>NC_090816.1:81154387-81470853 GCF_000390325.3 Nicotiana tomentosiformis | reverse complement strand
ATACATTTGGGGTAAGGCGGCAGAGCCTCTTTGTGTAAAGGTGGTTACAGAGGATCCCCGACTTAAAATTTATAAATGTTATTTGAAGCTCTTAATAACTTTGCCTTGACTTTAATGGTTGTCTAAGCCCCTTGTATTATTACCATGATTCATCATATTCATGTTGTATTTCCAAGTCCTTGAATAGGTGCTTTGGTGTTCATACTAGTACTATTCGACATGTATTAACATCCCTTTTGCTGGGGGCACTGCATCTTTAATGGATACAGGTGGTTCCACAATGAGAGGCATTGACTAGTGATAGCGGTACACCCTCTTCCTAGTTGACTTGGTGAGCCCCACCTCATTTTGGGGTCGTGCATCTTTTGTTCCGTGTGTATTATGTTTTGAGGTATATCCAGAGCCTTGTTGCCGACACTATCATTGTACTCTTTTGTATCTATTAGAGGCTCTGTAGATACAGTGTGGGTTGTATATATGGGTGTTGGGAAAGCCATACTAGTCCTGTTGTATTTGAATTACTTGTTTCACTTCAACTATGAAAGTGTATGTATTTTGAGATTTTAAAATGAAGTATCTAATGGCAATGGAATTAGTGTGCTTCATGAATCCTCATGGTGATAATTAGTGAGATTGATCGTCTCTTTATTTATGAGTGAGTTGGATAGAAGGCAATCTAGCAGGCTTGCTTGGCCGGGTTATCTCGATTCAGTGTCGATCGCGCTCCTCGTGGTCGGGGCGTGACATGCACCATCACTCTGCCAAATTCCTCGTAATCTCTTGTTAAACTTTGCATAAAATAACTCGAATTATCATCTCCAAACGCACACTCAACCTCCTGACTGCTACACCATCTTCTTCAAGCAATCCTAGCTCACATCGTAGTACATACTTCATGTTGGATAAAAAATAAAGTTCTTCAAAGGACCTTTACTAGAAATTGCGCAACTCCTAAAACCTCACAGGAAACAGCCCACCTGTGTAACCCCATATTGACATCTTCCAACGACATTGCCCTGATCACAGCCACCACGAAATCAGTTAATCCTCCTGAGCCCACACTCGCCCACCAGTCAAAAGCTCCCGCTCGTTCCCATCAACATCATATGAAGGTCCAGCGATGCATCCAAAACTCGAAGTCATATTACACCCCAAGCAAACTCTTTCCATCATATTCAAACTTCCGAAGCACAAAAGTCACAATCTCAAACGAAATACACAGACTTAGTCCTTTGTTCACCATGACCACTGGAAGCATGTGGATATCCTACCACGAAATCCATATGATACGCTGTCATTCTCACTCTAAGTTAACCATCTTCCGAAGCGAACTACTCGACCTCTAGCAATTCAACCTCCGCGAGACACCTTTCCTTCCCCATTATTCGTTGCCCAAATACTGCCTTAAATCATAATCCAGCTCTGTCACCTGAACTAATAAATTGCTACCAACTCTAGGCCTCCTTAAATATCATATTTCTCGAGCCATCAACATTAGAAACACCGATTCGACTCTAAAATCGCTACACACTGCTATCTCTGACAATTGCTTCTTAGCCACCATTTCACAACACCCTGCCCCGAAGGCAAATCAAAGAAGATGATAGCACTGGCGAGCCTTAATGCATTCAAACAAGGACGACGACACCACATCACAAATGAGAATTTCCACCAAGTTTGAAAATATCCGTTCTCGCTGCTCCGTCGACCAAAGACTGAACATCCATAGTCCAATTGCCTCTCCTTCGCTGGGATAAAATGCTGAATCTCTAAACCATGAACCGAATACTCCTCCTTTCAAGTCATTCATTGTTGCGACACATAATTAAGCATCCTACCACTTACACCAGCATTGCGTGGTAATAACGCATGAACATCACACTATGCCGTGCATAGCATCGAAACTGTAGGCAATACCAACACTAGGCTGAAACAACGAAACACCCCTCCACAAGGCGACGATAATAGTCCACCCAAATGCACAGGGAAAAGTATCCTGTGCCATATCTACAGCACTGCTACAACTCCTCGATGTCCAATTAATGGCAAGCGCTCAACATTGTATAAGAATGAGTAGGAAGAAAATGAGGACATAAGCTTTAATGGAATCTACCGGCACGAGGAGGAATCAAGAAGGGAAGTTCTCCTAACAACCTTGTAGCCTCTCAAAGATAAGCACAAATGTCTCTGTACCGATCCGCAAGACTCTACTAGACTTGCTCATGACTCGTGAGACCTAAGTGAACCTAGAGCTCTAATACGAAGCTGTCACGACTCAATCTCCACTATAGGTCATGATGGCGCCCAACGTCACCGTCAGGCAAGCCAACGGTGAACTACCAACTTAATTATTCATTTTATTATTTTTTTGAAATCATGAATCTTATTAAATAAATTAATTAATTCATTAAAAATCGTAGGTACATACAATTTAAATAAAATATAAAGTAAGAGTATGTCGATGCTAAGCAAAACAATAAACAAACTTAGAATATCCCCAAAATCCAGTGTCACAAGTACATGTGCATCTGCTAGGGAGTACAATAATAATACAATATCTGTTTGGAATATAAGATAGACAAGATAAGGTAAATAAATATGATGGAGACTTTGTGTCGGTAGAGCGTAACATGGAATACAGCTCTCCATAAAGTCCCCTCGTCAACTGCGCCTACGCGCCCAAATGACCATCATAAATATACATGCACAATAAGTGGAAAAGTGTAGCATGAGTACGTAAATCAACGCGTACCCAGTAAGTATCTAGCCTAACCCTGGAGAAGTAGTGACAAGGGGTCGACATCGACATTTACTAGTGGTCTAATAAAGCAACATGATAAATCATAAACATATATGAAGCACAACAATAATAATGAGGTAAAGAGGTAACTATCATAATCCTCCAACACTTCTTTTGACAATATAATTCTTTCAAATGTCATATGTTATCTCAACAGATCAGAAATATCATGTGTAATCTCAAACGGATAAGGAATACCATATAAATGCCAGGTCTCAACAAAAGGGGAATCTCATTAATATCCGTACTGCTAGCGGTATCACGCACGATTATGCCACGGTCGCACGACCCGATCCAGAGTGACGTGTACATTGCCGAGGGTCGACCGGCGCGAACCAGAAATGCATCTCAATATACTGCCGAGGCGTTCAGCCCAATCCACAGGAAAGGAAGAAACTTATTGAATTATGAGTCACATGCTTACATAGGTACAAGAGCCTAAAGTAAACATGACTTTTACCGTTTATCAAATATCTCGCATAACAACTCAAGGTGATGAAGATCGACCTAATATATTTCCAAATAATACAGTTGCAGATTCACTTAATTAAGCTAGCAAAAATGAGTTCAAATAATTTAAATATTACATTATAAAGTCCTAAGTCTACCCGGACATAAACATGCTTTAGCTACGTACGGACTCTCGTCACCTTGTGTGTACGTAGCACCCACAACTAGTAGCACATAACAATTTTAATACCTACGAGGTAGTTTCCCTTTCATAAAGTTAGACAGGAAACTTACCTCACTTCGAAGTTCCATAACCAGCTCCAACGCCTCTCTAACACCTCAAACCAGTGCCCATTGATCCGAAACTAGTCAAACAACGTGCAAACCAATAAAAATATACTCCCATACTCATAATTAATCAATTTATAATAATTTTTAACTCCGCTCAAAAAGTTAACAAAATCAACCCTCAGGCCCGCGTGCCCGGATTCCAAAAAGTTTCTAAGATAAACATTACTCATAACACCACGAACACAAATATATAATTTATTCCTAATTTCATGTCCAATTTCGTGGTCAAAATCCAAATATACCATTTCTAGGTTTTCTTCCACAAATTCCATAATTTTTATCAAATTAGATGTTAAAATTCATATATAACCCAAGTATTTAACTCGAAACAATTAGGAATAACTTACCTTATGATATATGGTGAAAATGATCTTCACGAATCACCCCAAATAGCCCCATATGAGCTCCAAGAACTTAAAAGTGATGAAATGAGCTCAAAATCCCGAAATTAGATGTTTAATACATCTGTCAGGCCTCCTTCTTTGTGATTGCTATCATTAACAATGCGATCGCGATTAACAAAAGTTCCAGCATCGTTTCTTTCACCGCGATCGATGTCAAAACCCCGCGATCGCGATGTACAAATTTTATTTCCTCTTCACTGGCACCCTTCGGTATAATGGTCATAACTTTTTATACAAAATTTCAAATGATAAACAGTTTGATTTTTTGAAAACAAGATTCAAAGGGCTACAACTTTTATTTTTGAATTATCACCAAATTCCTTATATATTGCATGATATAAGCTCCCAAATGCAGACCACTGATAGCAGAAATTCCTTCTATGCGATCGCGACCTTCCTTCGGCGATCACAATTCACAAGGCCTGGAATGCAATTTGCTCTTCACGATCGCGACCCAAACATTCGCGATCGCGATTCACACCCCTGCCATCAGATACAGTAGTTCAAAAGGGCCTAAAAGTGGTCCGAAACCACCCCAAAACACACTCGAGGTCCGAGGAACCCCGTCCAATCATTCTAACAAGTTTATATACCCAATGTAAACTTTTCAAAGGCTCGGAGCACGAATAACAACATCAAAACCAAGAATTAAATATCAAACTCAATTTCTTAAACTCTCTTAACTTTCAAGCCTTCATGCTTCGCCGAACGCGTCCGAATCCTACTTAGACATTCCGGAATGACGTTAAATTTTACGTACAAGTCACAAATCACAATATGAACCTATTCCAAAGCTCGGAATACCAAACGGACATCGATAACACCAAATTTCACTTCAAATCAAACTTAGGAAATTCTAAATCTTCAAAATGCCAACTTTTCACATTAGGTGCCAAAACGCTCCCAGACCATCCGATACTCAACCCGAACATATGCCCAAGTCCAGAATCATCATACGAACCTATTGAAACCTTCAAATCCCAATTTCGAGGTCATTTACTCAAAAGTCAAACCTTGGTCAACTTTTTCAACTTAAAACTTCCGAGATGAGATTTTTCCATCCGAATCAATTCCGAACTTCTCGAAATCAAAAGCGACCACACGTACAAGTCATAATACATGAAGTGAAGCTACTCAAGGCCTCAAACCGCCGAATGATGTGCTAGAGCTCAAAACGACCGGTCGGCTCGTTACGCTTACTGTACTTTTAAAGTGATCACCACTTGGATTATGAGTATATCTTGATAATTTACAATTCGAAGAGGCAATATTTGGCCTAGTGTCGTGCATAGCATATATTAAACTACCAATTGCACTAGCATAGTCTAATTGACTAACAGATCTTCCGGGGTTCTCAACCATCTTGCTAGAAGCATCAAATGGAGTATTAAATTCTTTAATACGCAAATGATTAAATTTGAAAAGAACCTTGTCAATGTAGTGAGACTGACATAAGGAAAAACCCTCACTATATCTTTTAACTTTATCGCCTAAGATAGTATCAACTTATCCCAAATCTATGATTTTAAATTGAGTAATTAAATACTTCTTAGTTTCATTTATGCCTTGCATGTTAGTTCCTATGATTAGCATGTCATCAACATAAAGACATACTATCACTCCATAATCCTTTGTGAATTTGGAATAAATGCATTTATCTTCTCTGTTATGTTTAAAACCATTTGATAATATAACATTATCAAATTTTTCATGCCAATGTTTTAATCCATACAAGGACTTAAGTAATTTACAAACTTTCTTGTCATTTTCAGGAAGCACAAACCCTTCGGTTTACTCCATATAAACTTCTTCATCAAGATCACCATTTAAGAATGTCGTCTAAACATCCATTTGATGGACATTTAGATTTTATATTGATGCCAAAGCAAACAATACTCTTATTGAGGTAATTCTGGCCACAGGAGCATATGTGTCAAAATAATCTACTGCTGCCTTTTGTCTAAATCCTTTAGCTAGTAGTCTAGCTTTAAAAGTTTGTAGAGAACCATCGGTACTGTATTTTCTTCTAAATATCCATTTACACCCAATAGGTTTAGTATTAGAAGGTAATGTCATGACCCAAAACCCATAATAGGTCGTGATGGTACCTAACACCGCCGTTAGGCAAGCCCACAAGTGAAACTACTATTTATTTACCCCCTTTTTACATTTAAAATAATAGTTTCCCTTTATAAAAGAACAAACAAGCAAGATCTCATGCAACCGTAAATGCTCTTTTCTTAACAAAATACCAACATAATAGTACATCCGCTATAGTGATAGAAATAATAAGTACAACAATACATAAATGCTAAAAGTACCCAAAACAAGGCTCCACAAGTACATGAGCAATCAAGAGAATATACAAAACTACTACGACTACATTCTTAAGGTGATAGATAGAAATAATAAACAAAGTATAGGGAGACTCCGGATGTCCAAATGCACAGGGAAAAGTATCCTGCGCCACATCTACAGCACTGCTACAACTCCTCGATGTCCAATTAATGGCAAGCTCTCAACATTGTATAAGAATGGGTAGGAAGAAAATGAGGACATAAGCTTTAATGGAATCTACCGGCATGAGGAGGAATCAAGAAGGGAAGTTCTCCTAACAGCCTTGTAACCTCTCAAAGGTAAGCACAAATGTCTCTGTACCGATCCGCAAGACTTTACTAGACTTGCTCATGACTCGTGAGACCTAAGTGAACCTAGAGCTCTAATACCAAGCTGTCACGACTCAATCTCCACTATAGGTCATGATGGTGCCCAACGTCGCCGTCAGGCAAGCCAACGGTGAACTACCAACTTAATTATTCATTTTATTATTTTTTTGAAATCATGAATCTTATTAAATAAATAAATTAATGCATTAAAAATCGTAGGTACATACAATTTAAATAAAATATAAAGTAAGAGTATGTCAATGCTAAGCAAAACAATAAACAAACTTAGAAGTTTGTCTAAATCCTTTAGCTAGTAGTCTAGCTTTAAAAGTTTGTAGAGAACCATCGGTACTGTATTTTCTTCTAAAAATCCATTTATACCCAATAGGTTTAGTATTAGAAGGTAATGTCACGACCCAAAACCCATAATAGGTCATGATAGCACCTAACACCGCCGTTAGGCAAGCCCACAAGTGAAACTACTATTTATTTACCCCCTTTTACATATAAAATAATAGTTTCCCTTTTTAAAAGAACAAACAAGCAAGATCTCATGCAACCGTAAATGCTCTTTTCTTAACAAAATACCAACATAATAGTACATCCACTATAGTGATAGAAATAATAAGTACAACAATATATAAATGCTAAAAGTACCCCAAAAGAAGGCTCCACAAGTACATGAGCAATCAAGAGAATATACAAAACTACTACGACTACATTCTGAAGGTGATAGATAGAAATAATAAAAAAAGTAGAGGGAGACTCTGGATGTCCAAATGCACAGGGAAAAGTATCCTGCGCCATATCTATAGCACTGCTACAACTCCTCGATGTCCAATTAGTGGAAAGCGCTCAACATTGTATAAGAATGGGTAGGAAGAAAATGAGGACATAAGCTTTAATGGAATCTACCGGCACGAGGAGGAATCAAGAAGGGAAGTTCTTCTAACAGCCTTGTAGCCTCTCAAAGATAAGCACAAATGTCTCTGTACTGATCCGCAAGACTCTACTAGACTTGCTCATGACTCGTGAGACCTAAGTGAACTTAGAGCTCTAATACCAAGCTGTCACGACTCAATCTCCACTATAGGTCATGATGGCGCCCAACGTCGCCGTCAGGCAAGCCAACGGTGAACTACCAACTTAATTATTTATTTTATTATTTTTTTGAAATCATGAATCTTATTAAATAAATAAATTAATGCATTAAAAATCGTAGGTACATACAATTTAAATAAAATATAAAGTAAGAGTATGTCCATGCTAAGCAAAACAATAAAAAAACTTAGAAGTTTGTCTAAATCCTTTAGCTAGTAGTCTAGCTTTACAAGTTTGTAGAGAACCATCGGTACTGTATTTTCTTCTAAAAATCCATTTACACCCAATAGGTTTAGTATTAGAAGGTAATGTCACGACCCAAAATCCATAATAGGTCGTGATGGCACCTAACACCGCCGTTAGGCAAGCCCACAAGTGAAACTACTATTTATTTACCCCCTTTTTACATTTAAAACAATAGTTTCCCTTTTTAAAAGAACAAACAAGCAAGATCTCATGCAACCGTAAATGCTCTTTTCTTAACAAAATACCAACATAATAGTACATCCACTATAGTGATATAAATGATAAGTACAACAATACATAAATGCTAAAAGTACCCAAAACAAGGCTCCACAAGTACATGAGCAATCAAGAGAATATACAAAACTACTACGATTACATTCTGAAGGTGATAGATAGAAATAATAAACAAAGTAGAGGGAGACTCCGGATGTCCAAATGCACAGGGAAAAGTATCCTGCGCCACATCTACAGCACTGCTACAACTCCTCGATGTCAAATTAATGGCAAGCACTCAACATTGTATAAGAATGGGTAGGAAGAAAATGAGGACATAAGCTTTAATGGAATCTACCGGAACGAGGAGGAATCAAGAAGGGAAGTTCTCCTAACAGCCTTGTAGCCTCTCAAAGGTAAGCACAAATGTCTCTGTACCGATCCACAAGACTCTACTAGACTTGCTCATGACTCGTGAGACCTAAGTGAACCTAGAGCTCTAATACCAAGCTGTCACGACTCAATCTCCACTATAGGTCATGATGGCGCCCAACGTCGCCGTCAGGCAAGCCAACGGTGAACTACCAACTTAATTATTCATTTTATTATTTTTTTGAAATCATGAATCTTATTAAATAAATAAATTAATGCATTACAAATCGTAGGTACATACAATTTAAATAAAATATAAAGTAAGAGTATGTCAATGCTAAGCAAAACAATAAAAAAACTTAGAAGTTTGTCTAAATCCTTTAGCTAGTAGTCTAGCTTTAAAAGTTTGTAGAGAACCATCGGTAATGTATTTTCTTCTAAAAATCCATTTACACCCAATAGGTTTAGTATTAGAAGGTAATGTCACGACCCAAAACCCATAATAGGTCATGATGGCACCTAACACCGCCGTTAGGCAAGCCCACAAGTGAAACTACTATTTATTTACCCCCTTTTACATATAAAACAATAGTTTCCCTTTTTAAAAGAACAAACAAGCAAGATCTCATGCAACCGTAAATGCTCTTTTCTTAACAAAATACCAACATAATAGTACATCCACTATAGTGATAGAAATAATAAGTACAACAATATATAAATGCTAAAAGTACCGCAAAACAAGGCTCCACAAGTACATGAGCAATCAAGAGAATATACAAAACTACTACGACTACATTCTGAAGGTGATAGATAGAAATAATAAAAAAAGTAGAGGGAGACTCTGGATGTCCAAATGCACAGGGAAAAGTATCCTACGCCATATCTATAGCACTGCTACAACTCCTCGATGTCCAATTAGTGGAAAGCGCTCAACATTGTATAAGAATGGGTAGGAAGAAAATGAGGACATAAGCTTTAATGGAATCTACCGGCACGAGGAGGAATCAAGAAGGGAAGTTCTTCTAACAGCCTTGTAGCCTCTCAAAGATAAGCACAAATGTCTCTGTACTGATCCGCAAGAGTCTACTAGACTTGCTCATGACTCGTGAGACCTAAGTGAACTTAGAGCTCTAATACCAAGCTGTCACGACTCAATCTCCACTATAGGTCATGATGGCGCCCAACGTCGCCGTCAGGCAAGCCAACGGTGAACTACCAACTTAATTATTTATTTTATTATTTTTTTGAAATCATGAATCTTATTAAATAAATAAATTAATGCATTAAAAATCGTAGGTACATACAATTTAAATAAAATATAAAGTAAGAGTATGTCCATGCTAAGCAAAACAATAAAAAAACTTAGAAGTTTGTCTAAATCCTTTAGCTAGTAGTCTAGCTTTACAAGTTTGTAGAGAACCATCGGTACTGTATTTTCTTCTAAAAATCCATTTACACCCAATAGGTTTAGTATTAGAAGGTAATGTCACGACCCAAAACCCATAATAGGTCGTGATGGCACCTAACACCGCCGTTAGGCAAGCCCACAAGTGAAACTACTATTTATTTACCCCCTTTTTACATTTAAAACAATAGTTTCCCTTTTTAAAAGAACAAACAAGCAAGATCTCATGCAACCGTAAATGCTCTTTTCTTAACAAAATACCAACATAATAGTACATCCACTATAGTGATATAAATGATAAGTACAACAATACATAAATGCTAAAAGTACCCAAAACAAGGCTCCACAAGTACATGAGCAATCAAGAGAATATACAAAACTACTACGATTACATTCTGAAGGTGATAGATAGAAATAATAAACAAAGTAGAGGGAGACTCCGGATGTCCAAATGCACAGGGAAAAGTATCCTGCGCCACATCTACAGCACTGCTACAACTCCTCGATGTCAAATTAATGGCAAGCACTCAACATTGTATAAGAATGGGTAGGAAGAAAATGAGGACATAAGCTTTAATGGAATCTACCGGAACGAGGAGGAATCAAGAAGGGAAGTTCTCCTAATAGCCTTGTAGCCTCTCAAAGGTAAGCACAAATGTCTCTGTACCGATCCACAAGACTCTACTAGACTTGCTCATGACTCGTGAGACCTAAGTGAACCCAGAGCTCTAATACCAAGCTGTCACGACTCAATCTCCACTATAGGTCATGATGGCGCCCAACGTCGCCGTCAGGCAAGCCAACGGTGAACTACCAACTTAATTATTCATTTTATTATTTTTTTAAAATCATGAATCTTATTAAATAAATAAATTAATGCATTACAAATCGTAGGTACATACAATTTAAATAAAATATAAAGTAAGAGTATGTCAATGCTAAGCAAAACAATAAACAAACTTAGAAGTTTGTCTAAATCCTTTAGCTAGTAGTCTAGCTTTAAAAGTTTGTAGAGAACCATCGGTACTGTATTTTCTTCTAAAAATCCATTTACACCCAATAGGTTTAGTATTAGAAGGTAATGTCACGACCCAAAACCCATAATAGGTCATGATGGCACCTAACACCGCCGTTAGGCAAGCCCACAAGTGAAACTACTATTTATTTACCCCCTTTTACATATAAAACAATAGTTTCCCTTTTTAAAAGAACAAACAAGCAAGATCTCATGCAACCGTAAATGCTCTTTTCTTAACAAAATACCAACATAATAGTACATCCACTATAGTGATAGAAATAATAAGTACAACAATATATAAATGCTAAAAGTACCGCAAAACAAGGCTCCACAAGTACATGAGCAATCAAGAGAATATACAAAACTACTACGACTACATTCTGAAGGTGATAGATAGAAATAATAAAAAAAGTAGAGGGAGACTCTGGATGTCCAAATGCACAGGGAAAAGTATCCTGCGCCATATCTATAGCACTGCTACAACTCCTCGATGTCCAATTAGTGGAAAGCGCTCAACATTGTATAAGAATGGGTAGGAAGAAAATGAGGACATAAGCTTTAATGGAATCTACCGGCACGAGGAGGAATCAAGAAGGGAAGTTCTTCTAACAGCCTTGTAGCCTCTCAAAGATAAGCACAAATGTCTCTGTACTGATCCGCAAGAGTCTACTAGACTTGCTCATGACTCGTGAGACCTAAGTGAACTTAGAGCTCTAATACCAAGCTGTCACGACTCAATCTCCACTATAGGTCATGATGGCGCCCAACGTCGCCGTCAGGCAAGCCAACGGTGAACTACCAACTTAATTATTTATTTTATTATTTTTTTGAAATCATGAATCTTATTAAATAAATAAATTAATGCATTAAAAATCGTAGGTACATACAATTTAAATAAAATATAAAGTAAGAGTATGTCCATGCTAAGCAAAACAATAAACAAACTTAGAAGTTTGTCTAAATCCTTTAGCTAGTAGTCTAGCTTTACAAGTTTGTAGAGAACCATCGGTACTGTATTTTCTTCTAAAAATCCATTTACACCCAATAGGTTTAGTATTAGAAGGTAATGTCACGACCCAAAACCCATAATAGGTCGTGATGGCACCTAACACCGCCGTTAGGCAAGCCCACAAGTGAAACTACTATTTATTTACCCCTTTTTACATTTAAAACAATAGTTTCCCTTTTTAAAAGAACAAACAAGCAAGATCTCATGCAACCGTAAATGCTCTTTTCTTAACAAAATACCAACATAATAGTACATCCACTATAGTGATAGAAATAATAAGTACAACAATACATAAATGCTAAAAGTACCCAAAACAAGGCTCCACAAGTACATGAGCAATCAAGAGAATATACAAAACTACTATGATTACATTCTGAAGGTGATAGATAGAAATAATAAACAAAGTAGAGGGAGACTCCGGATGTCCAAATGCACAGGGAAAAGTATCCTGCGCCACATCTACAGCACTGCTACAACTCCTCGATGTCAAATTAATGGCAAGCACTCAACATTGTATAAGAATGGGTAGGAAGAAAATGAGGACATAAGCTTTAATGGAATCTACCGGAACGAGGAGGAATCAAGAAGGGAAGTTCTCCTAACAGCCTTGTAGCCTCTCAAAGGTAAGCACAAATGTCTCTGTACCGATCCACAAGACTCTACTAGACTTGCTCATGACTCGTGAGACCTAAGTGAACCTAGAGCTCTAATACCAAGCTGTCACGACTCAATCTCCACTATAGGTCATGATGGCGCCCAACGTCGCCGTCAGGCAAGCCAACGGTGAACTACCAACTTAATTATTCATTTTATTATTTTTTTGAAATCATGAATCTTATTAAATAAATAAATTAATGCATTACAAATCGTATGTACATACAATTTAAATAAAATATAAAGTAAGAGTATGTCAATGCTAAGCAAAACAATAAACAAACTTAGAAGTTTGTCTAAATCCTTTAGCTAGTAGTCTAGCTTTAAAAGTTTGTAGAGAACCATCGGTACTGTATTTTCTTCTAAAAATCCATTTACACCCAATAGGTTTAGTATTAGAAGGTAATGTCACGACCCAAAACCCATAATAGGTCATGATGGCACCTAACACCGCCATTAGGCAAGCCCACAAGTGAAACTACTATTTATTTACCCCCTTTTACATATAAAACAATAGTTTCCCTTTTTAAAAGAACAAACAAGCAAGATCTCATGCAACCGTAAATGCTCTTTTCTTAACAAAATACCAACATAATAGTGCATCCACTATAGTGATAGAAATAATAAGTACAACAATATATAAATGCTAAAAGTACCCCAAAACAAGGCTCCACAAGTACATGAGCAATCAAGAGAATATACAAAACTACTACGACTACATTCTGAAGGTGATAGATAGAAATAATAAAAAAAGTAGAGGGAGACTCTGGATGTCCAAATGCACAGGGAAAAGTATCCTGCGCCATATCTATAGCACTGCTACAACTCCTCGATGTCCAATTAGTGGAAAGCGCTCAACATTGTATAAGAATGGGTAGGAAAAAAATGAGGACATAAGCTTTAATGGAATCTACCGGCACGAGGAGGAATCAAGAAGGGAAGTTCTTCTAACAGCCTTGTAGCCTCTCAAAGATAAGCACAAATGTCTCTGTACTGATCCGCAAGAGTCTACTAGACTTGCTCATGACTCGTGAGACTTAAGTGAACTTAGAGCTCTAATACCAAGCTGTCACGACACAATCTCCACTATAGGTCATGATGGCGCCCAACGTCGCCGTCAGGCAAGCCAACGGTGAACTACCAACTTAATTATTTATTTTATTATTTTTTTGAAATCATGAATCTTATTAAATAAATAAATTAATGCATTAAAAATCGTAGGTACATACAATTTAAATAAAATATAAAGTAAGAGTATGTCCATGCTAAGCAAAACAATAAACAAACTTAGAAGTTTGTCTAAATCCTTTAGCTAGTAGTCTAGCTTTACAAGTTTGTAGAGAACCATCGGTACTGTATTTTCTTCTAAAAATCCATTTACACCCAATAGGTTTAGTATTAGAAGGTAATGTCACGACCCAAAACCCATAATAGGTCATGATGGCACCTAACACCGCCGTTAGGCAAGCCCACAAGTGAAACTACTATTTATTTACCCCCTTTTTACATTTAAAACAATAGTTTCCCTTTTTAAAAGAACAAACAAGCAAGATCTCATGCAACCGTAAATGCTCTTTTCTTAACAAAATACCAACATAATAGTACATCCACTATAGTGATAGAAATAATAAGTAGAACAATACATAAATGCTAAAAGTACCCAAAACAAGGCTCCACAAGTACATGAGCAATCAAGAGAATATACAAAACTACTACGATTACATTCTGAAGGTGATAGATAGAAATAATAAACAAAGTAGAGGGAGACTCCGGATGTCCAAATGCACAGGGAAAAGTATCCTGCGCCACATCTACAGCACTGCTACAACTCCTCGATGTCAAATTAATGGCAAGCACTCAACATTGTATAAGAATGGGTAGGAAGAAAATGAGGACATAAGCTTTAATGGAATCTACCGGAACGAGGAGGAATCAAGAAGGGAAGTTCTCCTTACAGCCTTGTAGCCTCTCAAAGGTAAGCACAAATGTCTCTGTACCGATCCACAAGACTCTACTAGACTTGCTCATGACTCGTGAGACCTAAGTGAACCTAGAGCTCTAATACCAAGCTGTCACGACTCAATCTCCACTATAGGTCATGATGGCGCCCAACGTCGCCGTCAGGCAAGCCAACGGTGAACTACCAACTTAATTATTCATTTTATTATTTTTTTAAAATCATGAATCTTATTAAATAAATAAATTAATGCATTACAAATCGTAGGTACATACAATTTAAATAAAATATAAAGTAAGAGTATGTCAATGCTAAGCAAAACAATAAACAAACTTAGAAGTTTGTCTAAATCCCTTAGCTAGTAGTCTAGCTTTAAAAGTTTGTAGAGAACCATCGGTACTGTATTTTCTTCTATAAATCCATTTACACCCAATAGGTTTAGTATTAGAAGGTAATGTCACGACCCAAGACCCATAATAGGTCATGATGGCACCTAGCACCGCCGTTAGGCAAGCCCACAAGTGAAACTACTATTTATTTACCCCCTTTTACATTTAAAACAATAGTTTCCCTTTTTAAAAGAACAAACAATCAAGATCTCATGCAACCGTAAATGCTCTTTTCTTAACAAAATACCAACATAATAGTACATCCACTATAGTGATAGAAATAATAAGTACAACAATACATAAATGCTAAAAGTACCCAAAACAAGGCTCCACAAGTACATGAGCAATCAAGAGAATACACAAAACTACTACGACTACATTCTGAAGGTGATAGATAGAAATAATAAACAAAGTAGAGGGAGACTCCGGATGTCCAAATACACAGGGAAAAGATTCCTGCGCCATATCTACAGCACTGCTACAACTCCTCGATGTCCAATTAATGGCAAGCGCTCAACATTGTATAAGAATGGGTAGGAAGAAAATGAGGACATAAGCTTTAATGGAATCTACCGGCACGAGGAGGAATCAAGAAGGGAAGTTCTCCTAACAGCCTTGTAGCCTCTCAAAGGTAAGCACAAATGTCTCTGTACCGATCCGCAAGACTCTACTAGACTTACTCATGACTCGTGAGACCTAAGTGAACCTAGAGCTCTAATACCAAGCTGTCACGACTCAATCTCCACTATAGGTCATGATGGCGCCCAACGTCGCCGTCAGGCAAGCCATCGGTGAACTACCAACTTAATTATTCATTTTATTATTTTTTTGAAATCATGAATCTTATTAAATAAATAAATTAATGCATTAAAAATCGTAGGTACATACAATTTAAATAAAATATAAAGTAAGAGTATGTCAATGCTAAGCAAAACAATAAACAAACTTAGAAGTTTGTCTAAATCCTTTAGCTAGTAGTCTAGCTTTAAAAGTTTGTAGAGAACCATCGGTACTGTATTTTCTTCTAAAAATCCATTTACACCCAATAGGTTTAGTATTAGAAGGTAATGTCACGACCCAAAACCCATAATAGGTCGTGATGGCACCTAACACCGCCGTTAGGCAAGCCCACAAGTGAAACTACTATTTATTTACCCCTTTTTTACATTTAAAACAATACTTTCCCTTTTTAAAAGAACAAACAAGCAAGATCTCATTCAACCGTAAATGCTCTTTTCTTAACAAAATACCAATATAATAGTACATCCACTATAGTGATATAAATAATAAGTACAACAATACATAAATGCTAAAAGTACCCAAAACAAGGCTCCACAAGTACATGAGCAATCAAGAGAATATACAAAACTACTACGACTATATTCTGAAGGTGATAGATAGAAACAATAAACAAAGTAGAGGGAGACTCCGGATATCCAAATGCACAGGGAAAAGTATCATGCGCCATATCTACAGCACTGCTACAACTCTTCGATGTCCAATTAATGGCAAGCACTCAACATTGTATGAGAATGGGTAGGAAGAAAATGAGGACATAAGCTTTAATGGAATCTACCGGCACGAGGAGGAATCAAGAAGGGAAGTTCTCCTAACAGCCTTGTAGCCTCTCAAAGATAAGCACAAATGTCTCTGTACTGATCCGCAAGACTCTACTAAACTTGCTCATGACTCGTGATACCTAAGTGAACTTAGAGCTCTAATACCAAGCTGTCACGACTCAATCTCCACTATAGGCCATGATTGTGCCCAACGTCGCCGTCAGGTAAGCCAACGGTGAACTACCAACTTAATTCTTCATTTTATTATTTTTTTGAAATCATGAATCTTATTAAATAAATAAATTAATGCATTAAAAATCGTAGGTACATATAATTTAAATAAAATATAAAGTAAGAGTATGTCCATGCTAAGAGAAACAATAAACAAACTTAGAAGTTTGTCTAAATCCTTTAGCTAGTAGTCTAGCTTTACAAGTTTGTAGAGAACCATCGGTACTGTATTTTCTTCTAAAAATCCATTTACACCCAATAGGTTTAGTATTAGAAGGTAATGTCACGACCCAAAACCCATAATAGGTCGTGATGGCACCTAACACCGCCGTTAGGCAAGCCCACAAGTGAAACTACTATTTATTTACCCCCTTTTTACATTTAAAACAATAGTTTCCCTTTTTAAAAGAACAAACAAGCAAGATCTCATGCAACCGTAAATACTCTTTTCTTAACAAAATTCCAACATAATAGTACATCCACTATAGTGATAGAAATAAAAAGTACAACAATACATAAATGCTAAAAGTACCCAAAACAAGGCTCCACAAGTACATGAGCAATCAAGAGAATATACAAAACTACTACGATTACATTCTGAAGGTGATAGATAGAAATAATAAACAAAGTAGAGGGAGACTCCGGATGTCCAAATGCACAGGGAAAAGTATCCTGCGCCACATCTATAGCACTGCTACAACTCCTCGATGTCCAATTAATGGCAAGCACTCAACATTGTATAAGAATGGGTAGGAAGAAAATGAGGACATAAGCTTTAATGGAATCTACCGGCACGAGGAGGAATCAAGAAGGGAAGTTCTCCTAACAGCCTTGTAGCCTCTCAAAGGTAAGCACAAATATCTCTGTACCGATCCACAAGACTCTACTAGACTTGCTCATGACTCGTGAGACCTAAGTGAACCTAGAGCTCTAATACCAAGCTGTCACGACTCAATCTCCACTATAGGTCATGATGGCGCCCAACGTCGCCGTCAGGCAAGCCAACGGTGAACTACCAACTTAATTATTTATTTTATTATTTTTTTGAAATCATGAATCTTATTAAATAAATAAATTAATGCATTAAAAATCGTAGGTACATACAATTTAAATAAAATATAAAGTAAGAGTATGTCAATGCTAAGCAAAACAATAAACAAACTTAGAAGTTTGTCTAAATCCTTTAGCTAGTAGTCTAGCTTTAAAAGTTTGTAGAGAACCATCGGTACTGTATTTTCTTCTAAAAATCCATTTACACCCAATAGGTTTAGTATTAGAAGGTAATGTCACGACCCAAAACCCATAATAGGTCGTGATGGCACCTAACACCGCCGTTAGGCAAGCCCACAAGTGAAACTACTATTTATTTACCCCCTTTTACATTTAAAACAATAGTTTCCCTTTTTAAAAGAACAAACAATCAAGATCTCATGCAACCGTAAATGCTCTTTTCTTAACAAAATACCAACATAATAGTACATCCACTATAGTGATAGAAATAATAAGTACAACAATACATAAATGCTAAAAGTACCCAAAACAAGGCTCCACAAGTACATGAGCAATCAAGAGAATATACAAAACTACTACGACTACATTCTGAAGGTGATAGATAGAAATAATAAACAAAGTAGAGGGAGACTCCGGATGTCCAAATGCACAGGGAAAAGATTCCTGCGCCATATCTACAGCACTACTACGACTCCTCGATGTCCAATTAATGGCAAGCGCTCAACATTGTATAAGAATGGGTAGGAAGAAAATGAGGACATAAGCTTTAATGGAATCTACCGGCACAAGGAGGAATCAAGAAGGGAAGTTCTCCTAACAGCCTTGTAGCCTCTCAAAGGTAAGCACAAATGTCTCTGTACCGATCCGCAAGACTCTACTAGACTTGCTCATGACTCGTGAGACCTAAGTGAACCTAGAGCTCTAATACCAAGCTGTCACGACTCAATCTCCACTATAGGTCATGATGGCGCCCAACGTCGCCGTCAGGTAAGCCAACGGTGAACTACCAACTTAATTATTCATTTTATTATTTTTTTGAAATCATGAATCTTATTAAATAAATAAATTAATGCATTAAAAATCGTAGGTACATACAATTTAAATAAAATATAAAGTAAGAGTATGTCAATGCTAAGCAAAACAATAAACAAACTTAGAAGTTTGTCTAAATCCTTTAGCTAGTAGTCTAGCTTTAAAAGTGTGTAGAGAACCATCGGTACTGTATTTTCTTCTAAAAATCCATTTACACCCAATAGGTTTAGTATTAGAAGGTAATGTCACGACCCAAAACCCATAATAGGTCATGATGGCACCTAACACTGCCGTTAGGCAAGCCCACAAGTGAAACTACTATTTATTTACCCCCTTTTTACATTTAAAACAATAGTTTCCCTTTTTAAAAGAACAAACAAGCAAGATCTCATGCAACCGTAAATGCTCTTTTCTTAACAAAATACCAATATAATAGTACATCCACTATAGTGATATAAATAATAAGTATAACAATACATAAATGCTAAAAGTACCCAAAACAAGGCTCCACAAGTACATGAGCAATCAAGAGAATATACAAAACTACTACGACTATATTCTGAAGGTGATAGATAGAAACAATAAACAAAGTAGAGGGAGACTCCGGATGTCCAAATGCACAGGGAAAAGTATCATGCGCCATATCTACAGCACTGCTACAACTCTTCGATGTCCAATTAATGGCAAGCACTCAACATTGTATGAGAATGGGTAGGAAGAAAATGAGGACATAAGCTTTAATGGAATCTACCGGCACGAGGAGGAATCAAGAAGGGAAGTTCTCCTAACAGCCTTGTAGCCTCTCAAAGATAAGCACAAATGTCTCTGTACTGATCCGCAAGACTCTACTAGACTTGCTCATGACTCGTGAGACCTAAGTGAACTTAGAGCTCTAATACCAAGCTGTCACGACTCAATCTCCACTATAGGTCATGATGGCGCCCAACGTCGCCGTCAGGCAAGCCAACGGTGAACTACCAACTTAATTATTCATTTTATTATTTTTTTGAAATCATGAATCTTATTAAATAAATAAATTAATGCATTAAAAATCGTAGGTACATACAATTTAAATAAAATATAAAGTAAGAGTATGTCAATGCTAAGCAAAACAATAAACAAACTTAGAAGTTTGTCTAAATCCTTTAGCTAGTAGTCTAGCTTTAAAAGTTTGTAGAGAACCATCGGTACTGTATTTTCTTCTAAAAATCCATTTACACCCAATAGGTTTAGTATTAGAAGGTAATGTCACGACCCAAAACTCATAATAGGTCGTGATGGCACCTAACACCGCCGTTAGGCAAGCCCACAAGTGAAACTACTATTTATTTACCCCCTTTTTACATTTAAAACAATAGTTTCCCTTTTTAAAAGAACAAACAAGCAAGATCTCATGCAACCGTAAATGCTCTTTTCTTAACAAAATACCAGCATAATAGTACATCCACTATAGTGATAGAAATAATAAGTACAACAATACATAAATGCTAAAAGTACCCAAAACAAGGCTCCACAAGTACATGAGCAATCAAGAGAATATACAAAACTACTACGACTACATTCTGAAAGTGATAGATAGAAATAATAAACAAAGTAGAGGGAAATAATCTAAGTCTCCATAGATGATCTACTACGCGCCCGTGTGATCACTGGTAGTACCTATCTCAGTGCCTGCACATTAGTGCAAAAGTGTAGTGTGAGTACGAAAATCAACACGTACCCAGTAAGTATCTAGTCTAACCTTGAAGAAGTAGTGACGAGGGGTCGACTTGACACTTACTAGAGGTCAAATAATAATATAAATACATAAAGTAGACATGGTGAGTGTACAACAAATAGCAGCAAAGAAAATAAAGTAACTATAGTAAGTCCACACACGAGTTTATATCAAGTCACTAAACACGTCATAATTGGCCTTGAAGGCGCTAACTCAATAATTAACAAACCAAATCTAGTTCCAATTATTAAGCACGAAGCTGCCGAGGCAAACGGCTCGATCCCATAGGAATAGTGGTACTCAGTACTGGCGAGGGAAATAGCCCGATCCCATAAGAATAGCATTACCAACCTGCCGAGGCGAATGACCCGATCCCATAAGAGTAGTGTTACCATCATGCCGAGGTGAACTGCCCAATCCCATAAGAGTAATTTATGTCACTGCCGAGGCGAATGGCCCAATCTTATAAGAGTATAGAAGTTTACCTCGCTCGCGGAAGTACTTGCGAGACGGGAAGACACGAATTTATAGTTTATCAAGTATCTCCATATTTTTCTAAAGTAAGAAGTTAAGTCGACATCTTCAATTTAAACCCTCAGTCTCACTCCTAATCAATAAAACTAATACACATGATAGGCATAAATAGTACAATTAAAGGCATGATGTGAATCTAAGTCTATCCGGACATAGCATGAAATATAGCTACGTACAGACTCTCGTCACATCGTGCCTATGTAACTCCCCATAACAAGTAGCACACAACAATAATGCACCTAAGGGGATAAGTTCCCTCTTACAAGGTTAGACAAGGGACTTACCTCGGTTCCAAGTCCTCAATCCGGCTCTTCAACCTCATTAGAGCTCCTCAAACGACGCCGAAGACTCCGAAACTAACCAAAAGTCGTATAAACTAATAAATATATGCTCAAAAGTTCATAATTTAGCTATTAGAGTAATTAACCAACCCAATTTAGAAGGTTCCTAAAATTCACCCTCGGCCCATGTTCCCCGATTCCAAAAAATTTCGAAATATAAGTGTTACTCATGACCTCACGAACTCAAATATATAATTTATTCCCATTTACATAATAGATTTTGTGGTCAAATCTTATTTTTACCAAACCCTAGGTTCTAGCAAAATCTCATAATTTTTCCCTTAATTTCATTTTACATCTACCCATAATCCGTTTATTTAACTAAAGAATTGATAGGGTTCACTTACCTCTTGATGTTGATGAAAATCCCTCACAAAAGGCTTTCAAAATCTCCCAAGACCAAGTGGGAAATGAGATAAAAGAGACCAAGTCCCACATTAAAAATCCATTCTGCCCAGTGATTCCTTTTTCACGATCGCAAAAGAAGGCTCGCGATCACGAAGGCATAGCTGGCCCAGGTAGTGAAGCTCTTCTTCGCGAACGATAGGGAAGCCACGCGATTGCGAAGGCTCGTCCATCTCGAGCTTCGCAAACGTGGTCACACCTTCGCGAACGCGAAGAGCAAAAGTGACTGCCCCCCTCCCCCAGGCCCTTTGTTATACGCGAACACGGGCCCTCAAGTGCAAATACCAAGGCTACCTAACCCAGACCTTCACGAACGCGGACCCATGAATGTGAATGTGAAGGGAAAGAATGCCCAAGACCCAATTCATTCTACGCGAAAGCGACTCCACCTCCGCGTTCGCGAAGAAGGAAACTAGAACCAGCATTTTCAGTTTTCTAGACTTAGCTTTGGGTGGTCCGAAATTCACCCGAGCCACCCGGGACCCCGACCGATCACACCAATAGGTCCATACACATAATACGGACAATCTCGAACACTTGAAACATGTAAAACAACATCGAAAAAAGGAATCATATAGCAAAACCAACTTGAATCAACTTATGAACTTCAAACTTTTCAATTAGCTCTGAACGTGTCGAATCATACTTAGACTACTCGGAATGACACCAAATTTTGCGTACAAGTCATAAATTTCCACACAGATGTATTCCTAGGTTCAAAATCCCAAACGAACTTTGATAACACCAAAGTCTACTCCAAACCAAATTTAAAGAACTAGAAAAACTTCAATGAACCAACTTTCCACTTTAAGCGTTGAAACGCTCCCGGGTTACTTGAAACCTGATCCGAACACACGCCCAAATCCAAAATCATCATACAAACCTATTGAAACCTTTAAATCCCGGTTCCGAGGTTGTTTACTCAAAATGTTAACTCAAGTCAAACTTGGCCACCTTATGCCACTATTAAGGAACTAAGTGTTTCGATTTCAACCCGAACCCTTCCAAACCTAAACCAACCTTACCCGTAAGTTATAAAATAGTAAAAGAACATATGGGAAGTCTTAATTAGGGGAACGGGGATCTAGTAAGAAAAACGACCGATCAGGTCATTACAGGTAAATCTGCCAATATCCATGTACTATTTGATAAAAGAGAATCCATTTCATTATTTATAGCTTCTTTCTAGAAATCTGAATCCTGTGAAGCCATAGCTTCACTATAAGTTTTAGGATCCTCTTCTAAATTTAAAATAATAGGTATTTTATTTAATACTTCATCTCTAATTCCTTTTACCAAAAACACTAGTGTTTGAGAAGAAATAAAATCAGAACCTATATTTTTTTCTTTTCTAACTCTTTGACTTTTTCTTGGTTCTACAGGAGATTCAATTGCCTTTCTTTTGTTGTTAGAAGAAGAACTAGGTCCTGCAGAATTTTTTAGAGTTACTGCATTATCACCAAAACTTGCTGCATTATTATCTTGATAATTAATTTTTGTATTCTCATGTGAATTATTAGAATCACCAATAAACTTTGTTTCCAAGAACGCTACATCTTTAGATTCCACAATACAGTTAGACTCAATATATAATAATCTGTATGCTTTTGAGTTCTCAGCATATCCTACAAATATGCTTTTAATTCTTCTAGGTCCTAACTTTGTTCTTTTAGGATCTGGAATTCTATAATAGGCTGAACAGCCCCTAACCCTTAAGAAAATTAATTTAGGCTTCCTTTCTTTCCATAATTCATATGGTGAAACCTTAAATTTCTTTGAAGGTACTCTATTGTGCATAAAACAAGTTGTTAACAAAGCTCCCGCCCACAAATTCGTTGGTAACTTTGCATGTAAAAGCATGGCATTAACTATATCTACCAGCATTCTATTTTTTCTTTCAGCAAGACCATTTTGTTGTGGGGTATACGGTGCATTAACTTGGTGAATCAAACCATTTTCTTCACAAAATACATAAAATTCATTGCAAAGATATTCTCCTCCTCGATTACTACATAGGATTTTAATCTTCTTTTTCAATTGATTTTCAACTAATGCGTTATAAATCTTAAACATATCAAATGCTTGATCTTTTGTTTTCATTAAGTGAACATGTGTATATCTAGAATGATCATCTATAAAAGTAATAATGTATCTATTTCCACCTCTAGTTAAATGACCATTTAATTCATATATATCGAAATGCACAAGTTTAAGTAAATCACTTTTTCTTTCATTCTTTGGAAAGTATTTCTTAGTCATCTTAGCTTGTATGTATATTTCACATTTTTAATAATTATTCTCAACATCAGAAATTAATTTATTTTTAAACATAAATTTAACATATAAAAAATTAACATGTGAAAGTCTAGTATGCTATAAATTAATGATTGTCACGACCCAAAATCAAACTAGTCGTGATGGTACCTAACCCAACCTGCTAGGTAAGCCAATTAACAACAATCTCATTCAAATGAGATTTACTAAGAAAATAAATGATGAAATAACTGATCTTTTATACACTTTTCCCAAGGATTGGTAGCACAAATCATGATCTTTTACGATTTAGAGTTTACAAAGCTGGTATGAAATAAATACATTATCTGTTCGAAATGTATATAAGCAGATTTGTAAATCTAAAGCTACCGATAACAAGAGGCAGCTATAACCGGAACACAGGTACATCTTCAATGCCAGCTCCCACCATACACAGCAATATCAACTCCTAAATCTACGCGCAAGGTGCAGAAGTGTAGATGAGTACAACCGACCCCATGTACTCAATAAGTAACAAACCTAACCTTAGGTTGAAAGCAGTGACGAGCTTGGACAATGGTCAGAGTCCAACACCAATAGCCAAGAACAACTCGTAACAATATAATAAAAACAGTACAAGTAATAACTCAAAGATATGATGCTCAACTTTCATAGTTAAGGAAAATAGGCATATTTTTCAAGTATAACAGTAAAACCCAAATCTTTCTTCGAATTCACCAAAATATGAGTATATTAGAAAGCTATGATTCTCCCCCAAAAACTTTCAATAACAGATAAGATGTTTCATTCTCAGATAGCATGAGGAAAGTACATCTCTAATGCCTACATGTCAATTTGCATGTGAAGTCATGAATGTCACAATACCGTTTAAAACGAGGAAATGCATCTCTATGCCTACATGCCAAGTATTCATGTCAAATGTAATGCATCACAGTGATAAACTCATGTACTCAGACTCTCAGAGTACTCAATCTCGCTGTCTCACCCTCAATCACTCGGTACACTCAATCACTTGTCACTCGGGACATGCGCTCACTGTTGGTATGTCACACTTCGGAGGGGCGGATCCTGCCCAAGCATTAATATAAGCCAACATGGCATGATGCGGCGTGCAGTCTGATCCCATAATGAGTCAATAAAGCTTGTTGTGGCGTGCAATCCGATCCCATAAACAACTGCTGCAGCGCACAGCCTGATCCCATGAATGTCACTGATGAGCGCAAAACACACTCTAAAATATGCTCACTAGTCGAATATAGTAAATTATAATATCGTATCTACAGGGAGTGGAGTTAAATAGTATTATCATAGTTTGCAGCTAGATTGATATTCAAGATGATCAACAATTTAGAGTTTTGTTTTTAATACTAAAATTAACTAAGAATATAAACTATTGGCTAATGACAATCGACGCAAGTAATGAGCAAAAAAGGTTATCAATTGGGAGAAGCTAGGGTTTATAGGATAGGTGCAAGCAAATGTTTGGGATCTAACTCTAGATAATTCACTTCTAATGTTCAAGTGAGTCTCTCAAATTCACTAGGTTATTAATTCAATTGTTTAGTACAAACTCCTCTCTCAATTAAGTCTCAACATCA
Organism: Nicotiana tomentosiformis; assembly: GCF_000390325.3. Taxonomy (NCBI): domain Eukaryota; kingdom Viridiplantae; phylum Streptophyta; class Magnoliopsida; order Solanales; family Solanaceae; genus Nicotiana; species Nicotiana tomentosiformis. Next base: position 81,445,116 of record NC_090816.1, on the reverse strand, counting down.
CAAGATGAACCAAATTAAGCTTGGTGAAGATATGCAAGAATATGTAGTGGATTTGTCTTTAGGAGAACCTCTCTCGATTATCCTCCTAACTAGGTTTAATCACCAATTCAACTAGCCTCTTTCGATTACTAAGAAGAATTAATAAATTCAACCAACAAAATAGAATGCAAGGATATCACAAGTTATGCCTCTCTAGATTACATGAACACGTGAGTATTGTCATGGGCGGCTTTCCAGCCATGCCCCATGATCCCTTGGACGCGCCCCGTGGCGTCCTGGCCAGCCTCCCAACGCCCGTCGCCACGGTCGGCCCCGTGGTCTCGGCAGCTCCAAGTGACAAGCGCGCATGTGCCTCTGTCGCCCCACCGATAGCCATCGCCAGCGCCCAGCCACAGGCAAAAGCCAACAGCGCCGCGCGCGCAGACAATGCCGCGCGCGCAGACCCTGATGCTAAAGACAAAGTTGCTGCCAACGGACTTGCTGCTGCTTTGTAGAAGACTAAGTCCTTTTCATTGTAAATATAGAGTAGTTTTGCTGCATTTTCTTTAAGTGTGATTTTCCAGCTTTCATAGGTCTAGTCATGTAACTTTGGTTTATTTTTTTTAAGCATTATTAAGGGGGACCAAGCAATCAAAACTTTCAAGCAAGCAAACAATTCTCTGTACTGGTGTCTCTCCCCCCCGACACCGTCTTGTTTTCTGTAATAGCTTTCATTCAATGCAATCAAGCTTTCTTTCATTCTCAATTCTCTTTTCTGCTCTCTTTCAATTGCTCATGACATTGGTTTTCCCGTACGGCACTGACAATCTAGTCTAGCATACGGAGGGGACCTCAGTTGGCGGACAGCAACCGTACTGACATCGGTTGCCTAGCCTTACGTCGCCCTTCCAAGGAACTTCAGGAAGGCGCCGCGTAACAGTATAGATGCAACAATTAAAACATCCAAAATGATTCAATAATTAAACTAGAGTTAATATCCACAAACAAATATCAATACACCAAATCCATCAAACCCTAAACAGAACTACTCCATGGATATGGAGTAATTCATCATAAATATGTTTAAGTTAAAGGAAAACATAAAACGATCCAAACTCTTGTCTTGAGTGAGGATTGAATGATGAAATCCTTGTGCTTTTGCTTCTCCAACTCCTCCTTAGCCTCCTTAGGTATTAGATGTGTCAAAAATCCAAAACATAACGTTTTTCCATGTATATATACCAACTAGGGTCGGGCCCAAACGAAAACACCTTTTCCTACGCGAAATAGGACAATTACTCTGTAAAATATGCACAGGTGACGTGCCAGGCGGGGCGGTTGTGGGAAACTTCAGAGAGCTTGTTCTAAAAGGAAGAAAAGATTTGCACTAGCGCGTCACATAGTGTGTCGCATAGTATGTCGCATTAGTGAATATTTCTCAGAGTATGGAGTTTTCTTTGATTTTGACATCCAGACTTGGTCCTCGACCCCCGAACACGATCCCGGCTTAATCCCTTGGGCTTTTACTTAGATTTCAAAGCTCCAAATAGCTCAAATTCATCCCATAACATCTACATACCTCGGAATCACTCCTACAAGGCATAAAACACACAATTAGTGCAAAACACTAGCAATTAAAGTTCAAAACAAGTAAAGTGCAGTGAATTAGAGTGCAATAAGCGACTAAAATACGTAATTATAGCCTACCATCAATACCCCAGACTTAAACCATTACTCGTCCTCGAGCAATCAAACTACACTTCATATAGACATGACCTTTTTAAATAACTCTCCTAACTCATTACACCAAGAATATTTAAAATAGATTAATCACAATAGTGTAACATTTTTACCTCAAGACTTGACTCAAAAGTACCAGGCATTATTCACAACTCACTCACTTACTCCAATATAGAGATCAACGACATTACCTTTCCTTCATGAATCAAGTAACCTCACACAACAAAAGAGAGTAGTTCCACACACAATAGAATTTAAGAACAATTAGGAACGCAAGATAGAAAGAATTCACTCACTCTCAGAAACGACGTTCATATGCCACAAAAGATGAACCATAGGCTTGCCCATAGTGTACTACTATACTAATTGAGTTCATTCGGTCAAGGACTAAGTAGGACTTTAATTGGTTGTAATGTAGGCTGCGGGACGGGTAGGATATATTTAGATATAAGAGTGCCTATACCTCCCTAAGCACTTTAATACATACAATATATCTTTCAAAACCCCACACTTATGTCAAACCATAACTCCACCTTCACATCAACGTACATTAACTTCCTACTTCTTTAAGCACAATTACATCACAAGTTACCACTATCAAAGAATATTTTGCACAACAATACAATTTTTTTCTTTTTCAATTCAAGTGGCTCTTACTTTGTCCAAATAGTGCACCTTTCTTCTTATTTCATTAGTTCCACTCAAAAGTCAAACCAACCACCCCACACTTCAACTTTTACAAAGTTCGTAATAATTTCAAGTGCTCATGAGAGGTACAAGGTTCAAATAGATGGTCAATCCAAAACAAATGGGTAAGGCTTGTAATATGGTTGCCAAAGAAACATGATTATAGGCTCAACGGGGGTTAACTACGATACATAACAATTAGGTGGGTAAAAGCATATAGCTAGCTAAGCAAAGAAATTCCTATATCACTTCCAAAACTGAATAAAACTACTATTTCGCTTTGCAAACACACGGGGCAAGTTCTAGACATCAAATGCAATGCACAAAATAACACAAAAAACTCACCCACACATGGCACATAACTCACTCAGGATTGGACTAATCAAGACACTCTAGTCAAAGCAGTTAAGAAAAGTTAAGATCATACACTTTAAGGTACTTATACAAGAGTCAAAAACTGAGCCGAAGCGTCACAACTAAAGCAATCACTATTCTCAAGGCAAAACAAAGTCAAGAGATATTGCTTTCAATTCAAATCACAACACAAAGTTTCCTACACCTAACAAAATAAAAACTAACTACACCCGGTTCAAACAAAACCCTTGAAAAAGAACCCCGGCACAAGAAAAACCAAGGGGGAATTGTTACACTACCTAACAAAAGAAATTTTTTTTATCTTTTTCTTTTAACTTTGCTCCCTCAAGAAACTCGTTGAATGATATCCATCGTTGGGACAAGTCAAAAATTATAAAAATTTTATGCTTTTTCAATTTTTCTAACTACTAAAAGCAAAAAAAACAAAAAACTAAAACTAACATACATACAATATACAAATATCCCCCACCCCATACTTTAAGTTGTGGCATGTCCCCATGACACACAATTAAAAAGCATAAGGTAGAGGAAACTTCCGTGAATCTCTAGTCGGGGTTTGAATCAATGTCGGGCTCCATTCCACGTGCCCAAATTAGTGCACACATCCACGCAGACAACTTCTTCTCCACCTTCTTGGGGTACACCCCACACTTGTCTTTTCTATCATAGGGGCCTTCTCTTTCGAACTCTTCACCTTCCACTCAACACTTGCAACTGGCTTCTCCTTTTTACCCCCATCTCTACATTCATTTCAAACGTCACAGTCTCTTCGCCCACTCTAAGCATGAGTTTTCTATCATGTATATCCAATATTGCTCTACCTGTTGCTAAGAATGATCTTCCTAAGATAAGGGGGCCTCCTTATTCTCCTCTATATTCACCACTATGAAATCCACAGGAAATACAAACTTATCTACCCGAACTAAGACATCTTCCACTATCCCCTCAGGTATTATAGTCATTTGGTCAGCCAACTGCAAGGATATTGGTGCTAACCTTATCTCTCCCATCTCATTCTCCAGCTTCCTGTAAATAGACAAAGGCATTAGATTAATTGAGGCACAGAATCACATAAAGATTTATCAAAGTTAAGAGTGCCTAAAGAGCAAGGTATAGTAAAACTTCCTGGATCTCCACACTTTTGTGGGACTTTATTTTGCAAGATTGCACTGCAATGCTCTGTGAGCTTAACCACTGAGGTCTCTTCTATCTTCCTCTTCTTTGTGAGGATCTCCTTCAAGAACTTAGCATAAGCTGGTCTTCCTAAGAATATGGCAGAGTACCTGAGATTCTCTCAGATAATATAGTTTCAATTTGTCCCACTTTTCTCTCCAAGTTACGCAATCCTGTCATAAGTTCTTTGATAGTTGTGCCATGAGCATCCAATCTCTCATCTGTCTTGACAATGAATGACTTCATCAGATCTTCTAGCCCAGACTGAATTGGTTGTTGAGGCTGAAACTGCGGCCTCTGCTGATTCACAAAACCGTGAGCTCCTTGAAATCTGGAGTTATTTTGTTGCCATGCATTTGTTGTAACCCCAGGTGAACTCCATGAAAAACCGGGGTGCTTCTGACCCATTGCATTGAAGTTATAATTACCCACAACATTAACTTCCTCAGTTGAGGCTTGACACTCATGAGTAGGGTGTCCTCTTCCACATATGTCACAAGCTGCATGAGGCTCATTATGTATCGAAGCTAAGGTCAGCTTCCTTATTTCTTTTCCCATGGCATCAAGTTGTACCTGCACAGATGTGTTAGCATCAACCTAGTGAACACCAATTGATCTTCTTCTTTCAGCAATCTCAGAGGCCCACTGATTTGCATCTTGAGATAACTTATCTAGAATTATGACTATCTCCTTCGGAGTCTTTTTTATCAACGGGTCTCCAACTGTATTACTCAATATTCTCTGTGAGGACGGTGTCAATCCATCCCAAAAGTCTTGGAGTTGCATCCAGAGTTCAATTCCACTATATTGACACTTTTACACTATCTCCTTAAACCTCTCCGATGTTTCAAACACAATTTCAGTCTCATTCTCGCAGAAGTTATGGATTTCTCTTCTATACTTGCCCATTTTAGCTGAGGAGAAATATTTAACAAGAAATTTTCTGGTCATCTCCTCCCATGTTCTAATTGATCCCTAGGGCAAGCTTCAAAGCCAGTGCTTTGCATCATCTTTAAGTGTGAAGGGGAATGCCCTTAGATAAACTGTATCTTGTGACACACCATTATATTGAAAGGTGTTCATAATCTCCTTAAAGTCCATCAGATGATTGTTTGGATCTTCGTTCATCTTTCCTCTGAAGACACAATTATTTTGGAGGGTTTGGAGCAACCCTTGCTTCAATTCACAATTGTTGGTTGCAATTGGATGTGGTCTTACACTGGATAAGCCTTGGTTGTAAGCCGGTCTAGCATAATCGCCAAGTGATCTCCCAGCACCGAGAGCTATGATTCTGAACTTGTCTGGAACCAAAGGCTGATTTTGGGCAATTCTCTAAGCCCTCTCTTCTTTACATGCAATTTGTGCATCTCTAATAGCTGCTTCCTCAGCATCCGGAGCAGCTTTTTCTCTTAGTTGGCCGGCCTCTCTCATAGCCAAATCAACATTATCATCATCTCTCGCCATATTTTCTTTGGTTTAGGATTGCCCGACCTTCTCTATATTCTTGGGGAAATTTCTATCTTTCCTTAACTGTCGCAGTTGTTTCTCGATTTCTGGTTCGTATGGTAGAAATTCCTTCCTAGAAGATTGAGTCGTGCACCAATCTAACATGTAGCATGCGCAAAATCAAAGGACACCAACCGTAAAAAGAGAAAATAAAATAAAAAGAAAAACTCCAGAATTAGGAGTATAAACTATTTCAAAAACTATTAATTGTCAATCCCCGACAACGGTGCCAAAATTTGATGAGTGCAAAACACACACTAAAATATGCTCGCTAGTCGAATATAGTAAATTATAATATTGTATCCATAGGGATTGGAGTTAAACATTATTATTGTAGTTTGTAGCTAGATAGCTATCCAAGATGACCAACAATTTAGAGTTTTGTGTTTAATACTAAAATTAACTAAGAATCTAAACTATTGGCTAATGACAATCGACACAAGTAATGAGCAAAGAAGGTTATAAATTGGGAGAAGATAAAGTTGATAGGATAGGTGCAAGACAGATGTTTTGGATCTAAATCTAGATAATTCACTTCTAATGTTCAAGTGAGTCTCTCGAATTCACTTGGTTGTTAATTCAATTGTTTAGTAGAAACTCCTCTCTCGATTAAGTCTCAACCTCACAAGATGAACCAAATTAAGCTCGGTGAAGATATGCAAAAATTCGTAGTGGATTGGTCTTTAGGAGAACCTCTCTCGATTATCTTCCTAACTAGGTTTAATGTGATGACCCAATAGATCATCTTATATTTTAGAACCTAATTCTGCGTTTCGAGGTCTTAAAACCCTCATTTTAGCCTTCCTCGATTTGCGTACGCAGTCCGAGTGTTCTTCCGAAGGCTTATATGTTAAAAATTGATAAAAAGAGAATTTTTGCCTTAAAAATTAATTTAAGTTGACTTCGATCAATATTGTTTTGCAAACGGACCCGGACCCGTGTTTTGGGGATTTAGACCTCAAATTGAGGTCGGATTCCAAAACCTATTATATATCCGGGCTCGAGGGTGAATGGATAAAGGGATTTTGGTCTGAACCTCGGGTTTTAACCAAGCAGGCCCGGGGTCGGTTTTGACTTTTTGAGGGAAAGTTTGGGAAATCTAAATTTATGCAATGTAATTGATTCCTTTAGCAATATTTGATATTATTGAGTCGTTTTTAAATAGATACGAGTGGTTTGGAGGTGGATTCTAGAGGAAAAGTTGTGATTAAGTATTGAGTGGCCTTCGGAGTGATGTAAGTATCGTGGTTAACCTTGGCTTGAGGGATTAGGTATTATTCGCTTATTTGCTACGTGTTTGTATGTTGAGTACAACGTATAGGTGAGGTGACGAGTACCAATGCGTTGTTGTTGAGTCTTAACATGCGAGTGAGCATTATTATTGTAATCGTGGTATTCCTTGATCATATTGTTCATGATTAGACTAGCTATTCATTATGTTGAACAATTCTTATTATGTTTTACGGAAATTGGTATTGATTGGGTATTGACGTTGAGGTTAGTAACGTGGAATTGAATGTTGAAGTAAGACTTGTTCTTGATATTTCTATCTCTCTATTGTTGTTGTTCATTGTCTTGGTGAGGGAGGGTGTTAAAGCATGAAGGGTGATAACATGCAATATTTTGTGAGTGAGTGTTAATGCACAAAGGGTGATTCCGTGCCATGTTATGAGAGAGAGTTAATACACGAAGGGTGATGTCATGTTGTTTCTATTGTTTCTTATGGTGAGGTTGATAGTAAAAGCACGAAGAGTGATGCCGTGCCATTTATATTATTTTCTTATGGTGGGGTTGAGAGTAAAAGCATGAAGGGTGATGCCGTGCACTTTCCTTTACTGTGTTTACTTGTTTCTTTCTGTTTAAGATATATCGATTGATCATGTTCTCATTCCTGTTGTGATCCCTTGCCATGTAATCCCCTCAGCATGTTCCCTTCCCAATATTTCTTTCCTTGCATCTTTAGTTGTTGTTATTGTTGTATATATTGATATATATATTGCACAGGTTTATTTGTAGGTGTCTTGTCCTAGCCTCGTCACTACTTTACCGAGGTTAGACTTGATACTTACCAGTACATGGGGTTGGTTGTACTGATACTGCACTCTGCACTGAATGGAAAAAAGGATTGGTTTAATGATTCTCTAACGTTGGCTTGCCTAGCAAGTGAAATGTTAGGCGCCATCACGGTCCCGACTAGGCCTGGCAAGTGGGCCGGTCCAGGCCCGGGACCGGCCCAGGACCGCGGGCCAGACGGGCCAAACGGCTAAACGGGCCAGGACCGTTTGGTCCGGTTTTAGCGGGCCTGGTCCGGTCTCGTGGGCCGGTCCTATGATTTGGCCCGCCAGGCCCGGGACCGTTTGGCCCGCCAGGGCCCGGACCGGGACCGGCCCTGTCCCCTTAGCGGGCCCAATGGCTATTTTTTTTTAAAATTTTTTTTAAAAAAAAAAAAAAAACGTTGGACTGTCAAAAATAGCCGTTGGCTATTTATGAAATAGCCATTTAACCCCTCAACTTTGTTTTATAATTATACTTTTTCCCTATTTTCAACTATAAATACCCCATCATATATAGTATATCTTAAGATGTATATATAGTATATAAATCGAATATAGCTTATATATAATAAGATGTATATATATTATAGTATACATATAAGCTTATATTTATACTATACTATAGTCTATACTATATATACATCTCATAAGATATATAAACTATATTCGATATACTATATATACATCTTAAGATATACTATATATACTATACTATATATACATCTTAAGATATACTATATATACATCTTAAGATATACTATATAAACTATACTACATATACATCTTAAGATATACTATATATACATAGTATACTAGATATATTAGATATATATAGTAGATATACATGTATATATAGTATATCTTAAGATATATATATAGTATATAAATCGAATATAGCTTATATATAGTAAGATGTATATATATTATAGTATAGTATAGTATACATATAAGCTTATATTTATACTATACTATAGTCTATACTATATATACATCTCATAAGATATATAAACTATATTCGATATACTATATATACATCTTAAGATATACTATATATACTATACTACATATACATCTTAAGATATACTATATATACATAGTATACTAGATATACTAGATATATATAGTAGATATACATGTATATATATTATATCTTAAGATGTATATACAGTATATAAATCGAATATAGCTTATATATAGTAAGATGTATATATATTATAGTATAGTATACATATAAGCTTATATTTATACTATACTATAGTCTATACTATATATACATCTCATAAGATATATAAACTATATTCGATATACTATATATACATCTTAATATATACTATATATACTATACTATATATACATCTTAAGATATACTATATATACATAGTATACTAGATATACTAGATATATATAGTAGATATACATGTATATATAGTATATCTTAAGATGTATATATAGTATATAAATCGAATATAGCTTATATATAGTAAGATGTATATATATTATAGTATAGTATAGTATACATATAAGCTTATATTTATACTATACTATATTCTATACTATATATACATCTCATAAGATATATAAACTATATTCGATATACTATATATACATCTTAAGATATACTATATATACTATACTATATATACATCTTAAGACATACTATATATACTATACTATATATACATCTTAAGATATATATACATCTTAAGATATACTATATATACTATACTATATATACATTTTAAGATATACTACATATGCATAGTATACTAGATATACTAGATATATATAATAGATATATACTATATATATAGTAGATATACATGTATATATAGTATATCTTAAGATGTATATATAGTATATAAATCGAATATAGCTTATATATAGTAAGATGTATATATATTATAGTATAGTTTAGTATACATATAAGATTATATATAGACTATACTATAGTCTATATATATATATATATATATCGAATATAGCTTATATATCTTAAGCTGTATATATAGTATATACTATACTATACTATAATATATATACATCTTACTATATATATTATATATATCTTAAGATGTATACTATCGAATATGATTTATATACTATGTATATATAGTATAGTGTGTGTGTGTGTATATATATATATATATATATATATATATATATATATATATATATATCTTAAGATGTATATATAGTATATTTCAGAAACATATCTATGTCGAATATTTCATATCTATCTTATATATACCATGAAAGTACCTAGGCTCTGATACCATTTAACAGGATCAAGTGGCGGGCGGTAATCCGCCATGCCTTCTCAATTAAATTAAAACAGAAATCACCGTTTGACCGGGAACTGGACTTGTTTCACACCTCACATCTGGCTTTTATATGCCTGGAAGGTTTCCACCAGTTAAAGATTTCTATTTTAACATATTTGAGAATTCTTAATCTAGCTAATTCAGTACCCTTATATTTAAAGACTGGCGGTAATCCGCACAATCAGTAAGGATAAGAATTGAAATATACTTGAATTTTATATATAGTTTAATGACTGTATGGAAGGTTAAAAACCTTTACTCAAGCAAGGGGTCTGTCATAATATAATACATACTTTTATTGAGCCCATGTGTCTAGCAGTTCTAACCGTGAAAGAAGATGCCCTTTTAACTCCTTTATCGGGCTGAGGTTCACGGCTGGCTAGACGGAGCCACTAAGGCAAAGCCAATAAGAGTAGTGTTATATCAGACTGTACCAACCATCTTGACACCAAGTCAAAACTCTATATATAAAACTCATTTATATTTTAATAGATGTCGTCGCTTTCATAGTGTATATAGGAGAGAAGTTAGATACTCAACATAGATATGAAGTCTCTTAGCCGGACATCGTCACGGCCAGAGAGGAGAGACTAGAAGAAAATCTAAACTAAGAAAGACAGAAGTATGTACCTTGTGGCCAAGAAGCAAGGCCCTGAAGATGAAGAACTGAAAACTTTTATTTATTTGTTCTTCTATTACAATCTACAAACTTCAAACTAACTCTTTACTTACACTTAGAGAGAGAGAGAGAGAGTTCTAGAGAGAGGGAGTCTTGACGTCTGCCTCCTAAGAATGAACGAATGACTTCTATAAATAGAAAAAGAAAAGGAATCTATGAACAGTAAAAGTGGGTCCCCGTGGGTCCCTGTAACAGTGTTTCTACTGTTGAAACAGTGTATTTACTGTTGATGAACAGTGTATCTACTGTTCGAGTGGGTCCGGCGGCTTCACTATGCTGTAGGTCCGGCGGCTTCACTGTTTGAGTGGGGTCCAGCTGTTTCACTGTGCTGGTTTCTTTTCCGCTTTTTTCAATTTGCGGATGAATTCTTCTGTATCATGTAAGTCTTCTTCAGATAATATCCTTTCTGCTTCAATGGGCTGAGAATCTTCAGCAATATCATCGTTGCTTGTTTCACTTTGCATTGACGTATCTGACTTTTCATATTGATTAATGGAAGACAGTAAATTTCTTTTAACCTCTTCCAAGTAACTGTTAATCATCTCTGTTTTATCTCTTTCTTGAAAGGAGATCCTTCTGGCAATATGCCTTACTGAACTGTCATCAATTACCTCTTTCTGAGGTTTACTGGAATATTCTTGGATCTTCATCTCGATTGAATCCAAGAGCTCTTGACCATATAAGGTCTTTGTTTTGGGATCCTTCTTCATTAACTTGTCCCAAAAATTGTTGTAAAAAGTCCTATATAAGCAGGGGACTTGTTCTTCAGTGAATCCGACTTCTGGATTCCATTTGTGTATCCAAGGGATAGAAAATTCCAGAAAGAAATATATTTGGTTAATTTTTTCTGGGTAGCAGATATGATCTGCGTGATATAAATTGTTAATAAAAGGAGAAATTTTTATCCATTCTTTGTATAACATGAGAAATGGATCTGGTAAAATCTTTATTGTTGGACCGTGGTATGACCACCAGTTTAGAAACTAATTAGGAACAGTTGTTGCAAATATCTTTGCACATACTTTTATAAACCAAGTATGTTTGTGTCTATCATTATTGTAGTATAATACTTTATCAAAAGCTTGGATATAATCCCAATAAGTAAAATTCATTTTATTTTTGTTAAGGCTTATCTGCCTTTCCTTCATTGTGGATATACCCCAGTCTTCAACAGATATTATCTGTTTAATTATAATCTTCGAGAAGTTATAAACGTTCTCGTCTGTGCTATACCCAGAAAAGTGCTGAAAATCTGCACTTCCAGTACTGGTCAGTATCGTTTCATAGTAGGAACGGGTTTTGTATGACTCACCCGGATAATATAACCCATTTATCAAATACCTTTGGAATATCTTCCATGGTTCTTCTTTTCTCTGAATGTCAGAATTTTCTAAGAGAAATATCATTTCTCTTTTTGGCACTTTCTCGTATGACTTGATATCATCATTGTCATCTTTAGTAATGGAAGCAAAAGTATTACTTTGCTTAACAGAAGTATCTTTCTGTTTTTGAGCAGTCAAATATACCTACAAATGTGCGTATAACGGACTATGTTCTGGAATATCTTCCAGATGGACGGATGGTCCAATCGATGATTCTTCTCTGAGAGATATCCTCTCATTGACTAAACTCCTTCTTCCCATTTGTATAACTGGGGAGTTTGATGAGGATCCGTATGACGATCCCGAAGGTGATGACCTTCCTTTGGACTGTGGGGATGATCTTCCCCAACCTCTACCTCTTCCCCTACCCCAGGGGGGTTCCATCCTGTAAATATTCACGAGATAAGAAATCTGGCAGAGAATTATCAATTCCCTTTTTATATTGTATTTCAAAATCAAAAGGGGCTAATTGAGCTTGCCATCTTGCAAATATCATTTTTGAGGCATCATGTTTAAAATCTTTATTAAACATATATTTAACAGATTGTGCGTCAGTTTTTATCAAAAACTTTTGATTGTATAAGTCGTCCTGAAATTTTAAAACACATTTTACTATGGTTAACATTTCATGTGCCACAGTAGCGTATTTTCTCTGGGCTTCAGACCATTTACCAGAGTAAAATCTAATCAGATATTCATGTTTATCATTGGGATTTATCTGTTTTAATATCCCTCCATAACCAATATTAGACGCATCAGTCTCTATAATTTTTTGCCATGTAGGATTAGCAAGGGTTAAGCAAGGTAAAGATTTAACACGTTGTTTAATATTTTTTACCAAAGTAGTGTGACTATCAGTCCAAGGGCTTTTATAATTCTTTTTTAACCTATCATATAAGGGGGCTAAATCACGTGACAGATCTTTATAAAAAGGTGAAATATAATTTAAACTTCCCAAAAATCTTTGTAACTGAGTTCTATCAGTAATAACATCGGGAAATTTTGAGGCAAAATCAATCGATCGTTGAATAGGAGTAATCTTCCCCTGACAAATATAATGTCCTAGGAATCGAATGTTAGTTTGAAATAAGCTCATTTTTTGTTTTGAGATTACCAAACCATTTTGTATAACAATTCTTTTGAAAATATCTAAATGCTTAATATGCATTTCAAGTGTTTTGGAAAATACCAAAATGTCATCGATATATACAATGACGAAGTCTAGATAAGGGTTGAAAATATCATTCATAATTTTTTGGAATTCTGAAGGGGCATTTTTTAAACCAAAAGGCATAACATTCCATTCATATTGCCCAAATGGAACATTAAAAGCAGTTCTATAAGTTTGCTCTTTAAATATTTGAATCTGCCAATAACCAGATTTTAAATCAAATTTTGAAAATATATTGGCGTCATATAATCTAGACAATAAATCTCTTTTATTAGGAATAGGATACCTAACCCATTTCAAATATTTATTCAAGGGCATATAATTAATGACTAATCTAGGAACACCACGTTCTTTTTCAGCTGCGTTATTAACATAAAAAGCTGTACAAGACCAAGGAGATTTTGAGGGTTTTATCAAACCCTTTGATAGCAGACTATCAATCTCTTTTTTGCAAAATTCTACCAATTCTGCATTCATCTGACAAGGTCGAGATTTAGTAGGAATATCATCCTCAGTGAAATTATCTTCATATGGAAGAGTAACAATATGCTTTTTTCGATTCCAAAAAGCACTAGGATGCTCAGCACAAATATCAATAGCAATCTGCTCGGAAATCAATTTGATTTTTTCCTGTACTTTAGTAGAATTCAGAGTATCAAATATATTCATACTAAACATTTCTAATTGTAAAGAATCAACATGTTTTTGCTTCATATCAATTAAAGCATTAATATCTCTAGTTACTGGATCTGTAACAAAAGTATAACTTATCTCTTTATCCTTATAAGTAGCAGTAAAACCTTTCGAGTCTATGCTAGTAAAAGGATAAACGGCGTTAATAAACGGTGTTCCAAGTATAATTGGAGGGTATAACTGGTTTTTTACTAAGAAAAAGAAGTGAGGAATACAGACTTTATTCTGACAAATACCCGTATTAGGAAGTTTATACTTTATATCTAAAGCATGTCCGGATGCAGATCTAACCATATGAGTAGTTTTTTGAAAATATTTCGTAGGTACTAAACCTTCTTGAATGCAGCTAACATCTGCTCCACTATCAATCATGGCAATGTTTGTAATTGAGAAACTATTATCAATGAGAATAGTACATTTGATGTACCATTTATGAGCAGTAATAATTTGCATCATTCCTAGAAACATATCATGTTTAGGATTAAAATTAATAGGTTTTTCTTCAATATCATTTTCAAAAATACCTTTGTTTTTATCATTAGATTTCTCAGCTGGAGAATTGATTTTCTCAATCTGAGTAATCCTATGATCACAAATCATTTGATTTTGTTTAAGAGATTTGATCTCTCGTTTTAAGTTTTCAACTTCAATTTTTAAATCATCGAAAGAAGAATCTCTTGCTGGAGATGCATTTTTGTTTAACAAACGGTTATTAACCTCTAGTAAGGAATAAGGCGGAGAATATTCAAATTCTTTTTCAAAAGGTTTTGCAAAATCAGAACTTGAATTAGAACTTGAACTAGCAGCCAAATTAATAATTTTTTCACGAAGTTTTTCATCATTAACTTCTTTTAAAAGTTCTATTACATTATCAGAAGTAATAGTTTTCATGTTTAGGTCTTGAAACTGTGATTGTAATTTATAAAATTCATCATCACAAGTACATGTATCACCTTTGCAAGTTGTACAAGTATTATCAATATTTTTATCACTATCAGATAAATCAAGCAAATCAATTTTAGCTTCGGATTCTGATTCAGAATAATAATCAGATTCCGATCCAGAAGTGTATAACAAACTATAAACCTTATCACGTAGTTCATCTTCTAGTCCTAAGGTTTTCAGCTTTTGAAGCTTACAATTTGGAGCTATATGGCCAAATTTACCACACTTATAACACTTAATGTCAGCAAGATCTCGCTTAGACCTATTTTTGGTAAATCTAGTAGACTTGCGATGTGCTTTCTTGGCTTCTCGTTCTTCTTTGGATCTATATCTAGATCTCTTTTTCCTATAAGGACTGTCTTGGTTGGGGTATCTATGATACTTATGTTTCTTTTTCCTATGAGTAGAAGTCTCGGGTAAACCGAACTGGGCGCAAAAGTCCCCTAACTGGTTTCTTTCTTTAAGCTTATCCATCTTAAGTTGTCTGGACAATCTTAATTCATTGCACAGGTTTAATCCTTCCTGTGTGCAAATTCCTATTAATTTACCATAGGTATAGTCTGCATAAGGAATTTCTCCATAACTACCTCTTAAAACCTTTCTAACTCTTTCGGCAAATAAAGAGGGAAGGCCATCTATGAACTTAGCTTTCCAATGTTCAAACTTATTTTCTGGTAGTTCCATCACTCTACTCATAAAGGTGTCTTTATACCACCTAAACTCACTTAAAGTCTTACATCTAAGGCTATTAAGGAGAGTACGAACAGTTTCATTTTGGTTGGTAAATCTACCATTGAAGTGTTCTAATATAGTAAGAATAAGGGTATAAACGGCATCTTCTCTATTTGCCACTAGGGCCATGCCTAAGTTATCAAGTCCTTCGTCAACGGCTTTAGCGTTAATAACCATTGCCCTTTCGTCGACAGACAAATAATTGTCCCACCAGCCACGAAGTTGGCCAGTAAAACCTGCAACAATCATTCTGCAAATATTCCTATCTGTATTTTTTACACTTTTACAGATAGTTGCATACATAAGCATTCTATGTACTAGAATAGTTAACTGCCTATCAGTCAAACCATCAAGATTCCATTCATAAATTTCGGAACCACTGTAAGACGTATTAGTCTGATTCCAATCACGTTCCTCTATTAAAACATCTTGAGGAGTAGGACGATTGTAATAATAAGTCTGCATTCTAGGTTTATCAGCATATCTGCTATCTGCAAACTTACTATTCTTTTTGGGGTAACTTCTGAGTTTATTAAACTCTGACAAAACATCCTTTTTATAGTCAAAAGTAGAATCTAATTTATCAGCAAAATCATTTGATAAATCAATGGGTTTGATATTCAAACCGGATAACTTTTTATCAAGAAGTTCTTCTAAGTCTCCAAAAGATTTAAATTTAAAATCCTGAATATCAGGAGGTCTTTGAATATGAGTAACAACAATCTGAGGTTCTGATTTGCTTCCTGAAGAAGAGGCAATATCAGTCAAAGTCTTTTTCGTATTCATCTCCTTAATCAAGACTGTTAAATCATCAAGTTTTTTATTAAGAAAACTAACGTTTTCACCCAAAACTTTAACATATAAACTCAAATAATTATTTTGAGAAATTAATTTATTAATTTCTGCGATGCTGACTGCAGCAACATCTTCATCAATAAATTTTTGAAATGCAGTAAAAGTAATACCTGTATTATTAGGTAAAACAAAAGATGATTGAGGAGGGTAAATGGCTTTAGTAATATTGCCACTCCCGTCTTTATAAGATCTTTCCAAAACTTTTATAAAAAGTGGTAAATATGTGGTTATAAACCAAGGAACAAAATACATAATTTGATTATGTAAAGCACAAGTTTCATAAAACTCTTGTGAAATATTGTTTAAATCTTCCTTACTATAAGTATCAAAAAACCAAGTTTTAAACTGGTTCCATTTATCAGTAAAAAATTCTTTTTGAATATAACCTCTAGCTTGTGACCCTGGACTAAAATCAATTTGGTGTGGAATCATTAAGAATCATTGGGGTCAAAATCCATTTCGGACGCAGAAGGAATATCCTTATCAGAAATATTATCACTATCCTGAACAATATTTGTTTTGGGGTTAATCTTAACCCTTTCAACAGGTTTATCACCTACTTTAGTAGAAATTGTGTGTAAAGATGCAGCACGATTTCTAGCTGGTCCATAGACTGGTTCAACAGGAGAAATGTGTTGAATATCAGGCAACAGTCTACGACTAGTAAAGGAATGTCTGTTATAACTAGAACTAATAGTAGGCAACATTCTATTATTAGAAAATGACTGTCTACTATAAGTGGAACTATTATCGTCAAACTGAATGCAAATCCTACCATCTGGATTTTGAGTAATATGAGAATACTCAGTATTACTAACAGTATCAGTTATCTGACTGGGGGATATAACCGAATCCAAAGTCCATGTAGTTGGAAAATTAATTTCTTCCCACTTAATAGGTCTTCTCGTGGTGACCTTAGACTTTGCAAAATTCGTTTCCACTAGAATAGTCTGATCAGATGTATCATATAATTTACATCTGGGGTTTAACGTAGATAGTAATTTAAAATATATTCTATACGATAAACATATCAGTTCAGAACCAGGCGCATAATTATAACCATGCGTTTTCACATTTAATGTTAATGCATCAAGTATATTAACATCAGATAAAGATAATTGCAAATTGGGTTGAGTATTAAAATATACTGGGCCATAGGCGACAGTAGATTCAATAGAACCCATCAGAGACTGTCTAAAATTCAAATTTCTGGCATCTCTGAGAGCAGCCAAAAATGTCTCTGGTAACCCTTTAAGGGTTAAAGGCTTAAAAGCAATTTGAACCATACCAATATGCAAATAATTATACTGGTGTTTATGAATATCTACATCATGTTTGTTTAACAAACGAATAGTCTGTTCAGACGAATTTAAAGCTAAAGATTGCTCAGTTGTTTTAACAAGTTGTTTAGAAGAGAGTTTATCAAACCATCCATAATCATAGATTGTTCTAATAGGGACTTTAGGAATAGTCCATTTGTTTAACAAATCAAGGTTTTGAGGTATATCTACCTCTTCCAATCTAGTATTTTTCATACTAGTTTCTCCTAAATCCATATTTCAGAAACATATCTATGTCGAATATTTCATATCTATCTTATATATACCATTAAAGTACCTAGGCTCTGATACCATTTAACAGTTCAGTTATCTGACTGGGGGATATAACCGAATCCAAAGTCCATGTGGTCACAAGTTGTATATATAGTATATACTATACTATACTATAATATATATACATCTTACTATATATATTATATATATCTTAAGATGTATATTATCGAATATGACTTATATACTATGTATATATAGTATAGTGTGTGTTATATATAAGATGTATATATAGTATAGTGTGTGTATATATATATATATATATCTTAAGATGTATATATAGTATATCTTAAGATGTATACTATAGAATATGACTTATATACTATGTATATATAGTATACTGTGTGTGTATATATATATATATATATATATCTTAAGATGTATATATAGTATATAAATCGAATATAGCTTATATATCTTAAGATGTATATATAGTATAGTATAGTATATATATATAAGCTTATATATATATATATATATATATGTATATATACTATAGTATATCGAATATACTATGTATATATAGTATAGTGTGTATATAACTATATAACTATATATATATATATATATCTTAAAATATATATATACACTATAATATACTATAATATATATATACATAGTTTATAAGTCATATTCGATAGTATACATCTTAAGATATACTATATATACATCTTACTCTATATATATAGCTTATATATCTTAAGATGTATATATATCTTAAGATCTACTATACTATATATATATATAGTATATCTTAAGATGTATATATAGTATATTTTAAGATGTATACTATGTATATATAATATAGTATATATATATATATATTTTAAGATGTATATATAGTATATAAATCAAATATAGCTTATATATCTTTATTACTATTTTTTTCTCTAACTTCTATAAAATAAAATAAAAATAGAAAGTTTCTGTTGGGCCCGTTTAGGCCCGTTTGGGCCCGGGACCGGACCGAGACCGGCCCACTAAACCCGGGGCCGTTAGTTCGTGGTCCCGGTCCCGAGCCGATTCCAGCAATAAGCCCGCGAAGTCCAGGACCGTTTAGGACCGGACCGCATAGGACCGGCCCACTTAGGACCAGCCCGCTTAGGATCGGGCCCGCGAAGGCCACTTAGGACCGGGCCCGGCCCAGTTGCCACCCCTAGTCCCGACGGTGGGAATTTCGGGTCGTGACAATCACCAATTCAAATAGCCTCTTTATATTATTAAGAAGATTTAATAAATTCAACCAACAAAATAGAATGCAAGGATATCACAAGTTATGCCTCTCTAGATTACATGAATAAGTGAGTATAGATGCAACAATTAAAACATCCAAAACGATTCAGTACATAAACTAGAGTTAATACAAACAAATATCAATACACCAAATCCATTAAACCCTAAAGAGAACTACTCTATGGATATGGAGTAATTCATCATAAATATGTTTAAGTTAAAGGAAAACATAAAACAATCCAAACTCTTGTCTAGAGTGAGGATTGAATGATGAAATCCTTGTGTTTTTGCTTCTCCAACTCCTCCTTAGCTTCCTTAGGTCTTAGATGTATCAAAAGTCCCAAAAATAACATTTTTCCATGTATATATACCAAGTAGGGTCGGGCCCAAACGAAAACACCTTTTCCTACGCGAAATAGAACAATTACTTTGTAAAATATGCACAGGCGGGACGGTTGTGGGAAATTTTAGAGAGCTTGTTCTGACAGGAAGCATAGATTTGCACTAGCGCGTCGCACAATGCGTCGAATAGTGCATTGCATTAGTGCACATTTCTCATAGTACGGATTTTGCTTTGATTTTGACATCCTGACTTGGTCCTCGACCCCCGAACACGATCCTGGCTTAATCCCTTGGGCTTTTACTCAGATTGCAAAGCTCTAAATAGCTCGAATTCATTGCATAACATCTACATAGCTCGGAATCACTCCTACAAGGTATAAAACACATAATTAGTGCAAAACACTAGCAATTAAAGATCAAAACAAGTAAAGTGCAGTGAATTAGAGTGTAATAAGCTACTAAAACATGTAATTACAGCCTACCATCAGTCACTCACAACTCAGCCCTCAGGCCCCAACTCAATCATCAATCTCTCCAGTCTTTCGGGCTTACAAATCTCATGCCAATCAGCCCAAACAATGATAACATGATGTAACAATGAATGATGAACAAAGACTGAAATGTGATATGCAAATGAAGAATCATTATTGAATATTTGATTACAGTTAGAGAAGATACCTCAAAACAACATAAATAGCCTCATTATGTCTCAACCGGTTAAGCATATAGCCTAAACATGATTTCTAACACGATTCACGGCTCACACGATCAAACAACTAGGGAGGACATGGATGTAACAAGATAAATCGGCAAAACAAGTCCGGTCATAGTCTAATAGTCGACTAGAGTCATGATTTACTCGGTCTACGCCCACACACTCGTCACCTAGCATGAGCGTCACCTCAATACATTTCTTATAACACAGTTCCCATAGATAAATACCTTCAAATCCACGTTCAGATAAATTACTTAGCTCGAACAAGCTGAATCTATTATGGAGCAAGCCAAACAATACTATAGAAATGCCATCCCCGCACGTACCGACCTACGAACGGCTCAAAACTAGCCAAAAGCAACTCAAGAACATCAAATAATTCCGAAGGAAACAAACCCAAACGATAAAGGTTGAATCTTTAATCAAAATTCCAAAGTCAACCAAAATGTCAAACCCGAGCCCACAACTTGGAACCCGATAAAACTCACAAAATCTGACAACCCATTCAATTACGAGTCCAACCATACTAGTTTCACTCAAATCTGATTCCGCATCGATGTTCAAAACTCAAAAATTCACTTTATGAAAGTTTAAACAAAACCCCCCAAAATTCTCTTGAAATCATTAATCAAATGCCAAAAACGAAAATAGATTCCTGAAATATAATCAAAATCAAGTAGAAAATACTTACCCCAATTCATGTGGTGAAAATCGCCTCCATAATCGCCCAAATTCGAAGTCCCCAACTCAAAATATGACAAAATTGAACCAACCCTTGAATTTATAAGCATCTGCCCAGAGATCCCACTTTTGCGTACAACCTGCCGCTTCTGCGACCAAGCCTCCGCTTTTGCGGAAAAACACTCAGGCCCCGACTACTCGCACCTGATAATATACTTCCGCTTTTGCGACCTCGCAGGTGCGAGACACAATCCGCTCCTGCGCCATTCTTGCTTATGCGCCTCCGCAGATGCGGTCTAGCTCCCCCCACATGCGACTTCTCGACAATGTGCCACCTTCGCTTATGCGATCCAATGTCTGCATCTACGGACTCACGTCTGCATCCAAACTTTTGCATATGCAGAAACACCAGCACCAGTACTTCTTCAGCAATGCAACAAGCGACGAAAATGATCTGAACCATGTCCGTAACTTACTCGAGCCGCTCGGGACCCCGTCTGAACATACTAACAAGTCCCATAACATAACACAGACTTACTCGAGCCCTCAAATCATGCATAACAATATCAAAACCATGAATCATACCTCAAATAAAACTTAATGAACTTTTGAACTTTCAACTTCCAAAACTCGTGTCGAACCATATCAAATCAACTCGGAATGAACTTAAATTTTGCACACAAGCCCCAAATGATATAATGAAGCTATTCAAATTCTCGGAACCACAAACCAAACCCGATATCTCCAAAGTCAACTCCCGGTCAAACTTATGAACATTCCAAGCCTTCAATTTGCCAACTTTCGCCCAAATAGTGCCAAAACCTTCTAGAAATATCCAAATGCAAATCTGGGCATACGCCCAAGTCCAAAATCACCATCCGGACCTAACTGAATCATCAAAACTCCGATTTGAGTCATATACTCAAAAGCCAAACTTGATCAACTCTTCCAATATAAAGCTTCCTAGTTGAGAATCATGCTTCCAAATCAATTCTGAATCACCTGAAAACCAAAACCGATGATTCACACAGATCATAATACAGCATACGAAGCTACTCAATACTTCAAATAGCTGAATAGAATGCAAATGCTCAAAACGAAAGGTCGGGTCGTTACATTCACCCTTACTTAAATATACGTTCGTCCTCGAACGTGCTAAGAATCGTTACCCCATCAAATCACTGTGTAACTCACCTTGCACATACCCGAGGGTGATCCCACATCACCCCAATCCATATAAGTCCGTCAACTCAACATAACCGAATATATTTCCTTCAACCTTAGCCCATAAACCTTGGAACCCAATTTCAACATCTAGAATTCCTCACAAGACCCGAATCTTGCATCTATTGACGGCCAATTTCGACCCTCCCTTTTAAAATATAGAATTCAAACTTATGAACGGCCAAGATGTATCAAGTCTTAACCATTATTGATGGCCAATTTTGACCCTCCCTTTTAAAATTAATTTATTTCTACTTAAATATTTACAATGAATGTCTTGAAAGTATTTATTATCAATAAATACCTATTTTTACAAATTAAGTAAGTATTAGCTTTGAAATTAATAACCTAGCATTAGTATTACATAATTACAAATATACTATTAAAATATTTTAAAAATACAACATAGAGATTTTATGATTAATTTACGAATTACTTCTCAAATTTTTGATTAATTAAATTACTATGTTGATCATTCAAAACTAGTGTTATAATTTAGAAAACAAAGTATTTTATAAATAAATAATTTCAAATTTTAAGTAGTGTATTTGATAATTATAATTTTACTATATTTTATTGGAAATTTATTAAGTTTAATCAAGTTATTTTAAAGGGTTTAAAAAGCTAAAAGGCTACATTTGCATTTCCTTAATTAAATACAAAGTGGTTATTCCCTAAATTAATTCCATCCCAATACACCAGCCCATATCCGAAAATGACCCAGTCCAACCCCCCCCCCCCTTTCCACTTTGGCAATCCATGCCATTCCCATTGAACCAATGAGTTCGTGCTACGTCACCCGTCTTTATCACTCACACAACAAACACACATGCATCTGAACCGTTGGACCATCTGATCGACGGCTTACATTTAATCTTCAATTCCTTTTGATTTTTAAATACACGCCCAGAGATCTCATCTCCACCATCAAAATCCTATAATCCGACGGCCACCAAAAATCCTCTTAAAAATCTTAAATGCCTGAATTATCATAGTCATTGATCAAATGATCCAACAGCCCAAGTCTTTTCCCCCACTTTAACCCAGAGACCATCTGGTCTCATCCCTTAACCCTAATTCATTTGTCACTCTGCCCATCCCCCCCTCCTTTCCACTTCCTATCTCTTTTCTCTCAACCTCACAGCCCAAATCAATCACCAGACCTTGCACAAATTCGTGCAAGGTCATGAATTCACCAGAGATTCATATTCTTTGCCTTCTCTATCCGTGATTCTCACTGAATATTTCCTCTCTCATAATCAAAAATTCAAATCCCCCAAATCTGAACCCTAACCCCAAAGACGAAACCTCAAAGCCATTGACCTTTCAAATCCATAGCATACATGGTCATTCATTTTGCTCTTGTACTTCATATCTCGTTGCTCTTTCCGTTTTCACCATTCAATTTCAAAAGCCCTAATCGAAGAGTCAGACAAAAAAGGTGAACTTCAACTCGCCAAATTTCTTCCTTCATCCTTTCAAATCGAAACAAGTATGAGACGCTAGCTAGCTTTATCATTGATATTTGACACCCAGAAGTCAAATACAATGACCTCTGGGTATTAGGGTTCTGACCGATGGTCTCTTATGCTTCAACGATCGGTCTCTCATATCTCTCATACTCAGGTAAAATCGCTGCTGATTTCCCTCTGTCCCTCCAGATTTTCACTCGATTATGCTTGCATCACCATCCCTCTATGACTCTTCACTATCCATTTGAATCTGGAACCCTAATATTTCATAACCACTATAAATAGGGGCTTTTAATGTTCTTACCTAACAGACCTAACATATATCTAACACACTGAACACACATAAAAGATACTTAAAATATATCACAAAATCACTTAGCAAATATCAATTTTTAGTCTTTGGCAGTAAAAATCAAGCTAGAGTACTAACTAGCTTCTAATTTCTCTCTGATTCTAAGTTTTACACTGGTCGGTGAGTTCTTAATTCTATACAGCTAGGAAAGAGTCTTTTGTTTGGTTTGCTGCTCAAGAGGAATTCAGTACACCTCCATCCTTTCTTTTTCAATTGCTTCATTCAAAAGTCATGAACATGCTGTTGTTTTCCTGTTAACTGCTTCATTGATAATAATGGTTCCGTTTGTAATTATTTATTTTGGTTCATCTTGATGATCTACAATAAGATGTTGTATTTATTTAATATTGATTAAGTAGCTGTGTGACTTTAATGACTCCAATCTCTATATTGAATAGCTTATGTGATTAAGCTGCTTAACTTGCCTTAATGATTTCTCATATCTACCTAGACTTCAAACTTTCCTCTAAGGTTCTGACATAGCCTTCATGCTTATCATGTTGTATTCTATTATTCTATACTTAGGGTTGTTGTTATAGTCTTCATGTTTATCATGCCATACTCTTTTAAGTTCCGTTATTCTATACTTGGGTTGCCGTTAAATGATTCTAGCTAGAACATACATGAAAATACATGGGGTGGCCCTACATCACTTGGTTAAGGTTTGTGAAACCTGAGTATTCAAAATGCTTCCATCTCTTTACATAAATGCTTGTTAATCCTTAAGTATCCTTTGAGTCCTCACTATGAATACTTTGCATTCATGTCTAACTATTAGTTGTAAATAGTCATACTAGGATGAAATTTCTGTACATATCAGTGATATTTGTTATGATCAGCCTATCTTTTATGAGTTAGGGTGTAGTTGTCCCTGTTGTGGTTGAATGCTAACTGTTTTCTGTAATTTGAGTACAACTCCACCATGTCTAGTTATCAACCTTAGTTTGTACAACGGATTTAAGTCTTCTTAGTATGATGTTTTCCCCAGTTCTTAACCATTAATGATGCTAGTAATATGATTCTGTAATATTTGAGACTCATCCTATCTTGTGAGGTCATAACTTTGATTGAAGTCTCTGTATGTATGGAAGTTTGGCATGACTCTTTGTTTATCCCTCATAAATTAATTTTGGATACAATTTTTAAAACTATACTCAGTCCTTCCTTTCCCCTATATTCTGGATTGAATCTGGTATAGGATAAACCTTCTATGTCATTTTCTGGATCTTTGCCTAGGATCTCAAACAATTTAAGTAGTGTTACTGCCCTGTGTGTATGCTCATGATAATGTCTGATATTAAACTAATCTGTATGTTGAGGTAATAGCATATCCCAAAGCTATTGCAACTCTAAACTATGTGTTATTCATGTTGATCCCAATTGTTTGTTCCTTTAGAAAAAATAGTATGATGTTCCTGCCTATGTGTGTATTTTGAAATTTGAACTTCATGTGTGTCTAGTATGTTAATCAATCACCTAGAGCTGAAAGTATTGTTATAAGAAATGGGAACTATCTCTATGTAATTTCCTATGTTATTAAAAAGTATACTTCTGTGGTAGGAAATGTCATAGTAGTTGGTTTGTATTGAAAGAGCCTCATTCGCATTCAAACCTATAGGGAAGAATGAGTTGTTAGTGGTTAGAGGTATTTGGGAGTAGAATTTAACTCTAGGTTGGGCTGCTCTCCCCGGATCAAGCATTACCCTGGGCCTAAAGACCCTTGGGAAGTTTGAAGTGTCGGGAGATTCAAATGGGGCATCGAGCTTGAGAAGAATTCTCTCTTTAGCCTTTAATTCATTGACACTTATTACTCTCTTTGGATTTGGTGTTTAATGACAACGAAAGGTGTTCAATGTGGATCATTTACTATGCCAAACCTCCACATCAGTATGACTTCCTTAGTATTTAAATATTGTCAGTAATCTTTTCTTTTATTCTTTGCTTGCAAACCTCATATATATATATATATATATATATATATATATATATATATATATATATATATTATTCTAATGACCTTGGCTTTTCTTTTTTTGAACATGTAGAATGATTTGGGCTTGTTGAGTTCTTTAAGAACTCAGGCCCAAGACTAGCCCTGCTATGTCTCAGAAAGTTCGGAGTCAGTTGTCGCTCGTCCTTGTTACTGCTGGGCTTGCCTCTTTGAGGACCAAACCCCCCAGAGTCCTTTCTCTCCCTTCGCTCCTTTATTTAGTGCTTTCGTTATTTTACAGTTTTCACTTTCGTTATTCTTTATTGTGTTTCCTGTTGTTTTATTTCACATGTATATGACAATAAAATATTGGATTGAATGCTTTATTTTATCTTTTAATTCATATAAAAATGACTTAGGCAAGCCTTAAAGAACCTAGGATTGAAGAGGCATTAGTTAGTAATTAATTCTATATTCGCTAGTCGTGAACTGTTATTAATTTCTTATGCATTGCTAAATTTTTCCTTAAAGATTTTGAAGCCAAAAGGCTTAACAAAGGCAGCAGTCTCTCTTTCAAAAGGAAAAACCATAACTGAGTTGCGTGCTTAATTTTTCTAAAAGGAAATCATCTGTTTTCGAAAAGATCAAAGTGTTGCTCCCCCAAAAAACAAAGGCTTTCAAACAGTTTTCTTCAAGCCAACTATCTAAAACCAAGGTACATCTTTAGGTTAGTTTTCACAACACTTTCACCTCATTAGAGTGCTTTTGGAAATAAAGTGCATTAACTTAGCTTCTTTTTTAAAGCACTTTCATAACAAATATCCTATCCCTTCAAAGCTCTTTCCAAGAACGTATGTATACTAACATTATTTTCCTAAAACTCTTTTTTTTAAATCCATCTTCTTTAATTATACTATTCCCTTATAGATATTATGCCCAAATATATGGTAAGCTACACTCTTTTGAACATTAGTTAAGGCATAGTACAAACAATTAGTCATAAATCTAGTATAAGTCCTATGGAGCTACCTCAGGTAGATTTTGAGGGGTTCCTAACACCGTCTCCTTAGAAGAACAAGAACCCTTATCCATAATCTCACCGGTTAGCAAACTAATAAAAAATATTACCTTTAGTAATTAAATAGGTACCCTAGTATACCTTTAAATATTATGTGGAGACTCTCTTTTATCAATAACAGAGAAATCACAAGTTGAATCTTGTTTTGACTAGTGCAAAATAGGGTGCAACAACATGGCGACTCTATTGGGGAAGCATCACTTAGGTTCTGAACATAGCAGACTTAGACTTAATTTGGCACATATATTTGTTTGTACATTGCTTTAACTGTAGTTAGATTTGCAATTACATGCTTACCTGCTTTATTTGCTCTTTATGTTTATTATCATGTTATACCCTTATCTGTTACAGCTTTACATATATTGTCATCACACTTCTTCCTATCGAGTCTTGGTCATACACTATCACACACAATGGCACGCGAGGGTTATACTTTACACCCTTCCGGACCTTCTTTTCAAGACTCTCTAGTTTCAAAGGATGGCTTTGACAGGTCAACAGACATAGCTTCTCGTAGTCTTCAGTCCAACTCAAAAGTAGGAAACACTCTACTCTAGCAAAATAGGTCATATTTCATAAACCTTAGGTGAGTCGGTCCTTGGCATCGACAAACAATTAGGAAAGCCACCATAATGTCAACGGGTCATGCACCCAATGACATGACTTCTGTGGAAACACGAACAAACCTGACGAGACATCTAAAGAATTGAAGTAAGAACTTACCAAAACCTTTCTTTACCCACTTCAGAAAATGGAAATCAACCAAAACATCCTCGAGATCAACATGGTGATGGGAGCGCCACATAAATTAAAGCAGTGGTGGAAGAACATCCTCCGGGAACATGGAGATGAGATTCAGACACACCTGGGGGCACTGACCTCTTTGCTAAACATCCGAGCAGACTGGGTGCTCACTTGCTTGCTGGTAGAGTTCTGGGATCCGGCTAAGGTGGTGTTCAAGTTTGCTGATTGTGAGTTAGTACCGACATTGGAAGAAGTTACTAGGGAGAAAACCAATACTACCAGTCACTATGCCCGGTTATAAGTTCTTGGAGGCTTTGGGTCTGGCTAACACTCGAGGTTTGAGAAATATCGAGGACAGATGGGTGAGCCTAGATCAGCTGTTTGATAGATTTGGACATCGTGAAAGCTATGAGTAGTATTCGGGAAAATTTCAGTGCGATCAAGAAACATGGGAGAGTCTCAGGCCTATCACTTTCTCATTGGCACTATTAGGATTGTTGGTCTTCCCGCAGAGAAGGGGTCAGATCAACATTAACTTATTACCTGTGGTTCTGGCGACCTTCCGTGGCAACCTTCAAGCTACTCTGGTACCGATGGTGCTAGTTGAGATTTTAAGGGCTTTGTCTGCATGTGCACGGGGGTATGATTTCTTTAAAGGTTGTAACTTGCTGCTTCAGATCTGGGCCACAGAACATTTCTTCCAGCGAGAGGCCATCATTGACTACTTTGTGGGTGTCAGCAACATGATCCGTAGCCACAACGAGAGGATGAGACATTGGGTCTCCCCACATGGACTAGAAAAGTGGAGGGAAATATTGACTATCTAAGTGGAGAATGGGTCAATTTGAAGTTGTCATGGTTAGGTGGGAGGCAATCTTAAGGACTCCTCAGAAATACTTCATTGAATTTATCATACTTGAGGGCATCCAACCATACTCACCCCTGCGGGTTCTTAGACAGTTCGGGATGATCCAGGATATGCCTTTATGGACGAGGACAATGCTATATGAGGATGAGTACAACAGATAGATTACAATCCCTAGGATAAGAAGGCTCCAAGAAGAGTGGAACGATCTAGTCACAAGGTTGACGGGTCAAAACTCATGGTGCAATCCGGAGTATTATATCTGGATCAACGAGGAAGACGAGCTAGCCCGACCAAGCAGAGAGGGTATAGCTTGGCTGGAGGACGTAGTGGCTACTTTACAAATCTACCATGAGATCCTACCACATTACCTTGTGACTACCTCAATGCACCGTCAAGTGGTCCTAGGATCCATCGATCACATGGAGTGCATCCAAATAGAATTTGAGATAGAGCCGGAGGGAGGTCTAGGAGAGGAGTCTGAGTTCAACGATGATGAGGAGGAGTTTGAAGAAGACCCGGAGGAAGAAGAAGAAGAAGAAGAAGAAGAAGAAGAAGAAGAAGAAGAGGAGGAGATGGGGAATGATTCCGGGGATGGTTACTAAAAGTTGGTTGATTTCCCCTTATTTCCCACTTTGTACCCTTATCCCAATTTTCTTATTTTCTTAAAGGGCGAGTTGTTTAAGCCCATGCAGTTCTATGAATATCAGAGACAGTGATGTAACCTTTGTTCCCACTTATCTCAGTCTAAACATTATCAATGTAAACAAAACTTGCTTCGGATCTAAATGTGTCAAGTCTAACTGTTTGTCAAACATTCACGATTTAGGCCTACCTCTGGCAATGAGAGGTCCCATAAATTTTAGGAAAATGCGCTAGCCTGAATACATGAATTAATTGATCTGTGTGATTTCGTGCTTGTATAAATGAAAAATCTAACTTTTGTTCTTATTATTTTTCTTTTTTCTTAATTTTTACTTTATTATTACTCCCCAAAAGAAAGTTGGTTTGTGTCAAAGGGAAAGATGTTTGCTACAAAAAACCCGATTGAACATGCTCTAGTCATAGCCGATAGCCCAGGGTGATCAGGAGAGAGGACGATACCAGGAATGATGAACACGTGGCCAGGATGGCCCAGGAGATGGAGTCTCTAAGGGAGGAAGTGCAACTTATCAGGGAACTAGCACATCTGGCCGTGACAATTGATGAGTGGTGATTTTACCATTTATTCTAGTCTCTTTTCTTTAGTTTTTGTATCCTTTAATTACAAAATGAGGTTATTTATGGTGTGCTTTGCTAGAATTTCAGGTAAATGATGCCATGAAGAGAGTTGAATTCAATTGAAGTTGAACTGAGAAAAAAAGAGTTAAAAAGTGCAAATTCCTTCAGTGGTTCCGCATTTGCGCAACACTGCTCGCTTTTGCGAGCTCGCTTATGTGAGTGGAGGTCCGCATCTGCGCATATTTCCAATGTCCCACTATGACCGCATCTACGGTTGACAATCTGCATCTGCGGAGCCGCTGCTGCGTCATGTCCGTATCTGCGGAGTAGGCAGTTCCCTTGAGTTTGTGCATCAGCGAAAGGAAGTCCGCTTTTACGGAGCCGCACCTGCGATGATGTTTTCACAGGTGCGGTCAACGGGCTTCAGCTGAGGACAATGTTGGCATTTCATATTTTTTCGATTCCAAACCCATAAATACACGACCTGGATCATTTGTAAAATATCTTTGGCATATCTTTGGCAGTCTTTGGACATCTTTGACACATCTTGACAAGAGAACACAAGTTTTGGAGCTAGGGTTCTTGCACACACACTTGGGTCTTGAAGATTTGAAGCTTGTGGTTGAGAATTTCTTACCCATTTATGTTTATTTCTTTATTTCCTTGCTTTGTATTGTATATCTAAGTGTGTAGTATTTATTCCAGCACTTGAATCTTGTTTATGAAAATATTCATATTTAAAGTTTGGATTAAATATCTTGTTGTGCTTATGTATTGAACGATTTTTATTTATTATGAAGTGAGTTATTGTTTCTTTAATTATTCTTATTCTTTAATGTTTCCAAAGGGATTAGCTAACTCTAGGACTCGCCCATTAACTTCGAATTAATTTTGGGAAAGATAATTTGGGGTTGGAAAAGATTAATTAACAGGAACTTGAGGCTTTAACCCTCACTTTATAGATTCTACCTGGGGATAGGATTGAACTACTTGTAGCCATATTCAGGTGTGCTTAATCTCTTAATTATTTTAGGGATAATTCAATTAGGAAGTCTTGTTAGTCTTCGGAAGAAGCTAATATAGAATTATTACCCGAGGCTAATTAACATAAACTCGCTCATATTTATAAAATCGTGAAATACATTGGATCGTTACTTGAGTGTAATTCCCAATGCATCCATGCTTGTAGCCATTGATCATTTTACTTGCTTTCTAGGTTAATTTTTATTTTCGCATTTAGACATAAATAATTTCTAAAAATATTTCTAAGTGTTTGGCTTAGCATAACAAGTGATAATTCTCTTACACGCCTAATCGCCTACATATTGTTCTCTATAGGATTCAACCCCGACTCATAGTTGGGTAAATTATATTGCATGCGACCGTATCCATTTACTTTTTAGTAGTGGATTTGGACGTCATCAACAATGCGACCGTGTCCATTTACTTTTTTGGTTGCTTGAGAAATAAGCGTAAGTGCTTTGGTCCAAACTTGTAAATATTTGTGTAATTATTTTTCTTGTGTTTGTTTATTTTTCTTGTTTGTTTTTTGTTTATTTTCTTAGTTTTGAAAAATGACATCATATAATGAAAATTGGTCGGATGGTAGTTATTCATACTTTGATGACCCTTGTCCTTATTGTGGAGGACCACACTCGTGGCAAAATTATTTAAATTCTCCGGGGCGGATTGTGCGCACAATCTCAAACCCATGAGTGGAGTATATCTGATAAGTGTGGTCATCAAAATGGTGATTGGGATCATTGTGCTTATGTGTCCTTCCCTTCCCCTATCCGCCGCTATGATGATTCTACTTTTTGTGATGAACAATATAGGGATATGGAAGTGGAAGAAATTGAGCATGGTCAAAATTGAGAGTTCAAGCTCATGTTAGAATGCCTACTTGAAGGAGGAAACCAAGAGCAAAATGCCTTGGAGGAGCTTTTGGAAAATCGTCTCCAAAATGATTTGGCACTTGAAAGGTTGTACTCATAAATGGGAGAAATGCTTGAAGTTTTAGAGATCCAAAAAGCCTCGGAAGTGAATGATAGCCAAGAACCTTCCTTGGAGGTTGAAGCCAAAAATCCTTCTTTGGCACTTGATCCAAACCAAGAAGAACTCTCAAATGCTAAAATTGAGGGGATGGTGCTTATGTTGGAGGCCATTCTTGAAAATGAGGAGAAGCACAACTTTGCACTCGAGGACTTGAAACAAGTTTTGACTCGAAATGATGAGAATATCTGCATTTTGGAAGACCAAATAAAAACATTGGTTGAGGCTCACTATGCCCACCAACTTGAGAGTGTGGAAAGAGGTCAAGAAGAGTTAAATTTCGAGGAAGAAAGTGAGCTTCATTTTGAGGAATCAAGAATTGAACATCCACCAACCGACCTCATACTTGTTAGTGATGCCAAGAAAAGTATGAAATTAGAGTCAATGGGTGAAATGGAAAATATGGTTGAAGTTGACTCTAGTTCGGGGGAAAAAGAGGAAGTCAAAATTCGAGAAGAATTGCAATTTGAAGGCTTGAGGTTGCATTCCAAGCATTTTTCAACTTTGGAATTTCATGGTGATATGGGAATTGAGCCGTGTGCATCCATATGGAAGTGCAAAGAAGAAAAACAAGGGCCATACATTTTGCAATTTACATATTCAAGAAGGCAAAGTGACATTCCTCACAAGAAAGCCAATAAATGCAAAACGAAGAAATTAAAGTTTGGCTTGATCATCTATTTACCAACCCATGTTGCTCGTTGTCCCAAGCTTGATTCTAAGTTAGGTGCCCAATTCATATCATCCAATTGGCGAGAAAACTGATAAAGTTGATTCGCGTCGTGCCACGGCGTTAAATGCGACGCTTGGTAGGAGGCAACCCATCGTTATCAAAAAATTTAGTCGTTTTTGAAATAATTTTTTTAGAATATTTTATTATGTTATTTTTGACTAATCTGCAAAGTTTCAGATTTTTTGGAGTTGAATTGAGGAGTTTGAGGTGTTGGAGGGCACAAAAACAGTGGCTGAAAAATCTGTGCACCAGTCATCTGGTGTAACCGCATCGGCGGAACTTTTCACGCACATGCGACCTTGCAGAAGCGCTCATAACAATGCAGATGCGAGAAATGCACAGAAGAGGTTCCATTGACCGCACCAGCGCAGACGCAGAAGCGGTTAAAAGCTCGCAGCTGCGGTCATCGGGTAATTTTTAGGTATCAATATGGGCTTCAACAGGTAAAATTCTAACACTCCTTCCCCAAAAAATCAAAACTTCCTCTCATCTCTCACATTCATCTCCACTGCTCGTGCAATCTACTGCTCTCACACAAAAACAACTCAGGTAAATCTTTGTCTCTACTCTTCTTCTCTTTTCTTCTTCTTCTTCTTCTTCTTCTTCTTCTTCTTCTTCTTCTTCTTCATATTTTCTTTTTCTTTTCCTGTCCTCTCCATGAATGCTTTTCGCACAGTCCCGTTCCCCCCTCCCCTTTTTTTTAATTATCAATGTTAGTTTTAGGAGTGAGGGATATTGGTTGAGAGTGTGTTTCTGTGTGTTGCTGCTGATGAAAAACAAAGTTTTTGGAAAGTCTGAATACCAAATTACATTGAATAAGCATAGCATGATCTCTGCCTGTAATGTGTTCGACAAATTATACGAAAGAAATTTTGTTGTTAAGTTCCTTAAAATCATATTTAATCACGTCGTGTAAACTTGTAGAGCACAAATTTAAAAGTTATGAGTATAGATTTTGTGCTAAATAACATGATTTAAATTGAAGTAGAGTTGACAGTTGCTGGGTTTTTGAAACCCTTGATGAACACCGCAGAAGCGGGCATATTGTTGCAATAGCAGGCTCACACCTGCGATGCCTATTCCGCAGGTGCGAGGTTTGGCCAGCAGTGTAACGTCGCAGAAGCGACTTATTTTATGCCGAAGCGTAACCGCACTTGCGAGGCTATTTTCGCATGTGCGGAAACTGGGCAGATTTGGCAATTCCAGTAGCTTTGCAACTGGAGCTTTCGGAGCCCGTTTGGCTCGATTCTTTGGCCTAATTGCATTATTTTGAATTACTTAACATGATTATAATGACCGACTAACTTGGTTTTGATTTGGTAGGTACTTTAAGCTTAAAAATGGACTCAAACTTGAACAAAAATGTGGTGTTTAATCATGAAATTGAGGAAGAAGCTGTGGAACAATTTGACAATGAACGTTTCATGTCTGCTGATTGTCATCGTCGGTATTATTACAACTTTCTCACAAAAAATATCATGCTTGAAAAAGGGATCGTCGAGGATAAATTGGTCGAGCTGCTTCCAAAATTATATGGACGTCTACAAACCTCCGGCTGGTCGTGCTTGATTCCTACTGCGTGCAAAGCCAATGAGGAGTGGGTTGGTGAGTTTTACGCTAATCTTAAGCGTACAAACTTCGCTGACCCACAACTCACCATAAGAGGCAAAACAGTGATGTTTGGGACTGAACAGATCAATGACATTCTAGGGCTTCCTGACCATCCACTTGAGCCGGTGTGAGAAAAGGATCATTGCAACAACGAAGAATGTATTGTTTCTAAACTTTATCCCGCAGGCATGAGAGCAAAGTGGGCTAATAAGAGAAAGGGTTTGAAGTTCATCAACTTCACAACCAAAGCCAAAATGTGGTTCTACATCATTTGCAACAGAGTATCACCCTGTGGAAATGTTTCAGATGTCTCATGTACCAGAGCCTTCATCATTGCATGCATACTAGACGTCATTCATGTGAATGTTGGCCACTATATCATGCAGGAGCTGAAAGAGTATTTGGTAGATGACAGTTCAGGCTTGATGTTCCCTTCACTGATTATAGATTTGTGTCGGCGGGCATATGTTGAGGTGCGTAGCACCTATCATTGGTTACCGACCGACAAACCCTTTCATACGTTGAGAGTAATGGGCGAGGGTAGTGCATTAAAGGGTAAGAAGAGGAAAGTCACCACTATTGCCAGACCAGAGTCATTCTCACAGGCAGCATTGCCTGAGAGACCATACGGGATGTTGAACTCGCAGCTGGGCGTCATCCGTGACTTAGTGTCACAGCTCCCTAGTGGACCCTCACACCCCCAGCCTAGGCCTGAGTATTTTACGGGGAAAGAAATGAAGACCAACCTCAATAGCGACCTCATGAGAAAAATCTGCAAGAAGTTCAGAATCGACCACTGCAACTCCACAGCTTACAGACCACAAATGAATGGGGCAGTCGAGGCAGCCAATAAGAATATCAAGAGGATTCTGTGAAAGATAATGGACAATCACAGGCAATGGCACGAGAAACTATCCTTCGCCTTACTAGGTTATCGGACCACCATGAGAACATCTACTAGGGCAATGCAGTACATGCTAGTATATGGTATTAAAGTTGTGATACCATCTTTAAGGGTCATCCAAGAGACCAAGTTAGACGATGAAGAGTGGATACGAGTCAGACATGAGCAACTCATGCTCGTCGATGAGAAGAGAATGGATGTAGTATGCCATGGTCAACTATATCAGAACAGTATGGCTAGTGCATTTAACAAAAGGGTGAAGCCTTGCCAGTTCACACAGGGGTGGTTGGTCCTGAAGAAAATCTTTCCCCACCAGGAGGAAGCCAAAGGAAAGTTAGCACCAAATTGGCAAGGTCCTTACGTGCTTCACCGAGTGTTGTCGGCTGGAGCTCTAATCTTGGCAGAAATGAATGGAAGAATCAACACGAAGCAACTCAGGCGCAATCAAGAGATACTATGTTTGAAGACAAATAGAGCTAGGTTTTATTGTAATAGAACTACGTTCAACCTGACTTCCCATGGGGGGGTACATAGGCAACCCTCATAGGGTTCGGTTTCTCTCCCTCATTATTTTGTAATAGAAAATCCAAACATCATTTTTTGTATGTTGCTCTGGAACTATGCCAGCTTGATTTCCTCAGGAAGGAATACGTAGGAAATTCACATCGGATTCAGTCGTCTTTTGTAATTGAACTACGTTATGGCCTAATTCCATTTGGATACGTAGGCAATCTGAGTCAGACTCGGCCTATTCATTCTTAATCTCATCATTTTGCATCTATTGTAAATGAACAACATCTTGACCTGATTTCATTTAGATATGTAGGCAACCTAAAAGGGTTCGGTTATAACCTTAGGAAAAACTTTTGTAATCTATTAGTTTGAATTAGGACGCAGTCGCAACGAAGCACATTAGCACGAGCCAGACTAAAGATCTTTCCTTTTACTTTATCCAACAAGCCTTAGAACTAAATTCTAACATCCAGAATTCTCCACGAGGCCTGATTCTTACATACGAACACTGTATCAATCCCAACCCATTACACCAATATGATAATGCACCCATGCAGAAACCACACAATGCACCGCATAATTTGTATGCCCATAATAACACCATCCAAATGTAGAAGCTGCAAATCCATTAACCTGATGTCCGTAGTATACCTCATAACGCGCATTAGCCCTTATCCAACCCTCCCGATACTGCAATTATGAAAGTGACCCATAGAGGCTCATAACCACCTGCCAAATCAATAAATCATGGAGTGTCTCCGCTTGACAAGAATCATTACCTCATTCTGAACTTAATAGTGATATTTTATCTTTAATATACCCTACATAAACCTGATCGCACTGATCTCAGGTCCAATAACCTTGTCTCACCCAGTGCAAGTTGCTCGGACAATAAGACACCTCAAACACCATCTAAAACCTCATATGATGCCATCAATGTGCCAACCAGCTACCTCAAATATGACCCATAAGGAAGAACAAACTCTAGCAAGGAACTACCCAGCCCGCATAACGAATAAAATAGTTGCATTGATGCTATGAACCTAATTTGGAGATGTGAAACAAGACACACAAAATAAATATAAGGAACAGTACTCAACATCTCACTGTTGCGGCGTGCAACCTGATCCAAACATGATACTTATGGCGGCGTGCCATCCGATCCATACATAACCATCAATAAGGAATTATCTACCGAGCCAAATTGCTCCTACCCATGAAATGCCCGAACATCGACCACAAGCACGCCAAGTGCATAAACACAACCATGGGGAGACGGATAGGGCCATGCGCTACAAAAGCCAAGCTCAACCAAGGTGCATCAAACAACCAACATCTCGAAAGCCATCTCGCTCATATAATACCACAGGCTACGCCGGATCACCATACACGCACGAATAATCAAGCTGCCTCATAACACATATGGCATAAAAGAATAGTACCTGAAATAGATGACGCTAGGAATATCATCCACTACGCCCGAAGAATCATCCATAAGCAATGTTATGCAGAAGGAACACATCCAACCTGATGTAGAGCATACATTCATATTAGATCTACCAACTGACCTCAAGTCGATTCTGATCATCCCATACTGGGCCAATGACCTTCCAAAGATCCACAATGACTCCATTCATGGCACATACAAGCAATCGCCCAATCCGAAACAAACTTGCACATTCCACAACCAAAGGAATAGAGCGTCTCTCAGATATAAACTCTCTCGTTGGCGACAGTACCATAATCCCCATACCTGATGTCAATCTCTAACAATCAAATGACTAACACATCACACTTATACGATCTCCCCGTGGGATATACTCCCACAACCTTCCGCACCAGGTAGTGAAATATGAATATCAATGGCCATCAACCATGCTATCTCTGTAATGCCAATTAAGAATCCACAAACCAATACACAATGCCTCTTCCATAGAACACCGTCTTTAGGCGACATTAAGATAATGCTATCTTACTCTGAACTTCTGAATCCTTTCCCCCGCTCCTTCGAGCTCGGGACATTCTTATCAAAACTAAACCGTAACCTTGATCCTCAACTTCCAATTTCCATATCGCTCAGTGCATCTATCATGCCGCTACGTGAGAGTACAAGAATTTCATCATGACCCCTGGACCACCAGTAGAATAAACACTTCGTTGGCTAGAACCACTTTCACTCAACTCATTTTAGAAGAACAATCGCAACACGCAACCGAATTCCCACAACCGTAGAATATACAAACCTCAAGTCGTAGTCTAAACCGCCATAACTCCTCTGGGATCCATTTACACACAACAAGGCTATCAGAATCAAAGAATTTCCAAATCAATAAAATTACAGTGACTGTCAAGCATGCACGTACAGCCACGAACCACCTGTATAACTTAGCACACCGAAGGAACTGATCATTTCCACAACCATGCTGATTAAAACCATTACTAACAGACTCAGCTTCTTCCAATTTACTCTTGACTTGCCCTTAGAATAATATTCCTATTCAAACACATAACGGACCTCAAACAACACTCATCTCGAGTGACCCAATCACAAGACCACATCGTCTCGATACCCATAAGCCATCGCATACCCTCATCGCGTACTCCATAGTATCTCAAACTGATACACCCCTTAAGGAAGACCTTCCGCGAATCCGAAACTGTTTCTCTAACACTGCACCGTAGACCCGATGATAACATAGAAATTCCTCAAGTATTCTTCACACTCTGCTGCAAAATCCTAGTCTTCAACCATATAACGAACCCAAAATCCTTAAACACCGCACTTTAATTTTTGAACCAACTAGCATCATTGTTGAGAGTCACCCACTCTGACCTTATCCCGAATGTATAACCAAACACGGGGGCTTTGCTAGCACATGAACACTTCCAAAGAAACAATCAGACGAATTCGATTCCTTGTACATCAAATCCACAAGAATCATAAACTCTGAGTCATCCAAAAATCTGTATAGGAATCGATAAGGCGAAATGTAGCACACAATCATCAAGTCCTTTGGCCGACCCTTGATGTTTTCTTTCCTTAGTCATAGCCAATCTACCAATGTACCAATAACCCGATACTGCCAAGCAACCATGTGACCCAATCGTAGATGATGGGCTCCCCTACTTAGCTTCCAGCCACAATTACATAAATCCATAATTCACAATGACTCCTCTTCCTTGGTTACCATGATTTTGCACCTTCGCTCCACCAATTTCCTCGTAATCTCTTGTTAAACTTGCATAACATAACTCGAATTATTATCTCCAAACACACACTCGACCTCCTTACCATTACACCATCTTATTAAAGCTATCCCAGCTCACATCGCAGTACATACTTCATGCTGGACAGAAACTAAAGTTCTTCAGAGGACCTTTACTAGAAATCACACAACTCGTAACACTTCACAGGAAATAGCCCACCTGTGTAACCCTATATTGACTTCTTCCAAAAATATTGCCCTGAATACAGCCATCACGAAATCAATTAATCCTCCTGAGCCCGCGCTCACCCATCAGTCGAAAACGCCCGTCCATTTCTATCAACATCAAACGAAGGTCTAACGACACATCCAAAACTTGCAGTCATATTACATCCCAAGCAACCCCTTCTGTCACGCCCAAACTTCCGAAGCACGAAGCCACTATCTCAAATGAATTACACAGACTTAGTCCCTTGTTCGCCATGTCCATAATCACACCAAGCTTTCTGGAAGCATGTGGCCATTCTAACACGAAATCCATACGATGCACTATCAATCCCACTCTTAGTTAACCACCTTCCGAAACGAACTACTCGACCTCTAGCAATTCGACCTCCGCGAGACACCTCCCACCATGTCCTTTCTCACCTTTTACTGCCCAAATACTGCCTCCAATCATAATCCATCTCTGTAGCACCCGATCAATTAAATTGCTACCAATTCTAAGCCTTCTCGAAGATCATCTCTCTCGAGCTACCAATGCTAGAAATACGGTTCCTACTCTAAAGCCGCCATATATCACCATCTCTGATAACCACTACTTAGGCACCATTCCACAACACCCTATCCCGGTGGCAATTCAAAGGAGACCTTAACGCTGATGAGCCTTAAGGCATTCCAACAAGGACGACGACACCACACCGCAATAAGAATTCCACCATGTTCAAAAATATGAAGTCTTGCTACTCCGTCAACCAAGGGCTAAACATCCATAGTCCAATTTCCTTTCCTTCGCCGGACTTAAATGTAGAACTTCTAAACCATGAAGCGAGCGATCCTTCTTTAGAGTCATTCACTGCTGCGACACATAGATAAGCACTTTACCATTCACACTAACACTGTGTGATAACAATGCATGAATATCAAAATACACTATGCATAGCCTCATAACCACAGGTAACACTAGGACTAGGCTAAAACGACAGGGCACCCTTCCACAAGACAACGATAATAGCCCGCTCTCAATACGCAGGGAGAAACAACCACCACATCTGCAGTACCATTACAACTCCTCGATGCCCAATTGATAACAAGCGCTCAACATCGTATAACAATGAGTAGGAAAGAAATGAAGGCATAAGCTTCAATGGAGCCAAACCGCACGGTGAGGAATCAAGAAGGGAAGTGCTCCTAACAGCCCTGTAGCCTCTCGAAGATAAGTACAGACGTCTATGTACCGATCTGCAAGACTCTACTAGAATTGTTCATGACTCGTGATACCCAATTGAACCTACCGCTATGATACCAAGTTGTCACGACCTAAAACCCACTATAGGTCGTGATGGCGCTCAACGTCACCGTTAGGCAATACACCGGTGATTTACCAACTTAATTATTCATTTTATTATTTTTGAAATCATAAGTTTTATTAAGTAAACAATTCAATGTGTTTAAAGATCATGAATAGTTAAAACATTAGTAAGATATAAGGTCAAATATTACAATATCGAATCGAACTATAAACAACAACTAGGATATCCAAAAACCTGGTGTCACAAGTGCATGAGCATCTGCTAAAGAGTGCGATAATAATACAACATCTGTCTGGAATATGAAATAGACAGGATAAAGTGAATAAATAAGATAGAGACTCTAAGGGCTGCAGTGTGTAGCATAGAGAGCAGCTCACCATAAAGCCTCCTCAGCAGCTGCGCTTACACGCCAAGATGACCATCGAATGAACCTATCAGATCCTCCACATTTAGTGTAGAAGTGCAGCATGAGTACCTAAATCAACGCATACC
Source organism: Nicotiana tomentosiformis (assembly GCF_000390325.3). Classification (NCBI taxonomy): domain Eukaryota; kingdom Viridiplantae; phylum Streptophyta; class Magnoliopsida; order Solanales; family Solanaceae; genus Nicotiana; species Nicotiana tomentosiformis. The sequence continues at coordinate 81,404,314 of NC_090816.1, read as the reverse complement.
CAGTAAGTATCTATCCTAACCCCGGAGAAGTAGTGACGAGGGGTCGATATCGACGCTTACAAGTAGTCCAATAAATAAAATGCAGGAATCATAAATAGGCATGAAATACAACAAGATCAATAGAATAAGGAACAGTAGATAACAAAATCCGTTAACAATAATTATCAGTTAAAATGTCTCCAAGGGCCACATGCTATCTCAACAATTAAATTAGATATCCGACCTCATGTCATAAAGAAAGTATTACGTAATTTCCATGTTTAATTAAGAGGGTAATCTTGTGGCTATTCAGACTCTTAATGATTTCACGCATGAATTATGTTGAGGTCGTTCGGCCCGATCCATAAAGTCATGTGCATACACTGCTGAGGTCGTATGGCTCGATCCATGGATGCATCCCATATATATATAAATATCGCTGAGGCATTCGGCCTGATCCACAGGAATATGGAAACTCTTAGAATTTGCGTATTACGTATTTACCACTTCAAGGTAAGACCATAAAAGAATATAAATTCTCATCAATGCTTAACAGTCCGTCAAATCTCTAGATAATGAAGCTCTATTTAACATAATCTTTAACTAAATTCTTACTTATTAATTCAAGCAATTAAAACTAGAAAATTTGAGTTCAACTAGTGCAAGTAATAGAATAAATAAGGCCTGCGTCTACCTCGACATAACATAAATTTTAGATACGCATGGACTCTCGTCACCTTGTGCGTACGTAGCACCCACAATTAGTAGAACATAACAATTTAAACACCTATGGGGTAGTTTCCCACTCACAATGCTAGGCAGGAGACTTACCTCGCTCCGAAATTCTAATAACCGGCTCCAATGCTTCTCTAACTCCTCAGTTCAAAGCCAAACGATCCAAAACTAGTCAAACAACATGCAAACCAATAAAAATATACTCCAACCCTCATAATTTATAACAATTCCCAACTCCGCTCGAAAAGTCAATAAAGTCGACCCTCAAGCCCACGTGCCCGGATTCCAAAAATTTTCAAAGATAAACTTTACCTATAACTCTACGAACTCAAATAAATAATTTATTCCCAATTCCATGTCCAATTTTGTGGTCAAGATCCACAAATATGAAATTCTATATCTTCTACCAAAAATCCCACATTTTCCACTTAAATTCTTGAATTTACAACCCTAAATTCGTGTATTAAACTCACAACGCGTAGAAATTACTTACCTCATGATTGATGATGAAAATGGCACTCCAAAATCGCTCCAAAGTCGGCTCCCGTGTAAGAAATGAAGTGAAAATGAGCCAAACCCCCAATTTTTAAACAACACTGCCCAGCCCGACCTTCTTCGCGAACGCGAGAAGTCCCTCGCGTTCGCGAAGCACTACCAGCTCCAGCTCCAAAAAATTTCTGCGCGAACGCGATGTTTTACCAGGCGAACCTTTGCGAACGCGATGAACCTTCCGCGAACGCGAAGGCTAAATTATCCCAGGCCCAGTTTCCCCTTCGCGAACGCGATGCCCCAATAGAGAATGCGTTGCTTTGCTCTTCAACTCTTCGCGAATGCGGGACCACAGATGTGAACGTGAAGCATAAATTCCAGCAGCCCCAATTCCTTCTTCGCGAATGCGTGCCTCCTTCTGCGTTCGCGAAAAACAACACCTGTAGTTCCAAATCACCCAAACTTGGTCTGAAACCATCCCAAAACACACCTGAGGCCCCCGGAACCCTGTCAAATCATACCAACCAATCCCAAAACATAACACAAACCTACTCGAGGCCACAAATCACACCAAACAACATCAAAACTACGAATCAATGATCAAAATCTTTCTTTAAACTTTCAAGCTTATAAACTTCGACGAATGCGTCCGAATTACACTTAAACATTCTGAAATGACGCCGAACTTTATGTAGAAGTCAAAATCATGATACGAACCTATACCAAGGCTCGTAATCCCAATCGGACATCCATAACATCAAAATCCAGTTCAAATCAAACCTAGGAAATTCTAAAACCTTCAAAATGCTAACTTTTCACAATAAGCATCGAATTGCTCCCGGGCCACCCGATACTCAACCCAAACATACATCCAGGTTTGAAATTATCATACGAACCTATTGAAACCTTCAAATCCCGATTCTGAGGTCGTTTACTCAAAAGTCAAACCTTGGTCAATTCTTCCAACTTAAAGCTTCCGAATTGAGAATATTCCTTCTGAATCAACCCTGAACTTCTCAAAATTCAATTCCAACCACATGTACAAGTCATAAAACATGAAGTGAAGCTACTCGAGGCCTCAAATCTCCGAACGACGCGCTAGAGATCAAAATAACCGATCGGGTCGTTACACTTAGTATGATGTTTTCCCTAGTTCTTAACCATTAATGATACTGATAATATGATTATGTAATTTTTGAGACTCATCCTATCTTGTGAGGTCATAACTTTGATTGAAGTCTCTGTATGTATGGAAGTTTGGAATGACTCTTTGTTTATCCCTCATGACTTCATTTTGGATACTGTTTTTAAAACTATACTCAGTCCTCCCTTTCCTCTGTATTTTTGATTGAATCTGGAATAGGAGAAACCTTCTACTGTTACTGATTGAGTACAATAACATGCCTATGTCATTGTCTAGATCTTTGCTGAGGATCTCAAAAGATTCAAGTAGTGTTACTACCTTGTGTGTATGCTCATGATAATGTTGGTATTAAACTAATCTGTATGTTGAGGTAATAGCATATCCCAAAGCTATTGCAACTCTAAACTATGTGTTATTCATGCTGATCCCAATTATTTGTTCCTTTAGCAAAAACAATATGATGTTCCTGCCTATGTGTGTATTTGGAAATTTGAACTTCATGTCTATCTAGTATGTTAATCAATCACCTAGAGCTGAAAGTATTGTTATAAGAAATGGGAACTATCTCTATGTGTTTTCCTATGTTATTCTATTAAGGAAAAGTATGCTTCTGTGGTAGGAAATGTCATAGTAGTTGGTTTGCATTGAAAGAGCCTCATTGGCATTAAAACCTATAGGAAAAAATAAGTTGTTAGTGGTTAGAGGTATATAGGAGTAAAATTTAACTCTAGGTTGGGCTGCTCTCCCCTGCACAGGCATTGCCCTGGGCCTTGAGACCCTTGGAAACTTTGAAGTGTCGGAGGATTCAAAGGGGGCATCGACCTTGAGAAGAATTCTCTCCTTAGCCTTTAATTCATTGACACTTATTACTCTCTTTGGGTTTGGTGTTTATTGACAACAAAAGGTGTTCAATGTGGATCGTTTACTATGCCTAACCTCCATATCAATATGACTTCCTTAGTAAATACTGTAAGTAATCTTTTCTTTTATTCTTTGCTTGCGAACTTCATATATATGGATGTGTATATAGTATTGTTATTCTAATGACCTTCTCTTTTCTTTTTTTTGAACATGTACAATGATTTGAGCCTGCTGAGTTCTTTAAGAACTCGGGCCCAAGTCTAGCCCTACTATGTCTCAGAAGGTTCAGAGTCAGGTGATGTCGTCCTTGTTACTGCTAGGCCTGCCTCTTTGAGGCCCAAACCCCCAGAGTCCTTTCTTTCCTTTCGCTCCTTTATTTATTGCTTTCGTTATTTTACGGTTTTCACTATGTCGTTATTCTTTACTGTATTTCTTGTTGTTTTATTTCACATGTATATGGCAATCATATATTGGATTGAATGCTTTTTTTTATCTTTTAATTCATATAAAAGTGACTTAGGCGAGCCTTAAAGAACCTAGCATTAAAGAGGCATTAGTTAGTAATTAGTTCTACATCCTCTAGTCATGAACTGTTATTAATTTATTATGCTTTGCTAACTCTTTCCTTAAATATTTTGAAGCCCAAAGGCTTAACAAAGGCAACAGTCTCTCTTTCAAAAGGAAAAACCAGAACTGAGTTGCGTGCTTAATTTTTCTAAAAGGAAACCAACTGTTTTCGTAAAGATCAAAGTGCTGCTCCCCCAAAAAACAAAGTCTTTCAAACAGTTTTCTTCAAGCCAACTATCTAAACCCAAGGTACATCTTAGGTTCGTTTTCATAACACTTTCACCTCATTAGCTTAGCTTCTTTTATAAAACACTTTCATAACAAATATCATATCCCTTCAAAGCTCTTTCCAAGAATGTATATATATTAACATTAATTTCCTAAAACCCTTTTTTTTTTATATCCATCCTCATTAATTACACTCTTCCCTTATAGATATTATGCCCTAATATATGGTAAGCTACACTTTTTTGAACACTAGTTAAGACATAGTACAAACAATTAGTCCTAAATCTAGTATAAGTCCTATGGAGCTATCTGAGGTAGATTTTAAGGGGTGCCTAACACCTTCCCCTTAGAAGAACAAGAACCCTTACCCATAATATCACGCTTAGCAGACTAGTAAAGAATATGACCTTTAGTAATTAAATAGGTACCCTAGTATACCTTTAAATATTAGGTGGCGACTTGCTTTCATCAACAACAGAGAAACCACAAGTTGAATCTTGTTTTGACTAGTGCAAAATAGGGTGCAACAACCATAACCCAAGATGTAATCACATGATATACCACAAAACTCGTATACTCGTAGCAATAATTTCGATCACAGTAGCTTCTCAAAAACAAATTCGGTATCAGTAATGAACCTCATATCAAATAAAACTTCGTCCAAACCTTCACACACCACCAACGATGAATGCAACACACAGAAACTCATAACCACTCATCAACTCAACAAGTCATGGAGCTCTCCCTTGTTCGACAAGAACCATAGCCAATTTCTAAGCCGACTTTCGATAATATTCTTCCAAACATACCGTAATCAAAACTGATAGTATCCATTCTAGGTCCAATTACTTTATCTCATCAAAAACAACTATATTATTGACATGCCACACCAATACAACCTAAATCCACAAGCCGTGCAATCTGTGTATCAATAAGCAACAATTCAAGTGTACTTAAACATGGAAAATGACTCGAATGAGAGATCCGTCCCGCGAGCTTAACAAGTACTACCACAATGCAATGCTATAAACCCATCACACACAATAGAACTAAGACACACGAATCTATCACAAAGGATTATATACAACCATAACCCAGCTGCAATGCATTACCCAATCCAAATGCTGGTCCATATGAAATACCTCAAGCCACAATGCTTAAAATCAACAACCACACACGATTCGACATCAAGTACATGAAGTGCATGACCATAACCAAGGAGAAGCGAATAACACCATATACCACAGCCCGGAAAGACCATAACCAAGGCACAATCAACCATTCAACACTCCAATAATCACGTCGCTCGAATTCGATACAAGGCCCAAACAGAAACGCATTATGTGTGCATATAACCAACAAATCGCAACTCCTCGTAGCTTAGAAAAGTAACACATAGAACATATCAGAACACGAACAAGCTCAAATCTAACCGAATAACACATTCCTCAACACTAACAGTTTTGAGTCAACAAATTCGACCTGGTGTAGAACACACATCCTCCTCGGGCCTACCAATGGGCCCCCAAATCAACTCCGGTAATCCCCAAATGGATAAATAGCCCTCCAAAGGTCCACAATGATCTAGCCATAACACGTACCACCATCTAGCTAACTTTGGCCACATTTTCACTCTCCACAACCACGAAACATTCTGCTTTTGAGAACTCCCAGTCTCCAAATCCATAGAACGCACGAATCACCATAGCTGATCCCAACACCACCACTCGAATGTCTAACACAACTATCATACACGATCATCCCACGAAGAATACTTCTATAGTTCTTCCACGCCACATAGCAAAAATCTGAATATCAGCAGTCAATCTACCAAGCGAGTACCGCAATACCAATGAAGCATCTATAAGTCAGAACTCAGTGTGTCTTCTGGATGTACACTCTTCTCAGGTAATACCAAATAGTGCCAACATTTTCCTCACCGTCTGAATTCGCCTGTGTTGCATAAACTCATGACCTTCCTTTTGAAACTGAACTGTATACTTGCACATGCAAATTCCAATCTCACACCACGCAACGCCTCTATTAGGCCATCATATGAAACCACGAGAACCTCATTATCGACCCTGAGTCACAAGCAGATTACATACTCGATCAATCAGAAACCTTCCACTTGATCCCATTCGTAGAGAATCATAACACACCACATACCCATCATACCAATAGATAATATCCATCTCAAGTTATGCCAGAAATCATCGATATCACTTCGAAACCCATTTGCAAATAACCAAGTCATTAGAACTGAATCCCTCTAACTCAACCAAGTCATGCAAATCACCAACCCAAGAGTATTTCCACCAAACGCCTATAGAGACTCACCACATCATAAGTACCCAAGGAACCGATCATATCCATTACTGTGTTGATCCAACCTACTGGCAAGCTATCCTATTTCTCCGAGTTCCTTCCGAATTACACTTAAGTTGACACTTCTCCTTACCAAAATACCACGATCCTTACCCAAAGCTCACCACAAGAGATTCTAGCACAAAACCACACCGCCTTAAGGCCCATAAGCCGTTGTATTCCCTCTTAGCACCCCAAAAGTACCACAATTAAGATACCCACTCTAAAGAGATGTTATGTGAATCTTAAATTGTTTACTTTACCCTCTTAATACTAAAATGTAGAATTCATAATGATATAGAAATACTGCGAGTCTCGACACTATCCAATGCAAATCTCAGAGTCTAGCCATATACAAATCCAAAAAATTCTCAATTGCCACATATGAATCTTGAATCCATTAGAACCTTCTCGAGAGTCATACACTTTACTCAAGTCTCCATTGCACCGCCCAAACGGGCCGAACGACATGTGCCCCATTAGCACAATAACACCCAAAGAAGTAATCCACACCTCTAAGCAACCGAGTGAATCCTTTTTCTTGGTACATTACATCTATTACGAATAGCAACCCTAGACCATTTTCAAGACTTCCATATACCCATAAGATGTAATACATCCTGCATCCAGAAATTCCTTACTCAAGGCATCCTCAAAACCAACCTCTGCGAGTCATAACCGATCCACAAGTATGCCTCAGACCGAAACAAATACAACACATGACCATGCAATTAAATCGTTGAAGGTAGACTCCCCCACTTGGATCAAAGTCATAGAGTAAAATATCCGATAATTCAAAATACCCATACTCTATAACTGGCATAATCCCCTGGTGAGATTCAACTAAATTCTTCACAGGCTCATGTAACACAAACCATAAAAATACCTCAAATCATCTGCTAAACTCGCATTCATCCTTGTGGCAGTCAAGTTAACTTCCTCAAGTGATTCAAACCAAATCGCAACACACATAAACCATTGATAGAAGGAAACTCTCCACACAGACATCTTAAGGACCACATATCCGTAGATTATCTCGTAGGTTATAACCTACCTGCTTAGCCTCAAACTGACATCTCTCTATACCTCTTCACAGCCACAACTATTACGCAATCACTTAATCTTTCTGAGACTGAACTCATCAACAAGACATGAGAATCTACTTTGTTCCACAAATAAACAACATGAAAGATCCCTTAATACGATCATAACTCGAGACTGTACAACACATCAAGACAAAATTCAAGCATCCAATAGTCCTTTTTACATCCCAAGCAACCCTTCTCGCCACATCCAAACCATCTGAACGCATACTGCAACCACGTCCTACTCATCATATAGCCGTCCAACCACTCACCGAGCCATAAATTCCACTCATAGGGACACTATCGGACATCTAAGTCCAAAAGCACATACTCACATAACTGAAACTATCGAGCCTAATCTGCGGTCTAAACCTGGCCTTAAGTCCTCCAGACTAGCCCATCACCAAAACACAGGAAGCACATCTCGCACTTCATCCATGGAACTACAAGCCGTCGACATACAGCTGACATCGATCGCTCTCATAACATATGAGTGAGTGGAAAGAATTCAAAGAGATACGCTTCAACCTGAACCAATGTCGCATGATAAAACAAAGATAAGAAGTTAATCTTAAATGCCATGTAGCCTCTCGAAGATAGGTATGGACGTCATCATACCAATCCGCAAGACTCTACTAGACACATGCTCATGACTCATAGAACTTATGAACCTAGAGCTCTAATACCAACTTGACACGATCTAAAATTCAACTAGTCGTGATGGTACCTAACCCAACCCGCTAGGTAAGCCAATTAACAACAATCCAATTCAAATGAGATTTACTGAGAAAATAATTAATGAAATAACTGATCGTTTATACAAAGATCCCAAGGATTGGTAATACAAATCATGAGCTTCTAAGATTTAGAGTTTACAAAACTTGTATGAAATAAGTACATTATCTGTTCGAAATGTAGATAACAGATTTGTAAATCTAATGCTACCAAGAACAAAAGGAAGCTATAACCGGAACGCAGGTACATCTTCAATGCCAGCTCCCGCCATACACAACAACATCAGCTCTAAAATCTGCATGCAATGTGCAGAAGTATAGTATGAGTACAACCGACCCCATGTACTCAATAAGTAACAAACTTAATCTTAGGTTGAAAGTGGTGACGAGCTTGAACAACAGTCAGAGTCCAATACCAATAGCCAAGAAGAACTCGTAATAATATAATAAAAACAGTACAAGTAATAACTCAAAGATAAGATGCTCATCTCGTTCATAGTTACGGAAAATAGGCATGCTTTTCAAGTATAACAGTAAAACCCAAATCTTTCTCTAAATTCACCAAATATATGAGTATATTAGAAAGATGTGATGTTTCCCCAAAAACTTTCAACAACAGATATGATTTTTCATTCTCAGATAGCATGAGGAAATTACATCTCTATGCCTACATGTTAATGTGCTTGTGAAGTCATGAATATCACAATACCGTTTAGCATGAGGAAATGCATTCTATGCCTACATGCCAAGTATGGATGTCAAATGTAATGCATCACAGTGATAAACTCATTTACTCACACTCTCATAGTACTCAATCTCGTTGTCTCACCCTCAATCACTCGGTACACTCAATCACTCGGCACGCGGTACCTGCACTCATTGCTGGTATATCAGACTCCAGAGGGGCAGATCCTGCCCAAGCGCTAATATAAGCCAACATGGCATGCTGCAGCGTGCAGCCCGATCCCATAATGAGTCAATAAAGCCTATTGTGGCATGCAACCCGATCCCATAAACAAGTACTGCAGCGTACAGCCCGATCCCATAAATGTCACTCACAACTCGGCCCTCAGGACCCAACTCAGTCATCAATCTCTCCAATCTCTCGGGCTAACAAATCTCATGCCAAACATCCCAAACAATGATAACATAATGTAACAATGAATGATGAACAAAGACTGAGATATGGTATGCAAATGAATAATCATGACTGAGTATATTATTACAATTAGAGAAGATAACTCAAAATAACATAAATAGCCTCATTAGGTCTCAAAGGGTTAAGCACATAGCCTAAACATGATTTCTAACACGGTTCACGGCTCACACAATCAAACAAGTAGGGAGGACATGGATATAACAAGATATAATGACAAAATAAGTTTGGTCATAGTCTAATAGTCGACTAGAGTCATGACTTCCTCGGTGTACGCCCACACACTCGTCACCTAGCATGTGCGCCACCTCAATACATCTCTTATAACATAGTTCCCAGTGTTAAATACCCTCAAATCCAAGTTTAGATAAGTTACTTACCTCGAACAAGGTGAATCCAATACCGAGCAAGACAAACAATACTCTAAAAATTCCATCCGCCAAGTACCATCCTATGAACGGCTCGAAACTAGACAAAAGAAACTCAAGAACATCAAATAATTCCAAAGGAAATAAACCCGATCGATAAAGGTTGAATCTTTAATCAAAAGTCTAAAGTCAAACTCGTGCCTGCACCTTCGAACCCGACAAAACTCACAAGATCTGACAACCCGTTCAATTACGAGTCAAACCATACTAGTTTCACTCAAATCCAACTCCGAATCGATGTTCAAAACTCAAAAAGTCACTTTATGAAAGGTTAGACAAAACCCCCCAAATTTCTCTTGAAATCATTAATCAAATGCCAAAACCAAAAATAGATTCATGAAATATAATCAAAATTGAGTAGAAAAAACTTTCCCCAATCCATGTGGTGATAATCGCTTCAAATATTGCCCAAATCCGAAGTCCCCAACTCAAAATATGACAAAAATGAACCAACCCTCGAATTTATAAGCTTCTGCCCAGATATTCTGCTTTTGCGGACAACCTTTCGCTTCTGCAGTGTTGCTTGTGCAACCAAGCCTCTGCTTCTGCGAAAAAACACTCAGGCCCCAACTACTCGCACCTGCAGATATGCTTCCGCTTATGCGACCTCGCAGGTGCGAGACACGATCCGATCCTGCGCCATTCTCGCTTCTGCGCCCATCACATCACTTCTGCGCCTTCGCAGATGCGGTCCAGCTCCCCGCACATGTGACTGCTCAACAATGTGCCACCTTCCCTTCAGCGATCCAATGTCTTCATCTGCGGACTCGCCTCTGCGTCCAAACTTCTGCAGATGCGGAAACACCAGCACCAACACTTCTTTAGCAATGCAACAAGAGACGAAAATGATCTGAACCACGTCTGTAACTTAACCGAGACCCTCGGGACCCAGTATGAACATACTAACAAGTACCATAATATAATACGGACTTACATGAGGCCTCAAATCATGCATAACAATATCAAAATGATGTATTGCACCTCAAATCAAACTTAATGAACTTTTAAACTTTCAACTTCCAAAACTCGTGCTGAACTATATCAAATCAACTCGGAATGAACTCAAATTTTGCATACAAGTCCCAAATGGCATAACGAAGTTATTCAAATTCCCAAAACCACAATCCGAACCTGATATCTCCAAAGTCAACTCTCAGTCAAACTTATGAACATTCTAAGCCTTCAAATTGCCAACTTTCCCCAAATAGTGTCGAAACCTTCTAGAAATATCCAAATGCAAATATGGGCATAAGCCCAAGTACAAAATTACCATACGGACCTAACAGAACCATCAAAACTCTGATCCAAGGTCAAATACTCAAAAGTCAAACTTGATGAACTCTTCAAACTTAATGCTTCCTAGTTGAGAATCATGCTTCTAAATTAATTCTGAATCACCTAAAAATCAAAACCCACGATTCACAAAGATCATAATACAACATACAAAGCTACTCAACACTTCAAATAGCTGAATGAAATGCAAATGATCAAAACGATGGGTCGGGTTGTTACAATGACTTAATCATATAAGTAGCAACTTCAACTTTATTAATACTTAATTTGAACATGCCCTTACAAGAGTAGCCTTGCCCTACAAATACACCATTCTTATAGAAAATAATCTTTTCTGCCTCTATAACAACTTTGAGGCCTTTCTTACATAATAAACTTGCAGAAATTAAATTTTTCCTAACATCAGGCACATGATAAACATTCATTAAAATCAACTTCTTTTCAAAGTAAATTGTAGTTCAACAGTTCCTTTTCCAAAGACCTTGGCAGTGTCATGATTTCCCATTAAAATCTTTTCATCACTTGTTGCAACTTCATAATATTTGAAGAAACTCTTGTCATTGCATACATGAACTGTAGCACCAGAATCATACCACCAATCAGTAGATTTAAGAGTTGCCTCCATGTTGCATTCGGTCACCATACTGAGATTCAAATTAGTAAAGGCAGAAACCATAGCAACGATATACGAAGAAGAAGCTTGTTGTTGTTCAATATTATTTACCCTCTTCTGTCCAGCATTTTCTTCATTTTTCTATCTCTTACGAAATATGCAGTCTCTCTTAAAACAACCCATTTTATCGCAAGTATAACACAATCCTTTCTTATTTTTAGAAGAATTTTCCTTTGGAGCAGCCTCAAACATCCTCTTCTTTCCAACCTTGTTTCCAAATTTTCCACAATTGTTTGTTTTACTAGACTCAACATAATTTACCTTTGAACCAGTTTCTGCAGCATATTTATTTTCACATTTTCGTATCTCTTCCTTAATTCAAATATACTTCGTCAACCGGACCACACTAAAGTCTTCGAAAGAATGTAATAATTTCTTCCTACAGTCATTCCAAGTGAAACAATCCGGCTAGTCGTTTTGTGTATTATAGCCCCATTCCCTTGTTTACTGCTTCTCCTATATTCATTTGTGATTATGTAACTTGTCGAGGTGGTTGGATTTGGTTTCGGGATGGTTTCGGAGTGAATTCGGGAACTTAGCCCATGGTTGAAGCTTAAGTTAAAAAGAGTTGACCAGAGTTTGACTTTTATGTAGATGACTCCAAAATGACCTTTTGATGGTTCCAGTAGCTTTATAAAGTGATTTTTGACTTAGGCGTACATCCGGATGTTGATTTGGAGGTCCGTAGGTTAGTTTGGTATTTTTTGGCAAATATTGAAAAGTTGAAGGTTTGGAAGGTTGAGAGGTTTGACCGAGAGTTGAATTTATTGATATCGGGTTCAAATTTTGGTTACGGGAGTTAGAATAGTTCCGTTGTATCATTTGGTACTTGCATGCAAAATTTATGGTCATTCGGAGTTGTTTAGGATTGTTCGGTGCAAGGTTTGAATTTGGAAATGTTCATTAGTTTATTAGGCTTGAATTGGGGTGCGATTCGTGGTTTAGATTTTGTTGTGTGGTTTGAGCTCGTGTTCGTGAAACTTTGAGAGGCATAGTTCAGCATAATCGCGAGTGAAGTCACGCGTTCGTGTAGAATAGATATTCAGTTGGGGCGTCAGGCGTTAAGCTTACGTGATCGCCTAGAGGATCCCGCATTCGTGAAGGGGCAGGGCTGGTGAGCATCGCGTTCGCGACATTGGCTTTGCATCCGTGTAGGCTATTTTGAGGTCAGTGATTATTTGTTCTTTGCGATCGTGGCATAGATCCCGTGATCGTGATGTATAACACCTGGGCAGACTATATAGTACTCTGTTTTGAGGGTTTGAGTTATTATATCATATTTTGAGTTGTGGAGCTCGTATTTGGGCGATTTTGGAGGAAATTTTCATGATTTGGATTCAGGTAAGTGTTTTTAACTCGTACTTTCCCACTATTCATGATTCCATCTTTATTTTTATTATTTAATTAGTGAATTGAATTTGAGAAATTGGGGATTTTTGTAAAAACTTTTCTAAAACATAAATTGAGAATTTGAAGGTCGATTTGAGGTCGAAATTAGATGATTTTGGTATGGTTGAACTCGTAATTGAATGGGTGTTCAAAATTTATTAGTTTTGTCGAGTTCCGGGGTGCGAGCCCGGGGTTAACCTTTAGGGTTGACTTTTTGACTTGAGTTAAAGATCTTAGCTTTATTTTTTGGAATCACTTCCTATGGCTTTTATTGATGGTATTAAGTTATTTTGACTAGATTCGGATCGTCCGGAGGTTGATTCGTGAGGGAAGGGCTTCCTGGAGTACTAATTTGGTTGGCTTGACGTAAGTATCTTACCTAAACTTGGTTGAAGCACTAGTTGCCTAAGTTATTTGTGTTAGCTACGTGTTATGGGTGCGCACATGTGTGGGTTTCGAAACCATGTGCGATCATCGGGGTATTTATCCATGCTCGCGGTAGTGCTTAGGTTATAATATGCCTTGTATTGATTGTTAAGCTTTAAGGTGTGATGTTTCTCATATTTGTAACCTTGTTGTGAACTATTTGATCCATATTTGAGGTTACATAGAGGCTAAATCCCCGAATGAACTTGATAATTGCTATTTCTACGATGAAATTGCTGATTTGAGATATGAAAGCACACTTTACACACGCCTACACTTTAGCATGTCATCTATACTAGTCTAGGAGCAAAATATCAGTTATTCATACATCATATAGATGTATTCTTGTATATTTGCTTATGTGTGATATAATTTGGACTGGATGCATGTGAGCACACCGAGCGGATTGGTTGTTATGCCTGTGACCACACCAGGCGGATTGTGTTGTTATGCTTGTGACCACGCCAAGCGGATTGTGTTATTATGCATGTGACCACGCCGGGCTGGTAGCACGTTGAAATGACCATGCATGCGTGTGGATATGGATCCATCCCCCAGGGTCACCCTCTTATGTTTCTCTCTTGATGGTGTACCGGTTTTGAGGAAATCTGATAACTGGTTATGTACGGAAATGGAATATTGAGGAAAATCTAGCTAGTGTTTGTTCTGGATTTTGCATTTCATCTTTAATTGCAATGTTTCATGGTTATTTACCTGATTTATTTGCATATCATCCTTACATGCTGGATCATTAACTGAGCAGAGTACCTGAGTAATTGTGCACACACGCATATAGTTCTTTCTATGCTTTATGACTTTATCACGTGATTGTTCTGTACTTGTTAAATTAAAAAACTGTACATGTTATAACTAGTATCATTTATAATTCTTGCTTCTTTTTCCTCGCTGAGGTTAGTTATGATACTTGCTGAGTACTTTGGGTCGATTGTACGCATGCTACACTCTGCACTTAATTGTGCAGATTCGGGTGTCGGGACCAGTCAGCAGTAGCGGGGTTGCTTATTGAGTTGAGCATCGAGAGACGAGGTAAAGTTGCATTATCGTCTGCAGTCTTGACGTCTCTTTTCTCATGTATTGTTGTCTTTATTTCAGACAGTATTGTATATGGTCATTTCAGACTTGTATTTCTTTATTAGAGCTCATGACTATGTAGTTACCAGTTCTGGGGAATTTATTATGTTATGGCATTATTATGTTATGTTAAGGTTTCAGACTTATGTTAATTTTGTAAATACTTCTTTTATGGTTCTTTATGGTTATATCCGGTTTGCCTAGCAAGTGTGCTAGGCGCCATCACGATGGGTTGGGTTTTCGGTTGTGACATGTTTGTATCAAAGCCAAATTCATATGTATTACGAGTCATGAGCAAGTTTAGTAAAGTCTTGTGGATCGGTATGGAGACGTCTGCACTTATCTTTGAGAGGCTACCGAACTTTTAGCAAAACTTTACTTTCTTGCATTCTTGTCATGCGGATTTGTTATTTTCTAAGTTTAAACCTTTACTCTTCTATTCTCTCACAGATAGTGAGGACCCGTGCATCCGGATCAAGCGGACATACAACAGTATCACTAGTTAGGGCCGAGAGAGGCCGGGGCTGAGGTAGAGGCCAAGGTGGGGCTGTCACTACAGCGAGGGCAGTACTTGTGGAGCCACCAGTTGCTCCAGTAGAGGAGCAGGTACCAGATATTGTTGCGCCAGTGGGACCAGCCCAGACACAGGCAATACCTATTGTGATACCTGGTCTTCAGGAGGCTTTGGCCCATATCTTGAGTGTGTGTGTGAGCCTGGCTCAGGAGGTTACTATACCAGCTGCACCAGCTACTTCACAGCTGGGGGAGGAGCCCTAACTCCCATCACCCGTACTCCGGAGCAGCTAGCTCAGGGCCATCAGACACCAAGAGTGTTACCAGTACAGCTAGCTGCCGCTGCCCGCCCGAGTTCGAAGGAATAGAGTCAGAGGATGCTCAAGATTTTTTAGAACGGTGTCATCGGATTCTTTGTACCTCGACTATTGTGGATATCAATGGGGTTGCCTTCACTACTTTTCATCTGATAGGGGTAGCCTACAGATGGTGGCGATATTATGAGTTAGTCAGGCCAGCTGGCGCAACACCACTTACGTGGCATGAGTTCGCAGTTCTCTTCTTAGAGAAGTTTGTTCCACAGACTCGTAGAGAAGAGTGGCGTAGGCAGTTTGAGCAGCTACGTGAGAAGGGTATGATTGTGACCTAGTATGAGATAAGATTTGCAGATTTGGTACGGCATGTTGTATGGTTGGTTCCCATTGAGAGGGAGAAGATCAGGAGGTTCATTGACGGCCTCAACTATGGTTTACTTTATAGTATGGCTCGAGATGTTGCGATTGATTCTAGGTTTGACCTGGTTGTCGAGATTGCTAGACGC
This sequence comes from Nicotiana tomentosiformis, assembly GCF_000390325.3. NCBI lineage: Eukaryota > Viridiplantae > Streptophyta > Magnoliopsida > Solanales > Solanaceae > Nicotiana > Nicotiana tomentosiformis. The sequence goes on along the minus strand of NC_090816.1, from coordinate 81,388,335 downwards.
TTAGAGCAAGTTCACAGGCTTGAGCGCGAGGGGCGGGAGGGCAAGAGGCCCCATGGTTTAGGTGTTTTCAATGGTACCTCATTTGGAGTTCAATCGTATCATAGCAGAGGTCGTCCACATAGGCCCGCTCATGCAGCTCATCATGCCGGCACATATTTCCTACCATTCCCCATCTGTTTAGGTTTCTACGAGCAGCTACTGAGGTTATTAGGTTCCTCCGATGCGGGGTTATTATGAGTGTGGGGATTTGGGTCATCTCAAGAGGGATTGCCTAGACTTCTTGGTAGGGTTCCACCGTATAGTTCATAGCCTATGATTTCAGCACCAGCGGCTGCACCAACCGCACAACCAGCTAGGGGTGGGGCTCAGGCAGTTTGGGGTTGCCTAGAGGGGGAGGTCGATCAGGTGGTGGTCAGGCCCGTTGCTACGCATTTCTAGCCAGGCTAGAGGCAGTTTCTTCTAATGTCGTGACCGCATGTATTGTTTCAGTGTGCCACAGGGATGCTTCACTATTATTCGACCCTGGTTCCACTTATTCATATGTATCGACGTACCTTTCTAGTTATTTGGATATGTCCCGTGATTCCTTAGTTATGTTTGTTCATGCATCTATGCCGGTGGGTCATTCTATTATTGTGGACCGTGTATATTGGTCGTGTGTGGTGACTATTAAGGGTTATGAGATGAGGGTTGATCTTTTACTGCTTATCATGGTTGATTTTGACGTAACTTTGGGCATGGATTGGTTGTTGCCATGTTAACTCTATCCTTGATTGTCACGCTAATACCGTGACGTTGGCGATGTCAGGAGTGTCGAGGTTAGAGTGGAGAGGCTCCTTGGATAATGTTCCTAGTAGATTTTAGGCTAAATGGATGGTTGAGAAGGGATGTCGCGTGTATTTGGCCTTCGTGAGGGATGTTAGTGCTGATACTCCTACCGTTGAGTCAGTTCTGGTAGTGAGAGACTTCCTAGATGTGTTTCTTGCAGACCTGTAGGGCATGCCACCCGACAGGGACATTGATTTTTGTATTGTCCTGGTGCCGGGCACTTAGCTCATCGCTATTCCTCTGTATCGTATGGCACCAGCAGAGTTGAAGTAATGAAAGGAACAACATTAGGAGTTGCTTGATAAGGGTTTCATCAGGCCCAGTGTGTCGCCTTGGGGTGCACCCGTTCTATTTGTGAAGAATTATGGTACTATGCGGATGTGTATTAACTACCGATAGTTGAATAAAGTTATAGTCAAGTGTAACGACCCAACTGGTCATTTTGTGTATTTGAGCTCATTTCCCCTTTTGATGCTTTACACATGTGTATCTGTAGTTTTAAAACTTGCGGGGTTGGTTAGTTTTGTTCCGGGAAGGGTTTGGGTTGATTTGAACCCTTTGGTTCTTGGTTTGGAAGCCTAAGTTAAAATATTGACCAAAGTTTGACTTTTATGAAAATGACCGCAGAACGGTGTTTTAATGGCTCTGATAGGTTAGTATTATAATTTTGGACTTGGGCGTATGCCTGAAATTGAATTCGGAAGTCCCTAGGTTGATTTGACTTGTTTTGCCGAAAGTGACAATTTGAGGTTTAGAAGTTTCCCTAAGTTTTACCGTAGGTTGACTTTGTGGCTATCCGGTTCAGAATTTGGTTTTGGGACTTGGGATAGGTCTGTTTTTTATTTGAAACGTGTCTACAAAATTTGGTGTAATTCGGAGTTGGTTCGATAGGATTCGGATGCTTGGTTACAATTCTAGAGGTTCTTGAGTTTTCTTTTGAAATTCATACGTTTTGATGTCTGATTCATACTTCTAGATGTTATTTTTGTATTTTGATCGCGCGAGCGAGTCTGTAAGATGTTTTTAGACTTGGGTGGATGTTTGGTTTGGAGCCCTGAGGGCTCGGGTGAGTTTCGGACGTGTTTCAGAATAGTTTTGAACTGAATAAGGACTGCTGGTGTGTTGATGCATCAGGTGTCGCAATTGCAAACACCAGCATCGCAATTGAGATCTTAGCAGGTATGTGACACCTCGATCTTAATTGTGAAGAATGACTGGAACATGGTAGGCTCGCATTTGCGACAACTTTGTCACATTTGCGAAAGCTCGCATTTGCGACAACTTTGTCGTATTTGCTATAGGGACAGGCTTCGCAAATGCGACGCCATTGTCGCATTTGTGACTTCCTCTTAGGCTGTCAGGAGACGCAATTGCGAGGTTTTCTTCGCAATTGCGAACACAGTGTCACTATTGCGATATCTGCAACTGAACAAAAGGGTTGGAAAGTCGGGATTTTATCTCATTTCTCTTATTTTAGAACCCTAGACTCGGTAGGAGGCGATTTGGAAAGGGAATTTTCACCTACAATCATTGGGTAAGTAGTTTTAATCAATTTCCAACTATATTTCATGATTATATATGAGATTTAACTTCAAATTTATGAGAATCAAAGAGAAATTTTAGGGATTTTTGTCTAAGTTTTGAAAAATGAAAATTTGGGATTTGAGAGTCCAATTGAAGTGGGATTTGAAAACAAAATACACATATGGACTCGTAGGGTTATGGATAGTCGGAATATACCCTTGGACCAGGTTTTGATTAGGCAAGCCCGGGCTTGACCTTTTTTGAATTTTGGGAAATTTCATAAAGAACGTAGCTTTATTAATAATAATTGGTTTCTCTTGTATTCTTTAAGGATATTAAATCATTTTTGGTTAGGTTTGAGTGGTGCGGAGATATCTTTAAAGGCAAAAGCTATTTTTGAGTATTGATTTTACCTTGTCGAGGTAAGTATCTTGTCTAATTTAGTGTGGGAAACTACCCCTTAGGATTTGGGTTGATTTTGCTATTTGAATTATGTGGAAGACTTGTACGTGATGTGACGTGTGTGTACATGGGGTTTATGTGCAAATGTTATCCGGTTTAGACTCTTAGGTTATTCATAAGCACTTAATAGACGTTGTTATTGTCTATTCTACCTTTCATTGTCAATTTTATCATGCATGCCTTAATTGAAGTTGTCATTACATGTTCTAGTTTCTATTTTCAAAGTTACTCTCATATGCATCTATGTGTAGTCGTTGTTACATGCCATTCTTCCCATTGTTGAACTATTCTCTTGCACCTAGACATAGTTGTTATTTCATGCTATCTCTTTCATTGTTAAGCTTATGTTTTGCACTTGAATTTGGAAGGGAAATACCTAAATTATGGGTTATTGAAGTTGTTGTTGTGAAAACTATTAAACCAATGAGGTTAAAGTTGTTGACTATTTATATATCGTTCCTTGTTGGGTTATTTCTCATTTATTTTGTTGTTATTGAGATTCTTGTTCACATTGTGGTTGAGCCGTGGCTATGTGTTGTGGTAATATTGGTATTGTTGATATTGGCAAAGTTATGGCATATGGGCACGCGTGGTGTGAGTTGATTATTGTGTTGTGATATTGATGCACATGCGGCGGTATAAGGATAGGGGTTGATGTGCATGCGGCGACATAAGGTGGGACTTATATATGTTTCGCTCTTAAGGGAATTACTTGAAGCCACTCAGGGAGATAAGGGGGCTAAAGCGCGTGTAGCTATTTCAGGAAAAATATTTTTAAAAATATAAAAGCAAGGCTCACGCGGAGATATAAGTAAGATTGTGATTGTGATTTGTGAATTGTGAATATGAGGTATGGTACCTCGGTATGATGCTTGTTGTACATTCTATGTTGGAAAAGCTTGATGGCGTGCACTGTTGTTGTCCTTGTTTCCTTATTTCTTTCCATTAGTTTTTGATTGTAATTGGTTACTTGTTGTCTTATCACAAGTACTCGCTTGATGTCATTTGTTGATTTATTTCCGTTGTTAGCCCTGAATTGATAAATTGCTTGTTTGTCTTTTAATTGCCTTTCTATTTCGTTATTAGATTATATTATATTCTGTTCAGGCTTTCTTTAATCCAGTAGGTGTCTTGACCTGGCCTTGTCACTACTCTGCCGAGGTTAGAATTGATATTTACTGTATACCATTGTGGTGTACTCATGCTACGTTTCTGCACATTTTTGTGCAGATCCAGGTACATCTGCTCGTGCCGGACACCAATGATTGATCAGTTATTTCGGAGACTCCAAGGTATACCTGCTCGACGCTCACATGCCTTGGAGTCACCTTCTTCTATTTCTTTACTATTTTTTATCTTTATTCCAAATAGAGCTGTATTTAGAGATTATTAGTGTATTCTCTATAGAGCTTATGACTTAGTTCCACCGGGTTTAGGGAGTTATTTGGCAGTTGTACTATTTGGGTTTATTTATGATAGTTTAACAGTTTAACTTGATATTGAAGTTATTAGTCCTCCTACTTATCAATGTATGTAAGGCTTACCTAGTCTTAGAGACTATGTGCCATCACGACATCCTAAAGTAGGAAATTGGGGTCGTGACATCAAGAATAAGTACCCTCTACTATGCATTGATGACTTATTTGCCCAGTTTTAGGGTGCTAGAGTGTTTCCGAATATTGATTTGAGGTTGGGATATCACCAAGTGAAGATTTGGGATTCAGATATTTCGAAGACGGCATTCAGGACCCGCTATGGTCACTACGAGTTTCTAGTGATGTCTTTTAGGCTCACCAATGCCCCAGCAACCTTTATGAACATAATGAATAGTGTATTCTAGTCGTATCTTGATTAATTCGTCATTGTGTTCATTGACGAAATTTTGGTGTAATCACGCAGTCGGGAGGACCATGAGCAGCATCTGAGGATTGTACTCCAAACTCTGAGGGAGAAGAAGTTATATGCTAAATTCTCCAAGTGTGAGTTTTGGCTTGATTCGGTGACGTTCTTAGGCACGTGATGTCCAGTGAGGGGATAAAGGTGGATCCAAAGAAGATTGAGGCAGTTCATAGTTGGCCTTGACCGTCTTCAACTACAGAGATTAGGAGCTTCTTGGGTTTGGCAGGTTATTATCGTCGTTTTGTGGAGGGTTTCTCGTCCATTGCTGCACCTTTGACTAGATTGACTTAGAAGGGTGCTCCTTTCAGATGGTGCGACGAGTGTGAGGTGAGATTTCAGAAGCTCAAGACCGCATTGACTACAGCCCCAGTATTGGTTTTGCCTACAGGTTTGGGATCTTACACCGTATAATGTGATGCATCGCGTATTGGGCTTGGAGCGGTGTTGATGCGGGACGGTAGGGTTATTACATATGCGTCTCGGCAGATGAATGTTCATGAGAAGAATTACCACGTGCATGATTTAGAGTTGGCAGCTATTATTCACGATTGAAGATTCTGAGGCACTATCTGTATGGTATTCATTGTGAGGTCTATACCGACCATCGGAGTCTCCAACACCTGTTCAAGCAGAATGATCTTAATTTGTGGAAGTGGAGATGGTTAGAGTTACTGAAAGACTATGATATCACTATATTATATCATCCGGGGAAGTGCAATATGGTGGCCGATGCATTGAGTAGGAAGGGTGAGAGTATGGGCAGTTTGGTATATTTACCGGTAGTAGAGAGGCCACTAGCCATGGATGTTCAAGCTTTGGCCAATCAGTTTGTGAGATTAGATCTTTCGGAGCCTGGTCGGGTTCGTGCTTGCGTTGTGAATCAGTCATAATTATTGGAGTGTATCAAGGCTTGCTAGTTTGATGATCATCACTTGGTGGTGTTAAAGGACATGGTGTAACGGGGTGGTGCCAAGGAGGTTGTTATTGGTGATGATGGTGTTATGCGGCTTCAAGGCCGGATTTGTGTTCCGAATGTCGATGGGTAGAGAGATTTTATCCTTGAGGAGGCTCACAGTTCACGCTATTCCATTCACCCAAGTGTCACGAAGATATACCGTGACTTGAAATAGCACTATTGATGACAGAGAATGAAGAAAGATATTGTTGCTTATGTCTTTCAGTGTTAGAATTATCAACAAGTGAAGTATAAGCATCAGAAACTAGGAGGGTTGATTCAGACATTAGAGATACTGGAGTAGAAGTGGGAGCGCATCACTATGGATTTTATGGTAGGATTATCATGGACCTTGAAGAAATATGATGCAGTTTGGGTTATTATGGACCGGTTGACTAAGTCCACACACTTCATTCCGGTGATGACTTCCTATTCTTCAGAGCGGTTGGCTCAGATCTACATTTGGGGGATTATCTGTAACAACCTGACCGGTCATTTTGAGCATTTGCGTTCTGTTCAGCGGTTTTAAGTCTTGAGTAGCTTCATATGATGTATTATGACTTATGCGAATCATCAGTATCGGTTTTTAGGTGATTCATGATTGATTTAGAAGAATGATTCTCAACTATGAAGCTTTAAGTTCGAAGAATGGACCAAGTTTGACTTTTGTGTATTTGACCTTGGATTGGAGTTTTGATCTGTTAGGTTCGGATAGTGATTTTGTACTTGAGCGTATGCTATGATTTGCAGTTGGGTGTTTCAGAAGGTTTCGGCACCGTTTGGCGAGAATTAGCAATTTGAAGGTTTGAAAAGTTTTAAGTTTGACCAAGAGTTGACCTTGATGGTATCGGGTTCGGATTGTTGTTTCGGGAGTTGGAATAGGTTCGTTATTTCATTTGGAACTTGTGTGCGAATTTGAGGTCATTCCAGGTTGATTTGATATGGTTTGGCACGAGTTTTGGAAGTTAAAAGTTCATAAAGTTTGATTTGCGGTGTGATTCGTGGTTTTGATGTTGTTATGTGAGATTTGAGGCCTCGAGTAGGTCTGTGTTATATTTTGGGACTTGTTAGCATGTTTGGACGGGGTCCCAAGGGGCTCAGGTGAGTTTCGGATGAGTTTTGGATCATTTCCATGCTATTTGGCACTGCTGATTTCTGGTGTTTCAGTTCTTTTTCGCAATCGTGAAGATTAGGTCACGATCACAGAGTGATTTATGGGAGCTGGGTATTTCCTTCATCGCGTTGGCGTCTTGGTAAACGCGTTCAAGTACTTTTGTGAGGCCTGGGCATCGCATTCATGTCAGTAAGATCGCGTTCGCATAGAGTTGAGTTGAGGAGCTGGGAGCTGGAGGAAATGTCTTCGCATTCGCGAAGTAATTCCCGCGTTCGCAAGGTCTGGATCTGCTGTGCATCGCGTTCCCAAGGTCTATGTTGCGAACGCATAGAGTCTTTTTGTAGAGGTTAGTTTTTATTCATCACGAACGCGAGGGTCTTTCCGCGTTTGCGAAGGGTACACCTGGAGCAGACTTTTAAGTACTTTATTTCGAAGATTTCAGACATTTTATCATATTTTGAGCTATGGAGCTCGAATTTGGGAGATTTTGGAGGCGATCGTCACCACATGGAGTGGGGCAAGTGTTTTCTACTCGGCTTAGATTATATTCCATGATTCCATCTTCGTTTATGGTATTTGATTGATGATTTCAAAAGAGAAATTGAGAGTTTTTGTCTAAACTTTCCTAAAGTGAATTTTTGAGTTTTGAACATCGATTCGGAGTCGGATTTGAGTGAAATTAGTATTGTTGGACTCGTAATTAAATGGATTGTCGGATTTTGCGAGTTTTTTGGGGTTCCGAGGTGTGGGCCCATGTTTGACCTTTTGGTTGAGTTAGAATATTTTATTAAAGATTCGGCCTTTATTGATTGGGTTTGTCTCCTATGGCATTATTTGATGTTTTGAGTTGCTTTTGGCTAGTTTCGAGTAGTTCAGAGGTTGATACGCGCAGGATGGCATTTCTAGAGTATTGTTTGGCTTGCTCGATATTTGATTTGGCTTGTTCGAGGTAAATAATATTTCTAAACTTAGAATTAAGGGTAGTTATCTGTAGGAACAATTTTATTTATGATGTGTTGGGGTAGCGCACATGCTAGGTGATGGGCATATGGGCGTGCACCGGGGAAATCATGAGCCGGGTTGACTTCTGGACTATGTTGCTATCATGTCATGTTGCATCCATATTTTTCCTACTAGTTAGATTAACTGAGCTAAGATTCATGCTAGAAATCATATTTAGGCTATGTGGCTACTTAATTGAGACTTGATGAGACTATTTTTGTTGTTGTGGGTTATCTGACTTAATTGTAATTATACACTCAGTCATGATTCATCATTTGCATATCATATCTCAATCTCTGTTCATCATTCATCGTTACATCGCATGTTATCATTGCTTTACCATATGTGGAGTTGTTAGGCTGAGTGGTATGAGATTGTGAGCCTTGCGACTTGAGAGGTTGATGACTGAGGTGGGCCTTAGAACCGTATCGAGAGTATTATTGTGGATCAGGTTGCATGCCGCAGCAGGCCATATTGGCTTTATTACTATTATTATTATTGTGGATCGGGCTACACGCCGCAGTATGCCTTATTGGCTTATTTTTATTATTGTGGATCGGGCTACACGCCACAACAGGTCTTATAGGCTTTTGATTAGCTTCGGCAGGATCCGCCCTCCGGAGTCTGATATACCAGTAGGGAGCGCTGGCACAGAGATATATATATATATATACATGTACTTTGGTGAGGGGCTTATGCGTGAGGCACCCGTACAGTCTGAGTGATTATGTGTGTATGATGAAGTGGGCATTTGAGACAGACAGCTTGAGTATGTTTGAGGGTGAGAGTACCAGGGAATATCACCATGAAATTATTCATTTGACATGCATACTTGGCATGAAGGCATAGAGATGTATTTTTCCCCATGCTAGATGGTATTGTGACATTCATGATTTGACATGTACATTTGACATGTAGGCATAGAGATGTATATTCCTCATGCTAGACGATATATGATAATTGATGACTTGACATGCATATTGACATGTAGGCATAGAGATGTACTTTCCTCATGCTATATGGTAATGAAATGTCTTATCTATTGTTTAAAGTTTGGGAAAATCACAGTTTTCTGATATACTCATATTTTGGTGATTCCGGCGAAAGATTTGGACTTTACTGTTATACCTGGAAAGCATGTCTACTTTTCCGTAACTGCGAACATGCTGAGCATAATATCTTTTGATTTATTACTTTTACTACCTTCATTATTTTATTACGTGTTGTTATTGGCTATTAGTGTTAGACTCTAACCGTTTTTCGAGCTCGTCACTGCTTTGAACCTGAGGTTAGGTTTGTTACTTATTGAGTACATGGGATCGGTTGTACTCATACTACACTTCTGCACCTTGCATGTAGATCTTGTAGCTCATGTTGATGTGAATGGCGGGAGCTGGCATTGAAGATGTACCTGCGTTCCAATTAACGCTACCACTTGTTCTTGGTAGTTCTAGATTAGAGATTCTTTTATGTACATTTCAAACAGATGTTGTATCATTTTCCTATTAGTTTTGTAACTCTAGGTCTTAGAAGCTCATGACTTATACTACCAGTCCTTGGGTTATTGTATCAAAATCCAGTTATTTCATCATTTATTTCCTGTTAATCTCATTTGGATTGTGTTTATGGATAATTGGCTTACATAGCGAGTTGGGTTAGGTGCCATCACGACTAGTTGAGTTTTGGTTCATGACATTATCCACCTGCATAGCGTGCCAATTTCCATCATATTTAATTGAGGCACGCAGTTCACGTTGCAGTTTTGGAAATCAGTGCAACGAAAGTTGCGCACACGGGTTGAGTTGAGTACAATATTTTATCCTCAGACAGACGGATACTATGAGCGCACTATTCAGATCTTGGAGGACATGTTACGTGCCTGTATTATGGATTTTAGGGGTTCATGGAATTAGTTTCTACCGCTCGTAGAGTTTGCCTATAACAACTATCAGTCCAGCATCCAGATGGCTCCTTATGACGCCTTATATGAAAGGCCATGTCGTTCTCCGGTTGGTTGGTTTGAGCCTGGGGAGGCTAGGTTGTTGGGCATTGATTTGGTCCTTGATGCGATAGTGAAGGTTAAGGTGATTCGGGAGCGAGTTAGTATAGCACATCTAGACATAAGAGTTATGCATACCAGAAGGTCCGAGATGCGGCTTGCGTGGTGGGTGAGAAAGTTCTGCTTAGAGTTTCTCCATTGAAGGGTGTGATAAGGTTCGGGAAGAAGGGTAAGTTGAGCCCTCGGTATATTGGCTTTTTTGAGGTGCTTGAGAGAGTTGGAGCGGTGGCCTACGGACTTGCCTTGCCACCTAGTCTATCAGAAATTCAGCCTGTATTTCATGTTTTGATGCTCTAGAAGTATTATTGTGATCCTTCTCATGTTTTGGACTTCAGCATGATACAGTTAGACGGAGATCTTACTGACGATGTAGTGTCGGTGGCCATTTTAGATCGGCAGGTTTAAAAGCTGAGATCAAAGAATATAGCATCACTGAAAGTTCAATGGAGAGGTCAGTCGGTCGAGGAGGCTACTTGGGAGACCAAGCAAGAAATGTGGAAAAGATATCCTAACCTTTTTTAGACTCCAGGTATGATTCTAGACCCGTTCGAGGACGAACGTTTGTTTAAGATGGGGAGAATGTAACGACCCGGCCGATCATTTTGTGTATTGTAGCCCTGTTCCTCAATTTACTGCTTCTTCTATGTTCATTTGTGGTTATGTGACTTGTCGGGATGGTTGGATTTGGTTTCGAGATGGTTTCGAAGTGAATTGGGACACTTAGTCCCAAGGTTGAAGCTTAAGTTGAAAACAGTTTACAGGAGTTTCACTTTTGCATAGACGACTCTGGAATGAAGTTTTGATGGTTCCAATAGATTGGTAAAGTAATTTTGGACTTAGGCGTATGTCTGAATGTTGATTTGGAGGTCCGTAGGTTGGTTTGGTGCTTTTTGGGAAAAATTGGAAAGTTGAAGGTTTGGAAGATTGAGAGGTTTGTTCGAGAGTTGACTTTATTGATATAAGGTTCGAAATTTTGGTTTTGGGAGTCAGAATAGGTCTGTTGTTTCATTTGGGACTTGCATGAAACAATTGAGGTCATTCGGAGTTGTTTAGGCTTGTTCGACTCAAGGTTTGAATTTGGAAATATTCATTAGTTCATTAGGCTTGAATTGGAGTGCGATTCATGGTTTTGATGTTATTTTGAATAGTTTGAGGCTTCGAGCAGGTTTGTATTGTGTTTTGGGATTGGTTGGCGTGATTGGACGGGGTCCCGAGGGCCTCGGGTGTGTTCTGGATGGGTTTCAGACCATTTTCATCATTTTTGGATTGAGGTTTTGGTTTCCTTCTTTGCGATCGCGGAAGGAATTTTGCTAGCAGGGGAACGTGTCCATCACATTAACAATAATTAGCTCGCATTCGTGAAGCTATAAGAGGTACAGTTCAGCGTGATCGTGAGTAAAGTTACGTTTTCGCATAGAAGAGATGTTCAGCCAGGGTGTGGGGCATTAAGCTTACGCGATCGCGTAGAGGAGCCCGCGTTCGCGAAGGGGCAGCGCTGGTGAGCATCGCATTCGCGATAGTGTCTTTGTGTTCGCGTAGGCTATTTTGAGGGCAGTGATTATTTGTTCTTCGTGATCGCGACGTAGGTCCCCCGATCGCGATGTATAACACCTGGGCAGACTATATAGTACTCTATTTCTAGGGCTTGAGTTATTATATCAGATTTTGAGTTGTGGTGCTCGAATTTGGGCAATTTTGGAGGGGGTTTTCATGATTTGGATTGGGGTAAGTATTTTTTACTCGAATGTGTCAATTATTCATGATTTCATCTTTGTTTTTATCATTGAATTAGTGATTGTAATTGGAGGAATTGGGCATTTTTGTAAAACCTTTTCTAAAACATAAATTGAGGATTTGAAGGTCGATTTGAGGTTGGAATTGGATGATTTTGGTATGGTTGGACTCGTAATTGAATAAGTGTTCGAAATTTGTGAGTTTTGTCGGGTTCGGGGATGCGGGCCAGGGATTGACTTTTTGGGTTGTCTTTTTTACTTGAGTTAAATATCTTAGCTTTATCTTTTGGAATCACTTCCTATGGCTTTTATTGATGGTATTTAGTTATTTTGAATAGATTCGGATCGTCCGAAGGTTGATTCGCAAGGGAAGGGCGTCCTAGAGTACTGATTTGGTTGGCTCGAGGTAAGTATCTTACCTAAACTTGGTTGAGGGACTAGTTGCGTGAGTTATTTGTGATAGCTACGTGCTATGGATGCACACATATATGGGGTTTTAACCCATGTGCAAGCACAGGGGTATTTATCCATGCTCGAGGTAGTGCTTAGGCTATAATATGCCTTGTATTTATTGTTAAGCTTTAAGTTGTGATGTTTCTCATATTTGTAACCTTGTCATGAATTATTTGATCCATGTTTGAGGTTACATAGAGGATAAATCCCTGAATGTACTTGATAATTGCTATTTTTTTGATGAAATTGCTGATTTGAGCTATGAAAGTTTTCACGACCTCAATTTCCCACCTTAGGATGTCGTGAGGACACCTAGTCTCTAAGACTACGTAAGACTAATACATGCTGATTTAATAACAAAATTGAACTAATTAATCATTAATCATAAACCATTAAATGACATACATAGCCGCAAGAAGCCAATAGTTATACAATTCTCAAAACCAGTAGCACGGAGTCATAAGCACTATTGAAACACACTATAATTTCTAAACGCAATACTGTTTTGAATTACAATTTAATAGTAGCATAATAAAGTAAGTTGATGACTCTGTGGCATGTGTATGTCAAGCAGGTATACCTTGAAGTCTCCCGTCGTGCAGACGCAACTCTCAACAACACGATCAGAATACCTGGATCTGCACAAAAATATGCAGAAGCGTAGCATGAAGACACCACAACAGTACCCAGTAAGTATCAAGTCTAACCTCGGTAGAATAGTGACAAGGCCAGGTCAAGGCACCTACTAGACATAGAAACTTTTTCAAGATATAAATAAGTCAATAATGGAAAGAACATCAATTTAAGATCAACAGCGGAAAAGATTACTGATTTATAACCAACAATGAAGTAATAGAAACAAAAAGGGCAGCAAGTAGTAAATGAGTAATAAAGAAACAACATAATTAGAACACCGATGAGATGAAAATGAACTCAAATAAGGAAAAACGGATGACAACTCAAATAATTAAATCGCTCCCAATGCATGAACTTACAACAAGAATTACCGTGAGGCACCACACCTCATAAACCACAAGTCATGAACCACAATTTTCAAATCTTACACATATGGCACCTCGTGCCCACAATAATAATCACCTTCGCATGGGAAAGCCCATGTGCTACCATGTACTTTGCAACTGTGACAATATCAATTTAGATGAACGAGAGATATATTTAAACACCATAAAATATAATAAAAATCTTGAATAAAGTAAGGTGTCAAATTAAATAATGAGTTTAGTTTACATAATCAAGTAAAGTAAAATAATATACAATTTATACGAAATAGAGTATCGGATGGGTTTAGTTTAGAAATCAATAAAATTGAGTAAAAGTATCATTTTTATACCAAGCAAAATATCAGTTAAATTAACGAATTAAATATAGAATTTTTTAAAGAAAAACATGATAACGAGTTTAAGTAAGGTAAACATCTAACAAGGTGATGAGTATAATTTGAGAATCCAACTATAGTGAAAGTGCGATAACCATTTAGAATAATAAGGCACCGAGTGAGATAACGAATTATATCTTAACAGGCACATAAAATAAAGCATGTTAATAATTCTTTTATTTAAACTACTATGTTACCAACAACTCAACAGAATATGATATAGTGACTTCACGCAGTTAAATTCACATTGACAATCAATTCACTAAGTCATAACGGAGACACGTATTGGCATGTTAAAGCAACACAATAAATCACGTAGTATGCATGACTCACACAAGAAACCACAAATATTCCAACACCAAGATAACAAATAATAACCAAACACAATCAAAATACGGATAAATGATTGAAGGAAGAACAATGATCGTTCAAATCAACAAGTTGTTCCAACATGGAATTTACAATGAAAATCACAACCGAGGTATTTCTTCGTATTCACATTTCACAATTTCAATCATAATCTTTCGCGTGAGCCTTACATTTAGTTTTGAAAATCATTTTTTCCCGAAATAGCTACACGTGTTTTAGCCCACCTTATCTCACTGCGTGGCTTCAAGTAGTTCCCATACTAGAAACACGCGTATCAACTCCACCTTATCTCACTGCATGCGTATCAACCCATAGACTTATACCACGCATGCGTATCAATATCACAACATAATCACAACTCGCACCACAAGTGCCCATATGCCACAACTTGCCACAAAGTCAACAACACCAATATTTCCACAACTAATATCCCATGGCTCAACCACAATATGTACAAGAATTTCAACAATAACAAAATGAATGAGAATGTTCAACAAGGAAGGTATCTCAACAATTAACAACTTCGCCTCAATGTGATAACGGCTATTACAACTTCAACACCAATAACTCAATAGGATGATATTCTATAAAATAATAACTTCAATTAAAAATGATCCAACAATTAAGAGGTAACAAGACAATAAGGGAGGTAATAACCTCAACTAAAGCATATAAGAGCAAAATAACAAGTAAGACGTAGAACAAGTGCTAACAACGTCAAATAGGGCATTTAAGAGTAGATTAACAATGAGAGATATAACATATTATGACAATTCAATTAAAGGCATGAAAAGACTCTAGATAATCTAAACCGGTCAAATACCACATATAGCTCATGTACCCACTCGTCACCTTGCCTACACGGTTTTCACATAATACAAATAGCACAATCAACCCAAATCCTAAGGGGTAGTTTTTCCCACATAAAGTTAGGCAACATACTTACCTCAACTAGGAACCTCAACCCTCTGAAGTAGCTTCTCCCCTAAGATTCACCTCAACACGACTCAAATCTAACCAAAAATGACTTAATAACATCAAGCAATGCAAGAGAAACCAATTATAATAAATAAAGCTATGATCTTTAATTTTTTCCCAAAAAGTCAACAAATGTCAATGTCGGCCCCCCCTTGGATTCCAAATCCAAGCTTACCCGAGCGAAGCCCAAACCAATACAAGCTCACACGAATCAAAACCGACTCAATCGGAGTCCGATAGCTCAACCAATTCGTCAAAATATCGCTCTTAGGAGTTCATAACCCAAGAGTCCAACCCAGACTAATTGGGTCCCATAACTCCCGAAATACTCCTCCAAAACTCGCCAAATTCGAGTATGTTGTTCTCCTAATATAGGAGAACAAGACCCCAAAAGGAATCGGGAAATAAACGCCTCTAACTCATTTTCAATATTTAAAATTTAGGACATAACCCTAGGTCTTGATTTAAAGAATTAAATGGGTTTTCAATTATAATCATGGATTAAATATTAAACCAAAGGAATGAATAAAAGGAAAAAACTTAGGTTATGGTTTAGACCTTTGTCACGATCCAAAATCCCTTTGAAGGAGTCGTGATGGCACCTAGTCTCTAAAACTAGGTAAGCCTAACATATATCAAAATGATAACAGATTCTACTAAACAACTTCTAAACATGAACCGGAAATTTCTATATAAGCCAATAATTCCAAAGTAGATACATAATATCCCAGAACCGGTAGTACAAGTCATAAGCCTTTCTAAGAGTAACTGTATATAATGAATACATCACTGTTCCGGAATAATAGGAAATGATGGAAATAAATACAACAGAAGGTGACTTCGGAGCATGCGAACGTCCAACGGGTGTACCTTGAAGTCTCCAACCGCACAAGCATAAGTCTCAAAACCAGCTCGATCTAAAGTACTTGGTTCTGCATAAAATATGCAGAAGCGTAGCATGAGTACACCATAGTGGTACCCAGTAAGTATCAAGCCTAACCTCGATAGAGTAGTGACGAGGCCAGGACAAGACACCAACCGAACATGTAAACCTGTGCAGGATATGACTTAAATCTAACAAGGAAGGAATATGAAGGTAATACCAATAGCAGAAAGAATTCAAATTACAAACAACGGTGAATATAAGGGGAACATGAATGGCAACGAGAAATAACCAAGAATTTCAACAACAGCATAGCTGGGGTACGAATGAAGTATAAATGTGTTCAAGTAGGGAAAACGATGTCAACTCAACCAATCAAATCATTTCTAATACACTAATTTCAATAATCCCACTTCTCGTAATCTCATATCATAAATCACAACTTCCAAACCTTTAACACACATGGCACCTGGTGCCCACATTTTCCATCTCATTTCGCATGGCAAAATCCATGTGCTACTCGGTACATAATATCTGTGTCAAATGCGAATTTGGATGTTCAAGAGATTTATTTATATATCGTAAAGTAAAATTATAGTTTCTGAAACCAAGTAGGAATTTGATGAGAAAAATGAGTTTATTTTAGAAATAATTTGGGTGAAGAAAATAACATTTCCAAATAAAATATAGCATCGGATAAGCTACTAAATTTAATATAGAATTTATTAACTTAAAACATAATAACAATTTCTTTTTAACTAAAGTAAAACATCAGACAGGGTAAGGAGATTAAGTTAAGAAATCAATTAAAGAAAAATATGACAACTATTAGAAATAGTAAAGTACCGAATAAAATGACGAGTTTTAACTTAAAAGTCACATAAAGTAAGCATGTTATTAATTCTTTTATTTAAAACTGTTATGTTACAACAACTCAACAGAGTATGAGATAATGACTCAGTGTAGTAAATTTATCTTGAAAATCAATTCACCAAAATAATAGTAATAGGAAAGAAAAACAAGGAATGACGGCAACGCAGTAAACTAATGGAACAACTCAATCCTCGAACACCAGTAAAAGAAACAAGAAATACCAATCCTCAGAATCTCGTACGAAATAATCAAAGCCTACTCAATACAACAAGGAAGACAAGATACATAAACTGTTGTGGCGCGCAACACGATCCCACCGTACAACACTATCCACCCTTAATCCATGATGTAAATACCAATAATAATAAATAAATATATGTTGCAGCACGCAACCCGATTTTACCATATAATCAGAGCCAATATAATAATTCACCCTTATTTCACCATATCAATGCATCCTTATTTCACTTATTGCGGCGTGCAACTCGATCCCCCGTACAATATCAATATCACAATACAAATGTCCTCCCTTATTTCACCATCTCTTTATTTCACATGTTGCGGGGTGCAACCCGATCCCCCGTACAATAATTTAAATCGACAGCAACAATTCAATAACTCAATTTATAAGAATTTCTACAATCAAGGGTATGAGAACAAAGGAACCACATAAAACCAAAGGAATACAACAACCTTTACAAAAATGACAGGACGGGTAAGGCACGTGATAACTAAGTATGAAATCACAACAATTTAGACATGTAGCAGATACGCACAAAGTCATAGAAGAAACTCAATAATTAAGAGGTAACAAGACAATAAGGAAGGCAATAAATTCAACTAAAGCATATAAGGGCTAAATAACGAGTAAGAGGTACAATAAGTGCTAACAACGTCAAATAGAGCATGTAAGAGTAGCCTAACAATGAGATATCACATGTTATGACAATTCAATCAAAGGCATGGGAAGAGACTGTGTAACACCACAAAAAATTTTGAAGTACTTAAGTGTAAAGCCCTGTAAAATTTCGCAAATGAATTCAAGGTTTCATGGTGCCGGAGTAGGCTTACGTGTTTGAGGATTGAATTAAATATCCGTGGCGAGCAAGCTCGCAGCAGTTCGAACTTTTTGGGTTGATCAATGCACTGGGCAGTAAAGGAAAATTTTCGGTAGAAGAGGGAATTTTTGCGGCACACTATGCGGTCGCAGAATCATTCTGCGGACCGCATAATGGCAGCAGAGTGAAGTAGATGAGGGACGAAATTTGGAGGAAGTCTACAGTATATTATGCGACTGCAGACCAGTTTTGCGGTACATTATATGATCACAGAGCAATTCTGCGATGCATTATGCGACCGCAGACCAGTTCTGTGGTGCATTATGTGACCGCAGAACAGGTCTGTGGGGCGCATAATCACCGCAGACCTAGGCATGCGACATCAGCTTTGGGGGCCAAATTGTGCGGCCGATATGTGGACCGCATATCCTGTTCCGGAGCTTCATTTTTGAGGTTTTTATAACCCGATCCTACTTCGTTAAATAGACGCAGTGGACCATTTTTGAGCTAAAACCTAATATTTTTAGAGTGAGAGAGTGCCCTATAGTGGGAAAGTGTTCCTCAATAATTTATTCATCAATTCTTACTCAAATCTTGGAAGACTAACAAGGAAATCTCACAAGTTCTTAATCTAAGAGGTAAGGTTCCATACCTTAGTTTTCAATTTCGAATTTGGGTAGAAGATGGGTGATTGGGAGTATGATTCTTGGGTGTAAGAGTATTATGTATATATGCTTGTACCAATAAGGTTTGTGGGAAGATTGTTGAGCTAAAATAAGTAAAGATTGGGTAGTGGAATAAAGAAAATCTTGTAGAAGAACCTTGTAGCCAAATTTGCACACCTAGTGTTTGATAAAATGCTCGAATGAGCTGAAACCATGAATACCTCCATAATTTGTGTTCAATTTTGTTATCTATCAAAATAGATTGGGATTGCTAAAATTTTCGGAACGTTGTAGTAATTAAAGGAAAGCTCAAAGCGAGGTATGTTGCCTAAACCACTCTCTTAGAATTGAATTACATGATGTTCCTGTAAGTTTTAAGTATGGTTGTCTCAAGCTCCTTATTCTATGTTCCGAGATGTTCCCAATAAATTCGATTGTCCCGAATAAGGAAAGTGTCAAGAAATATATATTCAAAACGTGTTACGAATGTTCCCATCACATTATGTTATCCTTTGGGAATGTGTTCGAGAATGATATATGTATTAAAATGCTATGTATTTGAGTCGTGTTCCAAATGAAGGTTATGATTCCAAATTGTGTGAGAAAATTTTAATATGCTTAAGACTCTTAATTGCTCATATGTATACCTAAAGTCTTGATTGGAAATGTCTTATTGTTGATAATCTTTAAAGATGGTTGGAAGTGAAATAAGTGAATTGGGGATATAAAGTGTGGCCAACATGCCAAGAGTGAAAGTTATACTTGTGGCCAATGGTGCCAATAAAGCGAGATAATGTGATAAAGAATATGAAATGAGCCTCGACTCAACTGCTTTAAAAATGATTTCGAAAATAGAATTGCCTAAAAGCTTTTGTACTCAATTCATGCCCATAAGTGGCTGCTTTAACTAATGCTTTGTTTTATAAATATATCCAGTGTGATTCTAGCTCTTACATACTCATGTGTTGAAATTGTACATTATCATTTCTGGGGAAGAGTATTGCAAGAATAAATGGTGTATTGATTGTTTATGATTTTGATGTGTGTTTCTATTGTTGGTCGGTATGCCCTATTCTTTGGGAAGAAACCATTTGTGTTTAAAGTTCCCATTACAAATGGATTTAAAGTATATGATTTCTGAAATATTCTATATGTTGATATTTGATGGTGATCTTTGAAATTGAAAGAGGCGAAAGTGTGGAATATGAAATACGGCCATCGTGCCAGGAATAAAGAATCTTGTGAATGGCCAAATGGGCCAAGGGAATATTGTTGTTGTGAGTGACTGGAAATACTAATGAGGATTTATACTAAGTGAAAGAGGTTGAGGTGATACAACTGTATTTGTGTTACCTTTGTGTGCAAATCAAATCAAAAGTGTTTTTGGGAGCATCATTAGTAAAACCGAGGAAGGGTGGGTCATAAAGCCTACACCTGATACTACATGTGCCGGTGTAGGGGTGGCTTGTGATTATTCCCCTTATTTGGGATAAAATTGAAATATTTGTGAAATTGTGATATTATTTCCCTTAATTGGGATGAAACTGGTAATAATTGTGGATTGGAAAAGTCAACCCACACAGCTTATGTGGGAAGGCGGCCTAGCTGATCGGGTGGAGATCGGAAGCTATGTTGCACACATGGTGGCACTACTCTTGGTAACAACTTTCTTTCGCATCACATGTCAAACCACATTTTTCTTGGAAATATGGCCTAGCCGATCGGGCGTGATCGTACTCCGTGCTAACAAAGACGGTGGTATATCAGTGTTAATGATCTCCCAACCAAAATTTGTAAATGAAGTTCGTATTTTGAAACTTATTATGTTTTAACTAGACATTTGGATATTGTTGATTGTGACTTGCTGTTTCAATGTTTTACTTTTTCTTATATGGGAATTCTATTTTGAAAGAGGACTTTTAGCTATACATACTAGTGTTATTCGATGGTACTAACGTCCCTTTTGCCGGGGGCGCTACATCTTTAATGGATGCAGGTGGTTCTACAGCAGGTGGCATTGATCAGTGATAGCAGTACACTCTTTTCAACTGATTTGGTGAGCCCCACTTCATTTCGGGGTCATGTATCTTTTGTTTCTCATGTACTGTGTTTTGAGGTATAGCTGGGGCCTTGTTGCCGGCATTTCCATATTACTCTTCTATGGTACTTAGAGGCTCTGTAGATAGGTTGTGGGTTGCCGTTGATGTTGGAAATTGAACTAGAAATGTTGGTATTTGGAAAACATGTTTTTCATTATATCTATAAACTTATAATATTTTGGAAATTATGAATGAAACTGCTAATGGAAATGAAATGGGAGTTTTTAATGAAATATTTTCAGTGTTTGATTAATGGAGGAGTACATCTCATCCTTATTCATGGATGAGTTTGGGTAGAAGGAAACTAACTGGCTTGCTCGGCCGGGTTCACTCGGTTGAGCGCCGGTCGCACTCCCCGAGTTTGGGGCGTGACAGACTAGACAATCTAAACTGGTCAAATACCACTCGTCACCTCGCGTACACGGCTTTCACATACCAAGATAGCACAATTAACTCAATTCCTAAGGGGTAGTTTCCCCCACACAAAGTTAAACAAGACACTTACCACAATTCGGCCAACTCAATACTCAATTTAGCTTTTCCTTTACCAATTCACCTCCGCTCTGCCCAATCTAGCCAAAGACGACTTGAATACATCACACAATGTAAGAGAAAACAATTTCAATTAATAAAGCCATGATCATTATACAATTCCTAAAAAGTCAACCCCGAGCTCGCCCGGTCAAAAACTCCAGGTCCAAGGGTAGGTCTTGACTACCCATAGCCTCAGAAGTCCATATATGTGTTTTGTCTCCAAATCCGAGTCCAATTCAACTCTCAAATCCTTAATTTTCATTTTTCAAAACTTTGACAAAATTCCCAAATTTTTCCCTTAGATTCTTATGAATTTGATGTTAAATCTAATGTATAATCATAAAATATAATTGAAAATTGATTAGAGGTACTTAACCAATGGTTTGGTATGAAAATCCTTCCACAAAATCGCCTCTCATCGAGGCTAGGGTTCAAAATATATCAAAATGAAGCTAAATCTCGGAATTACTCAACTATATGCAGGATGCAGATGTCATATTTGCGACATGGGGTTCGCAAATGCGAACCCCGCAAAAGCGAAGAATCCTTCGTAAAAGCGAAGCTTGAAAGATTATGCTTCCTTCGCAAATGCGACAAAAAGTTTGAAAATGCGGACACTGGTCTTTCGCAAAAGCGACCAGTTGGTCGCAAAAGCGAACCTACCCAGCCTAGACCTTCATCGCAAATGTGGTACAAAGTCCACAAATGAGAACTCAATAGACTTCGCAAAAGCGACATTTCTTCGCAAATGCAAGTCCCTTCCCCATCAGCCTAGGTTCGCAAATGCGAGGACTACCTCGCAAATGTGGTAGTCACATTTGCGGCAAAAACATCACAAATGTGATGGAACCAGTACCAGCTCTCAATAACTTAACAAAATCAATCTGAAACCCATCTGAAACTCACCCGAGCCCTTGAGGCTCCAAACCAAACACCCACACCATTCCAATAACATAACACGAGCTCGCTCGCGCAATCAAAACATCAAAATAACTTCTAAAAGCACGAATGGGATTCCAAAATGTATGAAAATTACAATGAACTTCAAGAACTTCTAGAATCGCAACCAAGCATCCGAACCATATCAAATCAACTCCAAATGACACCGAATTTGGCAGGCAAGTTCCACATGACGAAACGGATCTATTCTTAGTCCCAAAATCAAAATCTGAACCCTATGGCCTTAAAGTCAAACCATGGTCAAACTTAGGAAAATTCTAAACATTTAGATTGCAAACTTCCGCCAAATGATGCCGAAACCCTCTAGAAACATCCAAATGCAAATCCGGGCATACGCCCAAATCCAAAATCACCATCTGGACCTACCAGAACCATCAAAACTCAGATCCAAGGTCAAATACTCAAAAGTCAATTCTTTCAACTTCGAGTTTCTCAAATGAGAGTCACTCCTTAAAACTATTTTCGAACAACGCAAAAACCCGAGCCGATGATGCACACAAGTCATAATACACTAGGTGTAGCTACTCGTGACCCCAAACTATCGAATCGAACGCAATTGTTCAAAACGACCAGTCTGGTCGTTACATTCTCCCCCACTTAAACATATGTTCGTCCTCGAACGTGCCAAGAGTCATTCCAAAGCTATCAAATAACAGCAGGAGCTCACCATACATACACCTGGGGGTGATTCCCATCACCCAGGCCTATGTAGGCCTGATAACGCAACTTATATGAAGATCTCATTTCATCCTTAGACCATAACCTTAGGACAGAACCCAACCCTCAACATCTGAAACTCATCATAGGATCTGAATCTCGCATCAATACACTGTATAAACCTAAACAAGCTAAATCGAGCTACAATTCCAACCTAGGGTACAATCACATGATGTTCCACACAACTCAAATGCCCGTAGTAATAACTTCCGACCACCATAGTTGTCCAATAACAATCTTGGTACTGGTAATACACTTCACATCGAATAAGACTTTGTTCTGGGCCTCCGCAACGCTGCCCATAATAAAGAAACATGTGGGAACTCATAACCGCCCATGAAATAAATAAGTCAAGAAGCTTTCTCGTCCATACACTAAGCAAGCAGCCCAGCTGACAGCTCATCACGAAACCACACAGATTCTCACACAACACGGTTCGTACACCAAACCAGCAATAACTCAGTTATGCAGTACGAATAGAAGGAA
This sequence comes from Nicotiana tomentosiformis, assembly GCF_000390325.3. Classification (NCBI taxonomy): domain Eukaryota; kingdom Viridiplantae; phylum Streptophyta; class Magnoliopsida; order Solanales; family Solanaceae; genus Nicotiana; species Nicotiana tomentosiformis. The sequence continues at coordinate 81,365,288 of NC_090816.1, read as the reverse complement.
ACCAAGGTACGAGGACTGTCTAACAAGTACAACAGGTATGATAACAAAAGTACAGTTCCATTAACTCATCCCACAGTGGGAAAACAAAACACCAATTAAACACAAGGAAAGGGTATCCCACATAACATCCGTTGCGGAGTGTAGCCCGGTCCCAAATATATCAATCCACATAGGGATACTCATCGAGCCAAAATGCTCGGGTTCACTAATCACATGAATGATGATATCAAGCACAATAGAGTGCACGAGTATAACTGTGGAAAATGAATAGAAATAATACAACACGGAGGAAAACAAGCACAACTAAGGTGCAATGAGCAAATAAACATCATGAGGGCTATCTCGCCCACATCGCCATAAGGCCTGAACGGAACTACAACATGCGTGGAGAATAATCATACAACCTCATAGCCCATCATCGCATAAACGAGTAGCACATAACATAGGTCGGGGGCACAAATAATACCCATCTGCCCGGTAACATAACCGTCATATCAACTTCACAAGAGTACCCAAACCTGATCTGATAAAAAATACACATTCTATTTGGGCTTTCAAATAGCCCCCAAACTAATTTCGATCATTCTCAAGTAGGTAAATAACCTTCCAAAAATCTATAACAATTTATCCATAACATACGCCATTAGTTATCCCATTCTTAACATTTCTTCACAATCCGCAATTAAGGAATAGTCCGCCTACGAGGACATCCAGTCCAGAAACCTCATGAATACTAGAACTTTCATACCCGATCTCAACTACGCTACCCAAATGGCTGATACATCACTCAAACTCCATCATCTTACAAAAACACCCACATAGATCTTCCATACCGCGTAAAACCTGAACATCAAAAGCCCCAAAACCCAGCAATCATCGTACCACTAGTCAAGCATCCGCAAGTCAAAACACAAGGTGCCTTCCTAAAATGCACGCTCTTCACACGCGATATCCAATAATTCCAACATTTTATTAACTTTTGATATCCATCTAAGAGGAAACCATAATGCACAACATTTTCCTTATGTACATAGTAGACAGCCGCCTCAAGTCGTGGACGACACCATCAAGAACTCTCCGAGACCCGCACGTACTTAACGAAGCCATCAGAACCGCATCTCCCCAACTCAACCGAGTCACACAACCCGTCCAACCCAAGAGTGCTGCTACAAACGCCGGTAAAAAATTACCACCCAAAAAAGGACTGATAACTTCCATTGTTATGCTGACCCACCACCACCGAGCTGACCCATTTCTTCGGATACTCCTCTACTTTACTCTGGGGTAATGCTTCTTCCTGTCGATACACAACGATCCCAACCAAAGCTCAATGCAGAAAATTCTAGCATGAACCACGTAGCTTAGAAGCTCATAAACCACCGTATTTCCTCCGAAGCACCCCATAACGCCGCAGCTGAGAGGCCCACACTGAAGAGACCTTCTGTGAATCTGAAATTGCTTCTCTAACTTCTCTGATACTGAAATGTAGATCCATTAATGACGTAGAAATACCGCAAGTCCCAGCATTATCCCATACATATCTCAGATCTTAAACTTATACGAATTTCGGGGAACCCTTTAATACCACATATATACATCTCGGGCCAAAACTGATATAACACATGACCCTGCAATCTGATTGTCGATAGTGGACTCCCCAACTTGGCGTGAATCCATAGAAAACAACATCCAATGATCCGCAAAACTAACATTCACTGATCGTACAACACCAATCATAAGATACTCCAAGTCATCTACTAAGCACATGTCCATCCTCGTGACAGTCAAACTCGCTTCCTCTAGTGCCTTGAATGATAATATGTACCTTCCACTAAGTAGAAATACCATACGAACCACCTAGTCTCTAATACCACCAACTATCCTCAAATCAACATCCACCTCGTGACCCTACCACGATCACGACAACTAGTCAACCAATTAAACCTTCCCAAGCTCGTACTTATCAACCAGACGTTAGAACTCGCTGCACCCCCATGTGAACAACTGAATAGTCCCTCAATACCTCCTCATCATTAGTTTGGACTACACGTTGAGACAATGTTTGAGCATCTCTGGCTTCCTCATAGCCCTTCCGCAGCATCACAAACCTCTCGCATAGCTGATACCGAGAGAGCAATATCGTACATTAGTGGATGCAAAGGAACATAAGATATATGTTTCAAGCTGAATCAATGTCACACGGCAAGGAATGAAAGAAGTGGAATTTCCTAATAGTTTTTGTACCCTCTCAAAGATAAGCACAGACGTCTCCGTACCGATCCGCGAGACTCTACTAAATCTGCTTATGACTCATATCACCTATTAACCTAGAGCTTTGATACCAACTTGTCACGACCCAAAATCCCTCTGAAAGAGTCGTGATGGCACCTAGTCTCAAAAACTAGGTAAGCCTAACACATATCTAAATGATAACAGATTCTACTAAACAACTGCTAAACATGAACCAGAAATATCTATATAAGCCAATAATCCCAAAGTAGATACATAATATCCCAGAACCGGTAGTACAAGTCATAAGCTTTTCTAAGAATAACTATATATAATGAATACATCACTGTTCCGGAATAATAGGAAACAATGGAAATAAATACAGCAGAAGGTGACTTCGAAGCCTACGAATGTCCAATAGATGTACCTTAAAGTCTCCAGCAACAAAAGCATAAGTCTCAAAACCAGCTCGATCCGAAGTACCTGGTTGTGCACAAAATGTGCAGAAGCGTAGAATGAGTACACCACAGTGGTACCCAGTAAGTATCAAGCCTAACCTTGGTAGAGTAGTGACGAGGCCAGGTCAAGACACCTACCGAACATGTAAACATGTGCAGGATATGACATAAAACTAACAAGGAAGGAATATCAAGGTAATACCAATGGTAGAAAGAATTCAAATTACAAACAATAGTGAAGATAAGGGGAACGTGAATGGCACCGAGAAATAACCAAGAATTTAAATAACCTAGTCGGGGTACGGATGAAGTACAAATGTGTTCAAGTAGGGAAAACGATGTCAACTCAATACAACAAGGTAGACAAGATACATAAATTGTTGCGGTGCACAACATGATCCCACCGTAAAACACTATCCACCCTTATTCCACCATGTAAATATCTATAATAATAAATAAATATATGTTGCGGCGCGCAACCCGATCCCACCATATAATCAGAGTCAATATCATAATTCACCCTTATTTCACCATATCAATCCACCCTTATTTCATATATTGCGGCGTGCAACCCGATCCCCCGTACAATATCAATATCACAACATAAATGTCCTCCCTTATTTCACATGTTGCGGCGTGCAACCCGATCCCCCGTAAAATAATTTAAATCAACAGCAATAATTCAATAACTCAATTTACAAGAAATTCTACAATCAAGGATATGAGTATACGTCAACAAAGGAACCACATAAAAATCAAAGGAATACAACAACCTTTACAAAAATGACAAGACAGGTAAGGCACGTGATAACTAAGTATGCAATCACAACAATTTCTACATGTAGCAGATATGCACAGAGTCATAGAAGAAACTCAACAATTAAGAGGTAACAAGACAATAAGGAAGGCAATAACTTTAACTAAGGCATATAAGGTCCAAATAACGAGTAAGAGGTACAATAAGTGCTAACAACGTCAAATAGAGCATGTAAGAGTAGCCTAACAACGAGACATCACATGTTATGACAATTCAATCAAAGGCATGGGAAGAGACTAGACAATCTAAACCGGTCAAATACCACATATAGACCATGTACCCACTCATCACCTTGCGTACACAGCTTTCACATAACAAGATAGCACAATTAACTCAATTCCTAAGAGGTAGTTTCCCCCACACAAAGTTAGACAAGACACTTACCTCAATTCGGCCAACTCAATACTCAATTTAGCTTTTCCTTTACCAATTTACCTCCGCTTGGTCCAATCTAGCCAAAGACGACTTGAATATATCACACAATGCAAGAGAAAACAATTTCAATTAATAAAGCTATGATCTTTATACAATTCCTAAAAACTGAAACAAAAGTCAACCCCGGTCCCGCCCGGTCAAAAACCTGGGGTCCAAGGGTAGGTCCTCACTACCCATAGCCCCAGAAGTCCATATACGTATTTTGTTTCCAAATTCGAGTCCAATTCGACTCTCAAATCCCATATTTTCATTTTTCAAAACTTTGACAAAATCCCCAAATTTTTCCCTTAGATTCTTATGAATTTGATGTTAAATCTAATGTATAATCATAAAATATAATTGAAAATTGATTAGAGGTACTTACCCAATGGTTTGGTATGAAAATCCTTCCACAAATCGCCTCTCATCGAGGCTAGGGTTAAAAATATTTCAAAATGAAGCTAAGTCTCAGAATTACTCAGCTATATGCAGGCTACAGATGTCGCATTTGCGACATGGGGTTCGCAGCTGCGAACCCCGCACAAGCGAAGAACCCTTTACAAAAGCGAAGCTTGAAAAATTCTGCTGCCTTCGCAAATGCGACAAAAAGGTCGCAAATGCGGGCACTGGTCTTTCGCAAACGCGACCAGTTGGTCGCATAGGCGAACCTACCCAACCCAGGCTTTCATCGCAAATGCGATACAGAGTCCGCAGATGCGAACTCAACAGGCTTCGCAAAAGCGACATTTCTTCGTAAATGCGAGTGCCTTCCCCATCAGCCTAGGTTCGCAAACTCGAGGAATACCTCGCAAATGCGGTAATCGCATTTGCGACAAAAACATCAAAAATGTAATGGAACCACTACCAGCTCCCAACAACTTAACAAAATCAATCTGAAACCCATCTGGTACTCACCCGAGCCCCCGAGGCTCCAAACCAAACACCCACACTAGTCCAACAACATAACATGAACTCGCTCGTGTGATCAAAACATCAAAAAAACTTCTAAAAGCACGAATCGGATGCCAAAATGCATGAAAATCACAATGAACTTCAAGAACTTCTAGAATCGCAACCAAGTGTCCGAACCATACTAAATCAACTCCAAATGACACCGAATTTTTCAGGCAAGTTCCATATGACGAAACAGACCTATTCCAAGTCCCGAAACTAAAATTCGAATCTGATAGACTTAAAGTCAAACCATGATCAAACCTAGGAAAATTCCAAACCTTTAGATTGCCAACTTCTGCCAAATGATGCTAAAACCCTCTAGAAACATCCAAATGCAAATCCGGGCATACGCCCAAGTCCAAAATTACCATACAGGCCTACCAGAACCATCAAAACTTCAATCTGAGGTCAAATACTTAAAAGTCAAACCTCGGTCAATTCTTTCAACTTCGAGCTTCTCAAATGAGAGTCACTCCTTAAAATCATCTCTAAACCACTCAAAAACCCTAGTCAACGATGCACGCAAGTCATAATACACTAGATGAAGCTACTCATGACCCCAAACTGCCGAACCAGCCGTAATTGCTCAAAATGACCATGCGGGTCGTTACAACCTTACCCCATGGAAGAAACTTGAAGAACATCCATGAATTCTCCCAATCCCAAACTTTCAAGATGAGAAAAACTCCAACATAAATATCCAAAAACGCTCAGCTGTTCTGCCTCGTTTCTTATGCCAAACAATCTTGAAACTCATTTTTGATGCCTCCAATGGATTCCTCGTAATATTCCAGTCAAGTTAGGCTTTTGAATCACTCTATTTAACCTTATAATAAAGGAGATATGTTGGTTTTAATATTTGAAAATAGTGCAGATTTTTAAATACGAATGCAGTGGCAATTTCGTAATTAATCTGCAAAATCTAGCAACCAATTCTTAGTAAAATGACCATAAATTCCTCATACGATATCGAAACTTGATGATTTCAGTTGCTATGGTTCCAAAATTACAGTACGGATATAATGGTTTAGTTGAAACACGAATCAAATGTCATTTTCTGAATATCGTAATCTTTATGCTCAAATCGACGTCAAAACCGAAAACAATCACCATACAACCCTAACTTATCCAAAATTAATATGAATTTAACCAAATTTTGTGGACATGTCCAAAACTATCATACAAACTTATTGGAATAATTAAAACCCGATTCCGAGTCCGTTTATCCAAAAGTCAAACCTTGGTCAACTCTTCCAACTTAAACCTTCTAAAACGAGAATTATTCTTCCAAATCAATCCCGAAACGCTCGAAAAACAAAACCAACCATACACGCAAGTCATAATACATAATATGAAGCTACATAAAGTCTCAAATCACTGAATGGAATGCTAAAGGTCAAAACAACTGGTCAGGTCGTTACAAAAGTACACTTTACACATGCCTACATTTTAGCTTGTCATCTATATCAGTCCAGGAGCATAAAATCTGTTATTTATTTATCATATACATGTATTCTTGTATATTTGCTTCTATGTGATATGAATTGGACTGGATGCCTTTGAACACGCCGGGCGGATTGTGTTATTATATGTGTGACCACGCTGGGCGGATTGTGTTGTTATGCTTGTGACCATGCCAAGCGGATTATATTGTTATGCATGTGATCATGCCGGGAGGATTGTGTTGTTATACATGTGACCATACTACGAAGATTGTGTTGTTAAGCTTGTGACCACACCGGACGGATTGTATTGTTATGCATGTGACCACGCCGGGCGAATTATGATATTGAGCATGTGACCACACCGGACTGGTAGCACGTTGAATTGTCCATGCATATATCCCCCCTAGGATCACCCTCTCGTGTTTCTCTCTTGATGGTGTACACGCAATTTTGAGGAAAACTGATCAATGGTTTGGTACAAATATGGAATATTGAGAATAATCTGGCCAGTGTTTGTTCTGGATTTTGCATTTCATCTTTACTTGCAATTTCCGTGGTTATTTGCCTAATTTATATGCATATCATCTTTATATGCTGGATCATTAACTAAGCAGAGTACCTGAGTAATTTTGCACAACGCATATGGTTCTTTTTGTGCTTTATGACTTTATCACATGATTGTTCTGTACTTGTTGAATTATGAAACTATACAGGTTATAGTTAGTATCATTTATAATTCTTGCTTCTTTTTCCTTGCCGAGGTTAGTTATGATACTTGCTGAGTACATTAGGTCGGTTGTACTCATGCTATACTCTGCACTTAATAGTGCAGATCCAGGTGTCGGGACCAGTCAGCAGTAGCGGGGTTGCTTATTGAGCTGAGCTTCGAGAGACGAGGTAGAGCTGCATTCTCGTCCTCAGTCTTGACATCTCTTCTCTTATGTACTATTATCTTTATTTTAGACAGTATTGTATTTAGTCATTTCAGACTTGTATTTTCATATTAGAGCTCGTGACTATGTAGTTACCAGTTCTGGAAAATTTATTATGTTATGGCATTATTATGTTATGTTAAGGTTTCAGACTTATGTTAATTCTGTAAATCCTACTTTTATGGTTCTTTGTGGTTATATTCGGCTTGCCTAGCAAGTGTGTTAGGTGTCATTACGACGGGTAGGGTTTTTGGTCGTGACACCAAGTGGCTGGTAATTTTGCAAGTACAACAGCCACTTAAAGAAATTCAGAAACATCGACTTTAAAATCTTTGACTCTAGTAATCAAGACAAGCAACTCATACTGTTTTGTAACAAATTTTCCATCTACCATTTGAAATTCAAAAACATTCATTCCAAGGAATCTGTCTGTTCTTTGTTTCACAGTAGTATATTTATGTTCCAAGGCTTTCCGAATTTCTTGTGATGATTTGAGAGGACGAAACAAATCATATAAACGATCAGAAAGTGAGTTTAAAATAAAGCCTCTGCAGCGCACCTCATCATCTTCACATTTTTTGAGTGCCACCTTAATTTCATTATAATCTTGAGCAGCAGGTTTTGGTATTGTAGGAAGATCCGAACTCAGCAGATATGCTATTCCCAACTCCGTGAGAAAGAACATCAATTTATCTTTCCAGCAGGTGAAATTCGAACCATCAAATCGATCAAGTTTGAACACTTCAAACATCTTGTTCAAACTAGAATCACTACCAGAGGCCTCCATTGCAGTGTTGTTTATATTCCTTAAGATTGTTAGAAAAATAATCGGATAAAATAATCTGATTTTGAAGTGTAATCATTGTCCTTAAGGAATTTAAGCTTCCCCATTTGTTGCTGCAGGGATAATAGCATAATTCCTTCAAGATTTTACAAAGCTACTGAAATTTGAGTTTCAGCAATTAACTCAAATTTTTCATAAGAAAAAATATTTGTAAGTTGTAGAAAATAAGTAGAAGAGAAAGAGATGGAAATCTGATGATGTATTTCGTTTTGGAGATGATATGGGTATTTATAATACCTAACAGACTCATCTCTTCATAACAGGCACCTTTTAAAACTGTCACGAACTAAAATCCGACTAGCCATGATGTAACCTAGCCCAACCCGCTAGGTAAGCCAATTAACAACTATCCAATTCCAATGAAATTAATAAAAATAATTAAATATAGAAATTAATTGAATCTTATATATTTATCAAGGGCTGGTAGTACAAATCATGAGTTTCTAAAAATAGAATTAACAAAGCGGGTATGAAATAAATACATAATTTGTCCGAAAAATACATAAACAGAGTTTTATGAATCTAAGGCTACCATGAACAAGTGGAAGCTACAATCGGAACGCAGGTACATCTTCAAGTCCAGCTCTTGTCGAACACAACAACATCATCAGTCAACATCTGCACGCAAGGTGCAGAAGTATAGTATGAGTACAGCCGACCCCATGTACTCAATAAGTAACAAACTTAACCTTAAGTTGAAAGTAGTGACGAGCTGGAACAAAGGTCGGGTCCAACACCAATAGCCATCAACAGTTCATAACAACGTAAACCAAATAATAAAAGAAGTAACTCAGAGATAAAATGCTCAGCTTTTTCGTAGTTTTCCAAAAATAGTTCCGCTTCTCAAGTATATTAGTGAAAACCCAACTCCTTTACCGAAATCGTCAAAAATACGAGTAAATTTGAAAACTGTAAGATTTCCCAAAAATCCTTTCAACAGTAAATATGATGTTTCATTTTCTCTCCAGATAGCAAGTGTAAAATACCTCTCGATGCCCATACGTCAATATATGTGGTAAATCATGAATGACGTGATACCGTACAGTATGAGGAAAATACATCTTTATGCCTGTATATCATGTGCATGTCAAATGCGATGAGACTCAGTGATAAAATCATATGCATACTCTCAGATTATCAGTTCACTCAGTCCTCCTAATCACTCAGTCCTCACAACCACTCAGTCCTCACAGTCACTCAATCCTCCCAATCACTCGGCACTCGGCACTCGGCACTCGGCACTTGGCACTCGGCACTCGGCACTCGGCACTAGCACTCAGTAGGTACCTACGCTCACTAGGCATCTGTACGGACTCCGAAGGGGCTCCATTAGCCCAAGCGCTATAACAAGCCAATCATGACATAAATCAGTAAGACATGTTGCGGCGTGCAGCCCGATCCCATAAACATCCTCACTATCATGCCCTCGGCCTCACTCAGTCATCAATCTCTCCAGTCTCTGGGGCTCTCAATGTCATGAAAAATCAACCCAAAAATAATGATGTGATGTATCAATAAATGGTAACAGAGACTGAGATATGATATGCATATGAATGCGTATGACTGAGTATGTAATACAATGAAAGTAGATAGCTCAACAACATAAATGACCTCAGAGGGTCCCAATAGGATAAGCATGTAGTCTATACATAGTTTCTAACATGGATCATAGCTCAAAATCTCTAGCACATAGAGATTTCAAGATTAGATATAAGATCAGGTAACTACACAGTACCACAGGAATAACGGAGTCACAATTCATATGGTGCAAGCCCACATGCCCGTCACCTAGCATGTGCATCACCTCAACACCAATCACATAACACGTGATTTGGGGTTTCATACCCTCAGCACCAAGTTTAAAAGTGTTACATACCTCAAACAAGCCAATTCCAATACCGAGAAAGCCAAGCGATGCTCCAAAAATACCATCTCGCATGTACCGGCCTCCGAACGGCTCAAAACTAGCCAAAAGTAACTCAAATATATCAAATAATGCCAAAGGAAACAAACCCAATCGATAAAAGTCGAAACTTTAATCAAAGCCCAAAAATCGACCAAAATGTCCAACCCGGGCCCACGCCTCGGAACCCTACAAAACTCACAAAATCTGACAACCCATTCAGTTACGAGTCCAGGCATACTAGTTTCACTCAAATCCGACTCCAAATCGATGTTCAAAACTCAAAAAAATCACATTATGAAACTTTAGGCTAAAACCTCCAATTTCTCTTTAAAATTCATCAACCAATTGCCAAAGATAAAGATAGATTCATGGAATAAGATCAAAACCAAGTGTAGAATATTTACCCCAATCCTTATGATGCAAAATTACTCAAAAAATTGCCTTAATCTGAGTCCCACATCTCAAAATATGATAAAAGAACCATAAACCTCGATTTATAGCATTCTGCCCAGCATTTTCGCTTTTGCAAACCAAATTTATGCTTCTGCGGACACGCACATGCGGCCAAATATTCGCCTCTGTGAACAAACCAACTCAGCAACCATCGCTTCTGCGGAATATCACTTCGCACTTGCGCACACGCAGGTGCGGTTCTACCATCGTACCTGCGCCAAACCTCGCTCTTGCGCTCCAAGGCACTGCTTCCGCAGGTGCGGTCCATTTCTCGCATCTGCGGAGACCTTCTCCCAGTTCCTATTCCGCTCCTGCGACTCTTCTGCTGCTTTTGTTGCTCTGCACATGTGCCCATAACTCCCCAGTTGCGGTCATACCAGAACCAGCAGCAACCAGCATTGAAAACATGAAGAAAATGATCTGAAATCAATCTGAAACACGCCCGAGCACCTCGGGACCCTGTCCAAGTATACCAACAAGTCCCATATCATAACACGGACCTACTCGGGGCCTCAAATCACACATAACAACATCGAAATGACGAATTGCACCTCAATTCAAACTTGATGAACTTTAAACTTTTCAACTTCCACAACTCGTGCCGAAACATAGCAAATCAACCCGGAATGAACCCAAATTTTGCACACAAGTCCCAAATGACATAACGAAGCTATTCCAATTCCCGGAACCACAATCCGAATCCGATATCAAAAAGTCCACTCATGTTCAAACTTTCCAAAAATCCAACTTTCGCCATTTCAAACCAAATTCAACTATGGACCTCCAAATCACAATCCGGACACGCTCCTAAGTCCAAAATTACCCAACGGAGCTAAGGGAACCATCAAAACTCCGATCCGAGGTCAATTACTAAAAAGTCAAACTTGGTAAACTATTTCAATTTAAAGCTTTCTAGTTGTGAATTATTCTTCCAAATCGATCCCGAATAACCTGAAAACAAAAACCGACGATTTATACAAGTCATAATGTATCATATGGAGCTACTTATGCTCGTAAACTACCGAGCGAAGTGCAAATACTCAAAACGACCGGTTGGATCACTACATCCTCTCCCACTTAAATATATGTTCGTCCTCGAACGTGCCCAGAGTTGTTCGAAAGCCGCCAAACCTCTATGTAACCTTACCATGCACATACCCGGGGGTAATCCCACGTCACCCTATCCCATATAGGTCTGGTAACACAACATAACTGAAATTTCTTAATTCAGCCTATCTCATAAGCCTTAGAATCCAATTTCCAACATCTGAAATTTTCTATAAGATCAGAATCTCACATCTACATACTGTATAAGTCTGAACAAGCTGTATCAAGCCATATCCGTAACCCATGATGCAATCACATGACACACCACATGACTCGCATGCTCGTAGCAAAATTGCTGATCACAGTATCTACTCAAAACAACCCAATACTGGCAATAAACCTCATATCAAACCAAAACCTCATTATCAAGCCTTCGTACACTACTGACGATGAAAGAAACACATAGAACTCATAACTATTCATCAAATCAACACGTCATGGAGCCCCCTCTTCTTCGGCAAGAACTATAGCAATTTCGAAGCCGACTTCTGATACTATCCTTCCAAATATACTGTAATCAAATCTGATGGCACCCATCCTAGATCCGACAACCTCATCTTATCAAATACCAACTACTCTACTGATATGCCACACCAATACTACCTAGAGCCACAAACTGTGCAATCCATGCAACAATTCAAATGTACTCAAACATAGAAAATGACTCAAACGAGGGAACCATCCCGCAAGCTCAACAAGTACTACCACAATGCAATGCTAAAAATCTATAGCACACCGTAGAACCATAATACATAAATCTAACACAGGGATCATATCTCAACATAACTCTGTTGTAATGCGTGACCCCATTCAAACACGGGTTCATATGAAATACCTCAAGCCACCCTACTTAAAATCAATAATCGTGCGAAACTCAACATCAAGTACCCAAGGTGCACGACCATAACCATGGAGAAACAAATGACACAATACCACATGTGATGACCCAAAAGGTCATCTTATGTTTTAGACCTCGAATCTGCGCTCTTAAGCCTTAAAAATCTCATTTTACCCTCCTCGATTTGTGTGCACAGTCCGGGCATATTTCTGAAAAGCTTTATGTTGAAAATTGATGAAAACAAGAATTTATGCCTTAAAAAGTTGATTTTATTTGACTTCGGTCAACATTTTTGGTAAATGGGCCGGATCTGTATTTTGACGGTCTCGGTGGGTCCGTATCAAATTATGGGACCTGGGCGTATGCCCGGAATCGAATTCGGAGGTCCCTAACTTGAGTTATGAATTTTTTATGAAAATTAAAAGTCTGGAAATTATTTGTTTTTAAGAATTGATTGATGTATGGCATTGTTAGTACCGGGTCCGTATTTTGGTTCTGGAGCCCGGTACAGGTTAATTATGATATTTAAGACTTGTTTGTGAAATTTGGTGAGAAGCGGAGTTGATTTGATGTGATTTGGACGTCCAGTTGAGAAAATAGAAATTTTAAAGTGTTCTTGAGAATTTCATTTGATTTGGTGCTAAATTCCTAGTTGTAGGTGTTATTTTGGCGATTTGATCACGCGAGCAAGTTCATATGATGTTTTTAGACTTGGGTGCATGTTTAGTTTAAAGCCCCGAGGGCTCGGGTGAGTTTCGATAGGCCATGTGATGTTTTGAACTTAGAAAAATCTGGTATTTTTGTTGTATCTGATGTCTGCAATACTGTGCTTCGCGATCGCGTAGTCACTCTCGCGATCGCGAAGGGGAAACTAGGATGGGGGAGGATTTACTCTACGCAAACGCAAGACCATGGTTGCGAACACGGAGCATTGGGGGGAGTTGCTCTACGCGAACGCGAACGCGTAGCTCTAATTATGTTGGGCAGGGGACCTGGGGAAGCTCTACGCGAAAGCGAGCCATTTCACGTGAACGCAAAGGTAAGGCAGGCTAAACCTTCGCGAACGCGTAAAGCCTCCCGTGATCGCATAAGTCCTTAGGAGGCTGCTCTTCGCGAATGCGGCAGTGTTCACGCGATCGCGATGAACATTGTCGCCCAGTGCATAAAACAGAATCAAACACGGGTTTAAGCCATTTCTTCAACATTTTTCAAGAACCAAACGGGTAGAGGCGATTTTCAAGAGTCATTTTCTTCCCCCAAAGTATTGGTAAGTGCTTCTAAACTATTTTCTTTCAATTACCCATTACATTTTATGAATCATCAACCTAAAATCTAGAGTTTACATGGTAGAATTAGGGGTTAGGATAGAAACTAGAGATTTCAGAAATTTGGGAATATAGACCTCAATATGAGGTCGGATTTCCAAAACTAATTACATATTTGGGCTCGGGGGGTGAATGGGTAAAAGGATTATGGTCCGAACCTTGGGTTTTGACCAAGCAGGCCCGGGTTTGATTTTTCGACTTTTTGGAGAAAAATTTGGAAAATTTAATTTATGAAATATAATTGATTCCTTTAGCAATATTTGATATTATTGAGTCATTTTTGAATAGATACGAGTGGTTTGGAGGTGAATTCCAAAGAAAAAGCTGTGATTGAGAATTAAGTGTCCTTCAAAGCAAGGTAAGTGTTGTGTCTAACCCTGATTTGGGGAAATTAGGAACCTTAGATTATTTGCTAAGTGAAATTCATGTGAGCGGCGTATATGTGAGGTGACGAGTACTTATGCGCCGCCAATTTACCTGTATTCCATGTTTCTTCCGTTTTCTTATATTGTCTCTTTTCTGTGCCTAATTGCTACATGTTTATACTATTGTTGTTAAATTGATCGTCATTCTCATGGTTACGGATTTTCTGTTGGTAATCGAGTATTCATTTAAAAGTTGAGATTTATATTGTGGAACCAAATATTGAAGTAAGGATTGTACTTGTTATTTTATCTCCCTGTTGTTATTTATGCATTGCATTATGGTAAGGGGGAGTGTTAATGCACAAAGGGTGATGTCGTGCCATATTGTGAGTGTTAATGCACGAAGGGTGATGCCGTGCCATATTGTGAGTGTTAATGCACCAAGGGTGGTGCCGTGCCATATTGTGAGTGTTAATGCACGAAGGGTGATGACGTGCCATATTGTGAGTGTAAAAGCATGAAGGATGATATCGTGCCATGATATAAAAGTTAATGCACGAAGGGTTATTTCGTGCCGTTTCTATTAATTTTATGGTGAGATTGAGATTAAAAGCACGAAGGGTGATGTCGTGCATTTTTCCTTTACTGTATTCACTATTCCTGTTGATTCATGGTGTATTAACTGCTCCAGTGATCATTCAATTGTAGTTCTTTATCTTGTATTCCCCTCAGTATGGTCCCCTCCCGACATTTCCTGTTTAATTCTTCATTTATGTTATTTGTATATACACTGTTAAAATGTACAGGTTGATTTGTAGGTGCCTTGCCTTAGCCTCGTCACTACTTCGTCGAGGTTAGGCTCGACACTTACCAGTACATGGGGTCGGTTGTACTGATACTGCACTCTGCACTTTTTGTGTAGATTTTGATACCGGCTCGGGTTGATCGAGATTTTGCTATTGGTCCACTATCCGGAGACTCAAGGTAGATCTGTCGGCGTTCACAGACCTTGAAGTCCCCGTCTATCTTTTCTGTTCTACTGTTTCTTTCATTCAGATAGTTATATTTCTTTCAGACTATTACTTGTAGTAAATTCTAGAATGCTCATGAATTGTAACTCCATATCCTGGTGGTAGTAATTAATACATTTTATGATATTCCGCACTTATTATATTTCATCTTAGTTAATTATTGTTAATTACTGAATGGGAATAAGGAATTGATTTAATGATTCTCTAACGTTGGCTTGCCTAGCAAGCGAAATATTCGGCGCCATCACGGTCCCGTCGGTGGGAAATTTTTAGTCGTGATAGTTGGTATCATAGCCCTAGGTTGCCTAGGTCTCACGATTTACGAGCAAGCTTAGTAGAGTCTGGAGGATCGGTACGGAAACGTCTGTGCTTATCTTCCAGAGCTATGAAGTTTAGGAACAAGTTTCACTTCTATTCTTTTTTGTTGTGCAATTTTGCTTTCTCAATGCTGATTGAACTCTCCTACTTTTATTCTCTCGCAGATGGCGAGAACACATACCGCTTTCTCAGGTGAGCAGCAGCCAGAGCCTGTAGTGGCAGCTCCTACGCGAGGCAGAGGTCGAGGCCGAGGCCGTGCCATAGGCCGAGGCAGGGGCAGGGCTTAGCCTAGAGCCCGAGCAGTGGAGCCTCAGATAGAGCTCGACGAGGAGGTTCCAGCCCAGACTGTTCCTGCCGGACCAACTCAGGTTTTAGAGGGGTTCATTGTTACCCCAGTACTTCAGAACGCTTTGGTCTGTTTGGTGGGCCTTATTTAGAGTGTGGCCCAGACTGGCGCATTTCCCATGGCACCAGCAGTCTCTCAGGCTGGAGGAGGAGCCCAGACTCCTACCAAACCAAACATGCACACAAGTCTAAAAGCATCATACGAACTTGCTCATGCGATCAAATCACCAAAATAACACCTAGAACTACGAATTTAGCACCAAATCAAATAAAATTCTCAAGAACACTTTAAAATTTATATCTTCTCAACTGGACGTCCGAATCATGTCAAATCAACTCCGTTTCTCACCAAATTTCACAGACAAGTCTTAAATATCATAATGAACTTGTACCGAGCTCCGGAACTAGAATACGGACCCGGCACTAACAATGCCAAACATCAATCAATTCTTAAAAATAATTAATTTTCAGACTTTTAATTTTCATCAAAAATTCATAACTTGAGCTAGGGACCTCCGAATTCGATTTCGGGCTTACGCCCAGGTCCCATAATTCGACACGGACCCAGTGGGACCGTCAAAACACAAATTCGGGCCGGTTTACCAAAAATGTTGACCGAAATCAACTAAAATCAACTTTTAACGTATAAATTCTAATTTTCATGAATTTTCAACATAAAAGCTTTCCGCAAACCTGGTCGGACCGTGCACGCAAATCGAGGAGGGTAAAAATGAGCTTTTTAAGGCTTAAGCGCACAGATTCGAGTTCTATAATATAAGATGACCTTTTGGGTCATCACATTCTCCACCTCTAAAATAACCGTTCGTCCTCGAACGGACATGGAAAAGTACCTGGGCTGATGAAAAGGTGGGGATATCTACTCCGCATATCGGACTCGGACTCCCAAGTAGCTGCCTCAATAAGCTAACCTCTCCATTGCACTCGAACTGAAAGGTAACTCTTTGATCTCAGCTGGCGAACTTGCCGGGCTAGAATTGCCACCGGCTCCTCCTCGTAAGTCAAATCCTTGTCCAACTAGACAGAGCTAAAATCTAACACATGGGACGGATCGCCGTGATACTTTCGAAGCATGGAAATATGGAATACCGGATGAATAACTGTTAAACTAGGTGGCAACACAAGCTTGTAAGCCACCTCTCCCACTCTCTCCAGAATCTCAAAAGGTCTGATATACCTAGGGCTCAACTTGCCCTTCTTTCTGAACCTCATTACACCCTTCATGGGTGATACCCGAAGTAACACTCTCTCTCTGACCATGAATGCAACATCACGAACTCTACGGTCGACATAACTCTTCTGCCTGGACTGAGCTGTACGAAGTCGATCCTGGATAATCTTGACCTTGTCCAAGGCCTCCTGAACTAAATCTGTGCCTAACAACCGAGCCTCTCCTAGCTCGAACCACCTAAATGGCGACCGACACCGCCTACCATATAATGCCTCATAAGGAGCCATCTGAATGCTTGATTGGTAACTGTTGTTGTAGGCGAACTCTGCAAGGGGCAAGAACTGATCCCAAGAACCTCCATAGTCTATGACACAAGCGCGGAGCATATCCTCCAAGATCTGAATAGTACGCTCGGACTGCCCGTCCATTTGAGGATGGAATGTTGTGCTCAACTAAACCCGTGTACCCAACTCATATTGTACTGCCCTCTAAAAGTGCGAGGTAAACTGCATACCTCGATCAGAAATGATAGACACGGGCACACCGTGAAGACGGACGATCTCACGAATGTAAATCTCTACCAACCGCTCTGAGGAATAGGTAACTGCCACAGGAATGAAATGCGCTGACTTAGTCAGCCTGTCCACAATAACCCAAACTGCATCAAACTTCCTCTGAGTCCGTGGGAGTCTAACAACAAAATCCATAGTGATACGCTCCCACTTCCACTCAGGAATATCTAACCTCTAAAGTAAACCACCAGGTCTCTGATGCTCACACTTTACCTGCTTGTAATTTAGACACCGAGCTACATAGGCAACTATGTCCTTCTTCATTTGCCTCCACCAATAATGCTGCCTCAAATCCTAATACATCTTGGCAGCGCCCAGATGAATAGAATACCGGGAACTGTGGGACTCCTCAAGGATCAACTCACGAAGTCCATCCACATTAGGCATACAAATATGACCATGCATCCTCAAAACTCTGTCATCTCCAACAGTAACCTACTTGGCACCACCATGTCGCACTGTGTCTCTAAGGACAAGTAAATGAGGATCGTCATCCTACTGATCTCTGATGCGCTCAAACAAAAAAGACCGAGCAACTGTACAAGCTAGAACACGGTTGGGCTCAGAAACATCTAACCTTACGAACTGGTTGGCCAAGGCATGAACATCCAATGCAAGCGGTCTCTCACCAACTGGAATATATGTAAGCCTACCCATACTGACTGACTTTCTACTCAAAGCATCGGCCACCACATTGGCCTTCCCGGGATGATACAATATGGTGATATCATAGTCTTTCAATAGCTCCAGCCACCTCCTCTGCCTCAAATTGAGTTCCTTCTGCTTGAACTAATACTGCAAGCTCCGATGATCAGTGAATACCTCACATGGCATGCTGTAAAGATAGTGCCTCCAAATCTTCAGCGCGTGAACAATAGCTGCAGCTCTAATCATGAACAGGGTAATTCTTCTCGTAAACCTTCAACTGCTGTGAAACATATGCAATAACCTTGCCACCCTGCATCAATACCGCACCCAGACCAATACGAGATGCGTCACAATATACTGTATAAGATCATGAACCTGTGGGTAACACCAATACCGGTGTCGTGGTCAAAGCAGTCTTGAGCTTCTGAAAGCTCGCTTCACACTCGTCTGACCACCTGAACGGGGCACCCTTCTGGGTCAATCTGGTTAATGGGGCTGCTATGGATGAAAACCCCTCCACAAATTGATGGTAATAGCCCACCAAATCCAGGAAATTATGGATCTATGTAGCTAATGTGGGTCTAGGCCAATTCTGGACTGCCTAAATCTTCTTAGGATCCACCTGAATACCCTCTGCTAGTACAACTGACACAAGAAAGCAAGTGAACTCAACCAAAACTCACATTTTGAGAACTTAGCATATAACTGGCTGTCTTTCAGAGTCTGAAAAATGATCCAAAGGTGTTGCTCATGCTCCTCTCGACTGTGGGAGTAGATCAAGATATCATCAATAAACACAACCACAAAGAAATCCAAGTAGGGTTTGAACACCCGGTTCATCAAATCCATGAATGTTGCTGGGGCATTTGTTAGCCCAAATGGCATCACTAGAAACTCATAATGCCCATACCGAGTCCGAAAAGCTGTCTTAAGAACATCGAATGCCCTAATCCTCAACTGATGGTAGCCAGATCTCAAATCAATCTTTGAAAACACCTTGGCACCCTGAAGCTGATCAAATAAATCATCAATCTTTGGCAATGGATACTTGTTCTTGACGGTGACTTTGTTCAACTGCCGATAATCTATACACATCCTCATCGATCCATCTTTATTCTTCACAAACAACACAGGTGCACCCCAGGGCGAGACACTAGGTCTAATAATGACCTTATCAAGCAAATCTTGCAACTGCTCCTACAATTCTTTCAACTCTGGCAGGGCCATGCGATATGGCGAAATGGAAATAGGCTAAGTGCCCAGAGCCAAATCAATGAAGAAATCAATATCCCTGTCGGGTGGCATCCCCGGCAGATATGCAGGAAACACCTCTAGAAACTCACGGACAACCGACACCGAATCTATGGAAGGAACCTCCACACTAGAATCGCAGACATAAGTCAAATAAGCTAGGCACCCCTTCTCGACCATATGCCGAGCCTTCACATAAGAGATAACCCTGCTGGCAGAATGGCCAAGATTCCCTCTCCACTCTAATCGAGGCAACCCCTACAAGGCTAAGGTCACCATTTTGGTGTGATAATCTAATATAGCATGATAAGGTGACAGCCAATCCATACCCAGTATGACATCAAAATCAACCATGTCAAGATGTAGAAGATCTACATGAGTCTCGAGACTCCCAATGGTGACCACACACGAACGATAAACACGATCTACAATAATAGCATCTCCCACTGGTGTGGACACATACACAGGAGCACTCAAAGAATCACGTGGCACAACCAAATAAGAAGCAAAATAGGATGACACATAGAAGTAAGTATATCCCGGATCAAATAGAACTGAAGCATCTCTACTGCAAACTGAAACAGTACTTGTGATAACAGCGTCAGATGACTCAGCCTTAGGCCTGGCTGGAAAAGAATAACACTGGGGCTGGGTCCCACCACCCTGAACTACGTCCCTAGGATGGCCTCTAGCTGGCTGGTCTCCACCTCTAACGGCCTGACCTCCACCTCTAACAGTCTGGCCTCTACCTCTGGCTGTCTGACCCCTACCTCTGGCTGGCTAAGCAGGTGGTGCAGCAACTGGTGTCGGAACCATGGCACGAGAACTCTGATGTTGTGAGCTGCCCGTTGCCCGAGGGCAAAATCTAGCAATGTATCTCGGATTACCACAAGTATAGCATAACCTCGGTTGCGGTGACTGCTGACCCTGAAATTAACCCTGTCGGCCCGAATAACCACCCTGATAACTCTGGAGTGGAGGTGCACTAATAGGAGCTGGTGGTGCACTGTAGGCTAGCTGGTCAGAATAATGCATCTGAGGGCCACGACCACTTGAGGCACCGTGGGATGCCTGAAGCGCTGAATGAAATGGCCTGGGAGGATGGCCTCTACCAAAAATACTCCTGCCTCTAGATGAGGCACCACTGAACTCACCGAAATGACGAGGTCTCTTATTAAACCCCTGACCTCCCTGAGTAAGAACCATTTCGACTCGTCTGGCGACATTAGCAGCCGCCTGAAAAGAAATCTCACTCTCAGTCTCCTTAGCCATCTGCAATCTGATAGGCTGAGCAAGTCCATCAATAAACCTCCTCACCATCTCTCTCTGTGGGAAGCAGAAGAATGGCATGACGGTCCAAATCTACAAAATGGGTCTCATACTGAGTAACAGTCATACTACCCTGCTGGAGATGCTCAAACTGACGGCGATGCTCCTCTCTCAATATGATAGGAAAAAACTTCTCTATGAAGAGCTGAGAGAACTGGTCCCAAGTAAGAGCAGGTGACCCAGCTTGTCTGGTCAACAAGTCATCTCTCCACCATTTCTTGGCGGAACCAGTCATCCGAAATGCAGCAAAATCGACCCCATTGGTCTCCGCTATACCCATGTTTCGTAGAACCTCGTGACAGCTGTCAAGATACTCCTGGGGATCCTCTGAAGGAGCACCACTGAAGTGAACAGTAAAAAGCTTGGTAAACCTGTCCAATCTCCATAAAGCCTCAGAAGACATAGCTGGCCCATCTCCGACCTATACCGCAATAACCGGCTGAAGTAATCCGACTGGCTGAGCTGCTGGATCCTGATACTGAGGAGTTATCTGCTCTGGAGCGGGAGTGGTAGGAGTCTGGGCTACTCCTCCAGCCTGAGAGACTGCTGGTGCCATGGGAAATACGCCAGTCTGGGCCACACTCTCCATAAGGCCCATCAAACGGACCAAAGCGTCCTGAAGTACTGGGGTAGCAATGAACCCCTCCAGAACCTGAGCTGGTCCTGCAGGAACAGTCGGGGCTGGAACCTCCTCGTCAAGCTCTATCTGAGGCTCCACTGTTGGGGCTGCTGCTCGGGCTATAGGCTACGCCCTACCCCTGCCTCGGCCTCGACCTCTGCCCCGTGTAGGAGCTGACACTGGAGGCTCTGGCTGCTGCTCAGGTGAGGAAGCGGTACGTGTTCTAGCCATCTGCGAGAGAATAAGAGTAGAAGAGTTTAATCAGCCTTGAGAAAGCAAAATCGCACGACAGAGAAGAAAAGAAGTGAAACTTGTTCCTAACCATCATAGCCTCTGGAAGATAAGCACAGACGTCTCTGTACCGATCCTCCAGACTCTACTAAGCTTGCTCGTGAATCGTGAGACCTAGGCAACCTAGTGCTCTGATACCAACTTGTCACGACATGAAATTTCCTACCGAGGGGACAGTGATGGCGCCTAACATTTCACTTACCAGGCAAGCCAACGTTAGAGAATCAATAAACCAATTCCTTATTTCCATTCAGTAAATAACAATAATTAACTAAGATGAAATATAATAAGTGCGGAATATCATAAAACTGTATTAATTACTACCACCCGGATCTGGAGTCACAATTCACGAGCATTCTAGAATTTGCTACAAGTAATAGTCAGAAAGAAATACAAATGTCTGAATGAAAAAAACAGTAGAACAGAAAAGATAGACGGGGACTTTAAGGTTTGTGAACGCCGACAGATCTACCTTGAGTCTCCGGATAGCGGACCAATAGAAAAATCTCGATCAACCCGAGCCAGTATCAAAATCTGCACAAAACGTGCAGAGTGAAATATCAGTACAACCGACCCCATGTACTGGTAAGTGTCGAGCCTAACCTCGACGAAGTAGTGACGAGGCTAAGTCAAGGCACCTAAAAATCAACATGTACAATTTAACAGTGTATATGCAAATAATAGAAATGAAGAACTAAACGGGAAATATCGGGAGGGGAACATACTGAGGGGAATACAAGATAAAGAACTACAACAGAATGATCACCGGAGTAGTCAATATAACATGAATCAAAAGGAATAGTGAATACAGTCAGGAAAAATGCACGGCATCACCCTTCTTTCTTTTACTCTCAATCTCACCATAAAATTAATAGAAACGGCACGGCGTCACTTTTCGTGCATTAACTCTTATATCATGGCACGGCATCACCCTTCGTACATTACATCACCCTTCGTGCATTAACACTCACAATATGGCACGGCATCACCCTTTGTGCATTAACACTCACAATATGGTACGGCATCACCCTTCGTGCATTAACACTCACAATATGGCACGGCGTTACCCTTCGTGCATTAACACTCTCCTTTACCATAATGTAATGCATAAATAACAATAGGGAGATAGAATAACAAGTACAAACCTTACTTCAACATTTGGTTCCATAATATGAATCTCAACTTTGAAATAAAAACGCAATTATCACCAGAAAATCCGTAAACATGATAAGAACGATAAATTGAACAACACTAGTATAACACGTAGCAATTTGGCATAGGAATGAGACAATATAAGAAAAATAGAGAAACATGGAAAACAGGTAAATTGGCGGCGCATAAGTACTCGTCACCTCGCATATACGCTGCTCACATAAATTTCACTTAGCAAGTAATATAATGTTCCTAATTCCCTCAAGTCAGGGTTAGACACATCACTTACCTCGCTCCGAAAGCCACTTAATTCTCAATCACAGCTTTTCCTTTGGAATTCACCTCTGAACCACTCATATCTATTCAAAAATGGCTCAATAATATCAAATATTGCTAAAGGAATCAATTATATTGCACAAATTTAATTTTCCAAATTTTCCTCCAAAAAGTCAAAAATCGACCCCGGGCCCACTTGGTCAAAACTCAAGGTTCAGACCAAAATCCTTTTACCCATTCACCCCCGAGCCCGAATATGTAATTAGTTTTGGAATCCGACCTCAAATTGGGGTCTAAATCCTCAAATTCCCGAAATCCTTAGTTTCTTCCTTAACCCCTAATTCTACCATGAAAACTCTAGATTTTAGGTTGAAAATTCAAGAAATGTAATGGGTAATTGAAAGATAATGGTTTAGAATCACTTACCAACAACTTGGGGAAGAAATGGCTCTTGGAAAATCGTCTCTCACCGTTTGGTTTTTGAGAAAAATGAGTTTTTGGCTAAAATCCAGTTTTTGGATTCTGTTAAGTGGTGGGCGACAGTGTTCATCGCGTTCGCGAGAGCACTGTTGCGTTCGCGAAGAAACTGGCTGCCAAGCCTTCGCGTTCGCGATACCCATCTCACGTTCGCGATGGTTACTCCCCCCTGGTCTTCGCGTTTGCGATACCCATCTCGCGTTCGCGATGGTTACTCCCCCCCGGTCTTCGCGTTCGCGAGGCATTGCTCGCGTTCGCGATGAAGGAACGGCTGACTCCCCCTCCCCAATACCTAACACTACGCGTTTGCGATGGGCTTGTCGCGTTCGCGAAGGGTAACTCCCCTATCGCTTCGCGTTCGCGAATAAGAAATCTTCAACTACCCAGTTTACTCTTCGCAATCGCGAGAGTACCTTCATGAACATGAAGAAGGACATGCCAGAACACCTGCTGCAGCAAAATACCAGATTTCCAAAGTCCAAAACATCTCGTGGCCTATCCGAAACTCACCCGAGCCATCGGGGCTCCAAACCAAATATGCACACAAGTCTAAACGCATCATATGAATTTGCTCGCGCGAGCAAATCGCCAAAATAACACCTAGAACTACGAATTTAGCACCAAATCAAATGAAATTCTCAAGAACACTTTAAAATTCATATCTTCTCAACTGGACGTCCGAATCACGTCAAATCAACTCCGTTTCTCACCAAATTTCACAGACAAGTCTTAAATATCATAATGAACCTGTACCGAGCTCCGGAACCAGAATACGGACCCGGCACTAACAATGCCAAACATCAATCAATTCTTAAAAATAATTAATTTTCAGACTTTTAATTTTCATCAAAAATTCATAACTTGAGCTAGGGACCTCCGAATTCGATTCCGGGCATACGCCCATGTTCCATAATTTGACACGGACCCACTGGAACCGTCAAAACATAGATTTGGGCTCGTTTACCAAAAATGTTGATCGAAGTCAACTAAAATCAACTTTTAAGGCATAAATTCTCATTTTTATCAATTTTTAACATAAAAGCTTTTCGGAAACTTGCCTAGACCACACGCAAATCGAGGAGGGTAAAAATGAGCTTTTTAAGGCTTAAGAGCACAGATTCGAGTTTTAAAACATAAGATGACCTTTTGGGTCATCACAGCTGTAGAGTAAACTGGACACAGTCTAAGTCCGGTGAAACCAAAATAGAGGAAAAACCAGTAACAACTAAATAAGAGCAATCGTTTTGACACCAAATTTGTTCAAGCATTTCCATGAGGTACCGAACCTCAAAATCATAGCTCACGCGTCCCAATTCTTGAACCCTAATCACTTTGCATCTTGTGTATAATTTCAATTCATAACCATACGAACGACTCATGTGCCGAGTGAACAACTCTCACATAGAAGGCAAGTAGACAAGAGTACATGTAATGGTCAATAACGTTAGGATTTCTCTTCTTAAACTGATATGGGTGATTCATCTACGTGTATGCTTGTGCAAGTGTTCTACCACAATTCAAGTCAACAAATATGAGTAGAGACAATAAATGGCACATAAGAAACGATCACCACAAAATATACAGTGTAAAGAAGACAGTAATGAAGTGGACGTAACAACAAGCACAACAAGATTAGCTACATAGAACTGAGCAAATAGAGCAACACAGAGGAAAACAATTAGTAGTATGCTAAGGAAAACAACAATCAAAGACAAGTGCACAGAAGAGGGGAAATGACAGCAAGATCCCTCCCGAGGTACCGCCTCGTAGTCTCAAATAGTAAAATGAATCACAACTTTCCTTATATCACCACGGGAGCCTTTATATTTGTTTTTGAAAATTATCTTCCCGAAAAAGCATCCCGCATGTTAGCCCACCTTATCACACTGCATGGCTTCTAGTACTTCCCCTACTAGCCACGTGTTTCAAGCCTACCTTATCTCACCGCATGCGTTTCAACACCCAGACATTATACCACCGCATGCGCATCAATAATAACCGCATGACAGAAATCCCGTGCAACACAATAGCAACCGCACGACAGAAACCTCGTGCAACACAATAACAACCGCACGGCAGAAACATCGTGCAAACACAATAACATTCTCTCAACAAAAAACGCATGCCAAAACATAACAACTCAAATAAATGACTTTCACAATATGTGCCCATATGCCACAACATTTCCTCAAAACAATTTCAATATCATGCCCACACATAGCCCTCGGCTCAACAACACTGAATACAAGAGCAACAGCGACAACAACACGAGAATACGGCAAGTAAATCAACTCAATAACTTCAGAATACATAGAAAAATGGAATAATGAGCTGACAAAGAAAGACACGACAAAAAATAATGGTACAACATGGCAATAGCTCAATAAGGAAGAGATAATGTGTAGCAATGATTTCACCAAAGTACAATTCAACGATAGAAGAGATAAATGAATCGATGATTCCAAATAAGGATAAGTCAACAATGATAAGGGATAACAAAACTTCGTTTAGGGTTGAGCAATTACGGAAAGAGATACAATAAATTCAATTAAGGATAAGCAATTACGGAAAAGATAATAATAACTTCAATTAAGGATAGGCAATTACATAAGAGATAACAATAACTTCAATTAAGGATAAGCAATTAGGGAAGGATACTATGGTAACAAAAGAGGTAACAACTTCAGTTAAGGCACATGAGAGTTTAATCGGCAATAAGGGTGGAACATGAAGCAATTAATTCCAATTAAGGCACGTAGAGGTGAAACTAGTAAATGGGAGGGATTTAACATAACAAAACACTTCATATCTAATGAACATAAGAACTTAAGAGCCCTAAACGGTTAAATTTCCACAAATAAGCCCGAGCACGTACTCGTCACCTCGCGTACATGGGCTTCACATGACACAATTATCACCAAAGACTCAAATCCTAAGGGGTAGTTCCCCTACACAAAGTTAGGCAAGATACTTACCTCAAAGAAGCTAGACAGTTACTCTTAAATGACCTTCTCGAGTGAAACAACCTCTGGACGCCTCAAAGCTAGCCAAAATAACTTCAAATCATAAATAAAACTCATAGGAAACAATTCCAGATAATAAAGATTTGATTTTTAATAAAAACTAAAAAGTCAATCCAAAAGTCAAACCCCGGGCCCGCACCTCAGAACCCGATAAAATTAACAAACCCTGAATACTCATTCCGATACGAGTTCAACCATACTAAAATTATCAATTTCTGACATCAATTCATCCTTCAAATCATAATTTTATATTTTGAAAGATTTCTACAAAAATTCTCATTTTCCTCAACTCAAAACACTAATTATAAGATAAAAATAATGATAGAATCATGGAATATAATAAATTCGGGTGAAGAACACTTTTTCCAATGATTTGTTTGAAAAACTCCACGACAAAATCGCTCAAAATCGAGATCTACAACTCAAGATATGGTAAAAATGGTTAAACTCTCGATTTGGAAAACATATTCTGCTGCCCAGGTATTTGTACATTGCGATCGCGGAAGAAGTATTGCGATCGCGAAGAAGGAAATGACCACTGCCAGAATTTATATAACGCGATCGCGAATAGATGAATGCAATCGCGAAGAAGGAAGCAACCAAGGCCCCAAGAATGCACTACACGATCGCGAGCCAGGATGTGCGATCGCGAAAGAGGGAATATACCAGCTGCTAAAGCTGAGCTACGCGAACGCGGAGAGATAGCTGCGAACGCGGACATATGACTGCATAAGCTTCGCGAATGCGTGACCACGATCGCTTTCGCGGTGAACAAAAATCCCCAGCTCTAAGGAACCTTACGCGATCGCGTCTTAATGTTCGCGATCGCGAGGAGCAACAGCAACACCCGAAACTAGCAACTCAAAAACCTGAAGAATTGACCCGTATCCCATCCGAAATACACCCGAGGCCCCCGGCACCCTGTCGAAATATACCAACAAGTTCTATAACATATCACGGACCCGCTCGAGGCCTTAAATCATACCAAACACATCGAAATTACGAATCACACCACAAACTGAACTTATGAATTTTTAAATCTTCCAACTTTTAAAACTCGCGCCGAAACATATCAAATCAACCTGGAATCACGTTAAAGTTTCCATGAAAGTTACAAATGATATAACGGAGATAGTCCAACTCTCGGAATCATATTTCGACTCCAATATCACCAAAGTCAACTCTCGGTCAAACCTCTCAACCTTCCAAAACTTTAATTTTCTAATTTTTCACCAAAATATTTCGAATTAACCTATGGACTTCCAACACCAAATCCGGACGCATGCCTAAGTCCAAAATCGCCACACGAAACTATTGGAATCATCAAAATGTTATTTCGGAGTCGTTTATACAAAAGTCAAAACTTCGGTCAACTCTTATCGCTTAAGCTTCAAAAACAAGAATCTTTCTTCCAAATTGACCCCCGAATCATCCGAAAATCGAACTCGACCACACACGCAAGTCATAACACATCATATAAAGCTGCTCGAAACCTTAAGCCGCTGAACAGAACGTTAATTCTCAAAATGATAAGTCGGGTCGTCATATTATCATCTGCTCATGTGTTGTAATTAATTTTGATCCAAGGTGTCAATACGCAGAAATGTTACCGGTTAGTCACTTGTAGCACTATTATTTATAATATATTTGTGAACTTTAAAAACTATTAAAGTGATTAAACTTTAAGGGATCGTTTGATAGGAGATATAAGAATAATGCTGAATAGGATGTATAAGTAATGTTGGGATTAGTTATGCTGAGATTATCTCTTATCCATTGGTGGTTTGATATATTAAAGTGTTGCATAATTTCTAAAAAATTAATTGTTTACAAAAATATCCTCCACATTTTTTAACTTTATACACTATTTTTATTGCAACAATTTTATTACCCTCTACATTCTTTACTCTTTCTAAAGTCAACTTTCTTTTTAATTGGGGAGCAAATAGTGGGTTCTTTTACATTATTCCATTTACTACTATTATTATTAATCTTTAGTAATATAATTTTTTCAGAAAATATTTTCCATCTACTAAACAAACACCATATATTTTTAAATATTTCTCATCAGTATTAAAATAGTAAACTGAAATAACGATCTTGTGTAGTCAAAATGTCATTTACAAAATATGTCGGAAAGTATTTGGAAAAAGTTTTGAGGTATTTGAGGGAAAATTATGTCTTAACCATGTTTATGCAAGTATTAAAAACCCTTGCATTGCTAATATCATGGTTTGCTAAGTATTAATTATACATAGGATAATATTTTAACAATAAATTTACGTGTCGAAAAAAATAAATAATCAAGACTAGAAAATTGCATAACAAATGTAGTTTTTGATTTCAATAAATATTGAATATTACAATCTTTATGTTATTCCCCTGATTCTTCAAGAATGTAAACTATCTTGATGAACTTGGTTTTTATTTGATTCAAGGGCTTGTAAAGCTAGGTTTTGAATCTCCTTCTTGAACTTGAATTTGAATTATCCGTCACGAACAAGTAATTTGATCTTAAAAGCCTTGGTATTTGATTTGCCTTCATTCTTGATCTTGAATTTGAACTTGTAGCTTGAGTGCTTGAACTTGTAGCTTGTAGAGAAAAATGCAGACTTTGATCCACGAGCTCTATGATTGCTTTTTGTTCTCATTTTTGGTGTCTTCTAGCTTTATAAAGACCTCTATTTATAGTTATAGGGAGTGGTGCCAATATCATCTAGACACTTGGCACAACTCTACTAGTTGTTGATTTGACTTAGTATGCCACCCTTTCTTGACACATGACATGATTTCATTGGCTCATTTATTTGACTTGGATTGCCACATTTGACACGTGGCATGATTTTATTGGGGACTTGGATCGCCACATCCCTTGACATATGGCATGAGCCTGAACTTTAAGATGGGCTAGTAGCTATTTGGATCTTGGGTTAGTAAGATGGGCTCGTCTGTTGAACTCCAAATAAATGGGCAAGTCCGAGTTAAATTGGACTTTAATTTAAATCCACATCTGACTTAAATAATTTTAATTTGAGCTTAACATTTATTGAATTTAGGAATTTATCTAAATTTAATATAAATTTTAATTTCACAAAATTCATATATTTACAAATGCCCCTACTTCGAGTCTTATCGTGGTATGAACTTGTGCAATTTTTCACGATTTTGCTTGAAGTACTAGTAAAATTTTCCGTGTGCAAGTCAATCGAGCACAAGAGGCAATCATACTTTGCCTCAGAAATTGGTGGTTAATGTATTTGGCCCAGGTAAGACATTCTGAAGCAAGCATACGTGAGAATCAATTTAAAAGGATTATTGTCCATAGCTATTTTACTTGCACGTGGAATAATGATGCTTTTAAAATATCTTTTATACTTTAATATTTCATTTTTGAGAAGTTTTGTTTTCCTTCCATTTTAAGCCGGATGAGTTAATTGCAAAATTCAAGTGTTTCCTTGAAAAATCATACCCATAGCTAACTTAACCTCTCGCCACATCATTGCCCGGGAATAGCTCGACTTGGCGTCCAAGTCCCAGATTGTGGACTTAAAGATTGAATAGATCAGGATAACCTCTAGACTTATCGGAACAATCTTCATTCTTGGAGATTAGATATGAATAGGATTATTTAGGCCTATCAAAACAATTTTCATCTTCAAATAGGACACTATGACTACTGACACCATTGGCTATATATAAAGAGGTGAAACCATCTCCAAAATTCACGATATAAGTTTTCTCTCTTTTAGCAAATGTTGCGCTCAAACGCGCATGCAAGTATACGCGGTCATCAAGTAATAAAGTGACTAAAATTCGGATGTCGAATCCACGAGAACTTGTGATTAACTATTAACTAAATTAGACTATCCTAATTATCTAAACAAGGATTAAACCCAAAAGTAGTGATACTAAAGTAATTAAACTAAAAAGAAAATAACTAATGAACTTTAAACATAGGAAGAGCAGATTTTTATATTATCAATGTGATGAAAACGATCTAGGGTTATGGGCTAACTAACATTCCTATTGTATTCTTCAA
This sequence comes from Nicotiana tomentosiformis, assembly GCF_000390325.3. NCBI lineage: Eukaryota > Viridiplantae > Streptophyta > Magnoliopsida > Solanales > Solanaceae > Nicotiana > Nicotiana tomentosiformis. The sequence continues at coordinate 81,334,641 of NC_090816.1, read as the reverse complement.
TTGAATTGACTAACTAATTTATCTAGTTTATTAGTTAACATAGTTAATATTGCTCATAAGAATCTGTCGAGTTCTTACTCGCCTATTCAAGCTAACCTAACGCCTATATGTCTATGGAATTAGTTCTCTAATAAGAACGTATTTATAATTCCTGTAAATCAACCAAGCAAGGCAATTAGGTATATGTCTATCCTAACTGCGAATCTGTTCCCCGATGCCCAGGTTCAAGAACTTGCTCTACTCAATCCTTTATGCAATCTAGAATTCTCACTTTCGAGTTCAATTCTAAATTTGTAGATAGTATTCAATTGGTGATCAAACAATCAAATAATTAAGTGCAGGATTGAATAAATAAACTAATACAATAAACTAAGAAATTAAAATCAATATTCAAATAACAATAGTCATGAACTAGAACGTGAAATTTAGCTTCACATAGACATGGTAGCCAAACTACAAATCATACAAAGAAACATAAAAATTACAAAGTTTGATGGAAGAAAGATGAAATCCGGCCTCCATGGCGGCTCTGTGCTTTCCCTTTGTCCAAAAGTTACTCTAAAAACGTTCTCCTTCTTCAAAATAGGTTTAGAATCCCTTTTATACGAATTGGAGCCATGTAGGACCGAAATAACTTTGTCCCGGACGAAATAGAAAAAGTATCCGCCCAGTAAAACCCGTATGTTTTCAACTTCAATTCCTTTCCTACGGCCAACTTCCAATTGCTTATAAACGTTTTTGCTTACTTCTTTGTTTCTTGTCTTTCACTTCGGGGACAATGACCAAAGGGTGTCCCCTTTGTCTTATTATTATTTTTTTATTTTCTTTCTTTTTCTTCTGTATTTTATTTAATTTTGCACCAAATCTCTTTATATTTGTACTGTTTTATTCCTATACGGTTAAAATATAATATTAAGCATAAAATAATATAATTAATACTAAAAAGATGATTAAAAGTACTAGAATGTGAGGCAACATTGATTAAACATATATATTTTTGACCGAATATCACCACCTCACACTTAAACGTTGCTCGTCCTCGAGTCAACCAACAATTCACAATATTCTTGAGCACTTTATATTTAACACATTCGAATCATACTACACCAATGGCTATGGTTGATAGCAACAATTAAACTACAGCATATGCATTCAACACACACTTTCATTTTACTTTGTGTCATACTTCACAAATATTCAAAACAAAGACAACATGCTCATAACAATCCTAACCTCAAAAATCGACGCAATGTCACAATGCACTTGTGGCTTGAACACCCAACATCGTAGAGAAGTCTAATAACATTACCTATCCCTCGTGAAACCATGTGCCCTCACAACAAAATCACAGAGAGTAAATAGAATCCATACATTCGAATCTCATAATCAAATATACTTTAAGGACTCACATATATCAAAGAAAATCTCTCACTCTCACAAAGAAGTCACATGCATGCAATTGACACCATAGGCTTGCCCTTAATGTAAATCTCTACTAATGTAGGATCGCTCGATCTAAAATTAATTAGGACTTTTCATGGTTGTAATGTGGGCTAAGAGACGGGTAGGATATATTTTAGGAACAGTGACTCACCCTCCTAAGCACTTTAACACATCACAAAATTACTTTAAACGCATATTTCCTCGATCCAACTTCAACTTCACAAACAATATTACCCCCAAAAATATTTTTATTTTTTAAGAACTATCTTCATTTACACTCCACTAGTAAGAACAAGATATCAATTTATTCATCTACATGTTTTTGTTTTTATTTTCCTTTTTCTCCTTTTTTTCAACTTTTTTTTTCTCTTTTGCAATTTTCTCTAGTGGTGTATTCTTTTACAAAACAAGTGCTCATTTCTTCCTTTCATTGATTCCACTCAAAAGCCTCCCCACACTTAGTCTCTTCTTACTTCTTTTAGCGCTCATTTTACAATTAAAGTGTTTTAAGAGGTAAAAAGATCAAAACAATGTCAATTAGGAACAAAAATGGTATAAACTTGTAATGTGGGTGCCAAATAAAAACTATAGGCTCAAAAGAGGTAATTAGGGATAAATTTTATTTATGGCAAGCATTAAGCTCAAAAAGATCAAAGAAAGCCTAAAATTATTTTTCAAATCGAGCATCACCTAAAATTTCGTTTTAACTCACATATCGGGTAAGTTCTAGACACAAGTACAATAACATGTACTACAAAAACCTCACAACACATGGCACATGACTCACTAAGGATGGTCTCATTCCGACTCTCAAATTAATGCAAGTATTCACGAAGCCACGAGATATTAAGCATAAAGCACAAAGTGAACACAAGTCAAGAAAGTGAGACATAGGCGTCACAAAACATGCAATCCAATGACTTCAACACATAGGGAAGATCCTACACATGCCAAAGCCTAAATATACTACTATCAAACAAGTCAAAGACGCCTAGGTTCATCTTTCTTCCTTCATTTATTTCCTACATCCTACTCTACTCTAAAAAAATAAAACTATGACTCGGTTCAAACTACATCCCATGAAAAAGAATCGAGGCATAAAGAAAAATCATGGTGGATTGTTACTACCTAGAAAAAAAAGACATATTTTTGTGTTTTTTTCTACTATTTTTTTTTTTTTTTGACTTTAATCCCTCAAGAAACTGTCTAGGAGATCAATCGTCGGGAAAAGTCCAATTTTTCTACTTTTTTTTTTAATTTTTCTTAGGAGCTACTAAAATATTACACAACTATAAAAAATAAAAATATGAAACTAAAAAAAAAGGAATTATCATACTAATATAATACAACTAATGATCTAAAGAAATTCTCCCACCCCACACTTAAAAGAGTGCAGTGTCCCCAATGCATAAATAAAGCAAAACAATAACAAGGGTGAACAAGAAACTTCCTGAAAAGCCAAAGGCCGAAGCAATAGCGGCTCACGAGGTACTCAGTCTCCCCCCAGGCATGGTCCTTTGTGTGGACACCCCACACTTAGTTCCAACCATCTAGCTCAGTTTTGCACTCTTCCAATGGCTTTGCTTCCTATGCTTATAATCCTACAAAATAAAAACAAACACTACAAAAAAAATAATAAAAATAAAAATAAAAGAAAACAGTAAAGTTGGGTTGCCTCCCAACAAGCGCCTGATTTAACGTTGCGGCACGACCTGAACCACTTTTTGTCTCCACCTCGAACTTGAGAATTGAGCCCCTAATTTGGCATCAAGCTTTTTGCTATGCTCGCGGGGTGGTGGAATAAATGTAGTTGGGCCAAGTAACCAATTTCGTATTCTACACTTCTTGGCTTTCAGATGAGGTATGTAATTATGTGTCTCTGGCACAATAAATTCCAGAATATAAGCACCTTGCTCCTCGTCTGTTGGCTCCTCCAAAGGCTCGAATGACTCAATTTTCATATCATCATCTAAACACAATGTCGAAAAATGCATGGAATGAGGACCAGTACGCCCCAACTCTAGAATTACGTCACTATTTACATCCCCATATGTACACACACTAGAGTCTTCAAATGTAATATTATCTACTTCCTCACATAACTCTAGTGTGCTTTCCTCAACATGGACATCATCAATAAAATTATGGTCGAATGATTGACTCTCCACTTTTAGCTCATCAATTTGGCGTATAAGCTCATTTTCAGCTTCACACGGCTCAGAACTATTTTGTTGGGCGTTAGACGCAATAACTTTTGCATTCAATTGAGCTTCCAAGTCGTGAATAGTGGTGCCAAATTTTTCAATCTCTTACCCCAGTTCAGCTCTTCCTTCTATTAAGTCTTTAATCCCATCTGTAATTTTCTCATGTTGAGCCTCATATATTTCTAATTTTTTCAGCTTGTTCTACCATCCAAGTTTGACTCAAAATCTCCTCTTTTTTAAAATTTTTCTCTTGCTGGTACTCGCTCTCTTCATTTAATTCTTTCATATTTGCCTTCATTCTTATGATTGTTGCCCTCATTCTTTTCATATCTTTTTTTAGTTCATCTTGTTGCTCTACTACTTGCCTCAGAATATCCCTATTATATGCATCATGTTCCATATCCTGCACTTTATTGCCCTTATCAAACTCACAAACACTGTTAGAAATGTCATAATAAGGGCTCAGAGAAGGATATAAAGAATTAGGACAACCATTCCAATGGCCACCTTGACCACCATACATGTTACAAATATTCCACTCATAGGATTGAGTTTGTGCGCACAACCTGCTCCTAGGAATATTCTGATAATTTTTTCACCGGTGGGGTCCTCCACAATATGGAAAAGGATCATCAAAGTAAGAATAATCATCATTCAAACAATTTTCATTCCAAGATATCATATCAAAATAAGAAAAGAAAATACTAACTAAATAAGAAAATTAAAAACTTGAATAGAAATCAACTAAAAGCTAAACTTAGATAAACAATCAATAACTAAGTCCCCGACAACGGCGCCAAAAACTTATTGCGGCTAAACACACACGCAAGTATACGCGGTCGTCAAGTAATAAAGTGACTAAAATTCGAATGTCGAACCCACAAGGACTTGTGATTAACTATTAACTAAATTAGACTACCCTAATTATCTAAACAAGGATTAAACCCAAAAGTAGTGATGCTAAAGTAATTAAACTAAAATAAAATAACTAATGAACTTTAAACAGAGGAAGAACAGATTTTTATATTATCAATGTGATGAAAACGATCTAGGGTTATGGGCTAACTAACATTCCTATTGTATTCTTCAATTGAATTGACTAACTAATTTATCTAGTTTATTGGTTAACAGGGTTAATATTGCTCATAAGAATCTGTCGAGTTCTTACTCGCCTATTCAAGCTAACCTAATGCCTATATGTCTATGGAATTAGTTCTCTAACAAGAACGTATTTATAATTCCTGTAAATCAACCAAGCAAGGCAACTAAGTATATGTCTATCCTAACCGTGAATCCGTTCCCCGATGCCCAGGTTCAAGAACTTGCTCTACTTAATCCTATATGCAATCTAGAATTCTCACTTTCGAGTGCAATTCTAGATTTGTAGATAGTATTCAATTGGTGATCAAGCAATCAAATAATTAAGTGCAGGATTGAATAAATAAACTAATACAATAAACTAAGAAATTAAAATCAATATTCGAATAACAATAGTCATGAAAGAACCACAACCCTAGAACGTGAAGTTTAGCTCCACATAGACATGGTAGCCAAACTACAAATCATACAAAGAAACATAAAAATTACAAAGTTTGATGGAAGAAAGATGATACCCGGCCTTCACGACGGCTATGTGCTTTACCTTCGTCCAAAAATTACTCTAAAAACATCATCCTTCTCCAAAATAGGTTTAGAACCCCTTTTATACGAATTGGGGCCGTGTATGACCGAAATAACCTTGTTCCGGACGAAATAGGAAAAATATCCGCCTCAACGTCTAGCGCCAAGCGCTCGACCTGGCTCTAAAGCCCGTTTGTTTTCAACTTCAATTCCTTTCCTGCCGCCAACTTCCAATTACTTATAATCGTTTTTGCTTTCTTCTTTGTTTCTTGCCTTTCACTTGGGGGGAACAAAGACCAAAGGTGTCCCCCTTTGTCTTATTAATTTTTTTTAATTTTCTTTCTTTTTCTTTCGAGTTTTATTCAATTTTTGTTCCAAATCTTTTTATTTTCGCACTGTTTTATTCCTACATAATTAAAATATAATATTAAGCATAAAATAATATAATTAATACTTAAAAAATAATTAAAAGTACTAAAATATAATATAACAATGATTAAATATATATATTTTTAACTGAAAACGATAAAACTCGGGGAGAATAAGGAATCCTCTGCTATTTTTCAGAAGGTAGTACTCTCATTTATATTTTTCCCGTTTAAAAAGCAAGTCAAACAGTTTGTCGTACTTTTCATCATGCATAAAAGTTGCTTGAACTTTAGTGAATCATGTGAATTTGTTGTATTATTTTCAAGAATAGCAAGTACTTCCTTGTCCATGTCACCCTTTTGTATCTTTGTTTTAAAGAAAAAATCTCACGTGAATGTATTATTGGATTTTGTTCCTTTATTCCAAACTTTAGTTCCAGTTTCTTCTTTCAAGTATGGAGAAGTACGACACCACTTTCTTTTGCTTTTGTACCATTCCATGATGGCTTTATTTATTAGAATTGTTGTTTTAATCTATGCATTAATTACTTGCTTGGATCATTCATGAATATCCCTGTACTTCTTTTGTGTACAAATGAACAGATCCTCACTTTTCTTTTGATTGCCTTTGGAAAGTTAGTAGATATATCACGTTATTTATTCTTTAAAAAATTGAGGCTCTATGATTACTTTATCAAGTTGATTAGTCACTGCCAGTAGTCTATTTTCTTTGTATATGCATTTTTTCCGGAGAAAGAAAAAAAAAGACTCTAGTGTCAATGATTAATTAACTATGGTTTCAAAATCTTAATGTGAAATTTCACTGAAGCTCTTTTTTATTTTTAATTCAGTATGCTCCTCTTTTCATCCATGTGTTGCTTGCTATAATCCAAAGCGGAACTTGTCTGCAAATCCAGTCAAAATTATAAGTCTACTTAATTGAATTCCTTAATACATTGCTCCTGGGCTCTTTATTGGGGTGGACTTGATTAAATATTTTTTCTTTGAGATAAAATCTTTATGTGCTATGAATCCATCTTTAGCTGATGTCACCTGGCTATTCACAGAAATCCAACCAATTGTTCTTGTATTATTATTTTTCTTTGGCTTAACTTCAGTTATTTTGCTTGTCATGCAAATAACCTTTCAACTTTGTCTGGCGAAGACTATTACACTGTCTAAGCCAAAAGTTTTATTTTGACCGATGCGAAAATCATTATAACGTCTAAGCTGGAGACTTTGTTTTGTCCGAAAGGAAAGCTATTACACCGTTTAAGCCAAAACTTTACTTTATCCGATGCAAAGACTGTTATATCGTCTGAGCTAAAGAATTTACTTTATCTGAGGTAAAGATCAATACACCATCTGAGCCAAAAATTTACTTTATCTGAGGTGAATATCATTACACCATCTGGGCCAAAAATCTTACTTTATTTAAGATATGACTTTACTTTATCTAAGGCGAAGACCACTACACCATCTGAGCCAAAAATTATACTTTATGTGAGGCAGGGACCATTAAAGCGTCTGAGCCAAAGATTTTATTTTGTCTGAAGCGAAGACGATTACACCGTCTAAGCTAAAGACTTTATTTTGTTTAAAGCAAAGATCATTACATCGTTTAAGTCGAAGACTTTATTTTGTTTAAAAATTTGACTTCATTTTATCTAAGGCATAGACCATTACACCGCCTAAGTTAAAAATTTTACTTTATCTGAGGTAAAGATCATTACGCTATCTAAGCCAAAGATTTTACTTTTTTCGTGCTTGGTAGGATTAGTCTTGATATAGGACATATTATATTAAGGATTTAAGACCATGAATATTACCTTTCTATGATAAGTGCTAATGAACACTTTTCTCTCTTTTTGCAGTCTAAATATGGTTTACTTCAAAGACTCAAAGATTTTCTTCCTACAATTCACAATACCTTGTTATTTCGGACCATAAGGGAAGCAAGGTGGAGACGAGGTTATTAGTGGATAGGTCACTAGTCGGCCAATATGCTGCAGCTTCGTGGCTCCTTTTGAGGGATCCACCTTATTTGGCAGACTGGACACTTGAATACAATAGTCGTCTTCCCAAGACATAGATACTTTGCACTCGTAATCATTATGCTTGGAATGTCGCAAGTACCTTACCATGCTTGGGGCGGGAAATTATTAACAAGAAAACTTATTGTGGTGATGATTTACTGTTCGACGGTGAATGTCATTACGTTCCTGGCTACTGGGAATGGGCAGACGATGTCTTAAGTAGGTGTCGTCTAACCCTAGAAGGCGTAAGAATTTATGACGTTGTATATTTTTCACTCTTCACATATGACCATAATACAAATATCATGCAGCCTTTATATGAGGCATGGTGCCCTGTTACAAATACATTGCTTATCTCTTCTGGAGAACTATCCATATCACTTTGAGATTTATGAAAGATCGACGGTCTGCCTATAACAGGATCTCCTTACGAGGAAGTTGTGCTAAATGTTGAATAACTTACATGCACGTATGACAAGGGGAGAAGGTTTCTTCCCTAGACTTGTGAGCATTTGTTTGATGCCTTCCATCACCTCCGAGAGGGAAGTGGCAATGACCCAAAGGTTTCTGTGAAAAATGGATAGAGTTTTGGTGCATAAAGACAATGAAGGACACTCAACCTCCATTAAGAAAAGAAAAGAAGTTTGTTCATTTGAAATCGACGCACAATCCTACTTGGGTCATAGAGAAAACAGTTAATTGGTCGACTGTTGACAACAACAACAACAATCCAGTAAAATTCCACCAAATTGGTCGACGGTTGAAGAAGCCTTATTCCATAAGCTATGAGTTATGGGAGACAAGAAAGATGAGACATACTTGGCTTCTTTTCTATCTTGATGGTTATGTATTTTTGTACTCCCTTTAAAAGAAGGCGACTTCATTTGTCCTGGGACCTTTAAGATCGCATGTCATCTGGCTTGTAAACGAAGAGTTAGCCTCGCAGTCCCGGTCTTAGCTAGCATATATAAGGGTTTAAACGGGATTTCAAAGTGTTCGTTGCTTGATCCTACCCAAGCTTACTTTTCGGCCCATTATGTGTATGGTTGGTTAGCCCATTATTTTAAGACTTATTTCCCGTATGCAAAGGGGCTAGCTATTCCTCTTATGGCCGCATGTTCTGGTGCAGGTGTTGCTAGATATTTCGGGAAAGAAGAAGCAAGGAAGCGTATCCATAATGGAGAAAATATCATTTGGACTTCGATAATGCCCCGTAGATCTGATTTGTACCACTACTATGACGATGGTAAGGCAGACGAGTTCGGGTTAAATTTCTTTATGAGTATCCACTCGAATTATCTTCCTTTGAGGGACAGAGTCAACTTTATTATTGAGCCTTATAGCCCTCATTGATTTAGCCGCCAATTTGGTTTTTATCAAGATACCTCTGGTCGCTTGGAGCGAGATTTTCTTGAGGCCTCATTAGAAGAAGGGTTAAGACTTATACGAATTTGTGTGTTGACTAGATCTAAGTTAAGGGCGGTATTTCCTCCTTTAGGGTCCAACATGAAGAATTTACGTCGTCTAACTATAGATCTTGGTGGGCAAGGGAGCATGGAAGCTTTCTTGAAGACCACTTAAATTTTTTGATGAATATTGTTGAGCCAATCACAAATACTTTTCAGAGCGCAACAAGGGTGTCCTGGTGATTGATAAGCTTCTTGCTTTAAAGTCTAAGGTAGTTAAGATGCGCATAGGCAATGGACTTCAACTACACAAAGAAGTTCAAAGAAAAAAGATACATACTCCAGTTGACTAAAGCCTCGTTCCATTAGATGTAGTTTTTGATGCCTCAAACAAGCAACTATCCCAAGAGGAGAGTGATAGTAGCAAAGGAGATAAATGTTGGAAAAAGAAAAGGCCTAACCCAGTGTCATGACCCGAAATCCCACCCTCGGGACCGTGATGGCGCCTAACATTTCACTTTCTAGGCAAGCCAACGTTAGCTAGATTTCTTAACCAATTTTAATAATTCAAAATAAATCATTACTAGAAATAAATCGAAATAGTTTGAAATGGAACAATAGAATACTAATGACAATAACTAAACATCTCCCAAAATCCGAAGACACGAATACATGAGCAACTAGAGTACTACACATAAGGTTTGAAGCAAATACAACTGTTTGAAACTAGATAAATAGTAGAATAGATAAAGAAGGGGACTTTAGGGCTGTGGACGCCGTGCAGCTATACCTTAAGTCTCTGAATGTAGCTGAGTCCGAGCAGAACACCTCTAGACGCTACTAGGATCAGCACCAGTATCTGTACAAGAAATGCAGAAGTGTAGCATAAGTACAACCAACCCAATATACTCTATAAGTGTCGAGCCTAACCTCGACGAGGTAGTGAAGAGGCTATGCCAAGACACCTACGTAAAATCCTATATAAATATATACATAAAGCAACAAAATAACAAGTAGAAATTAAAATATTAACTGGGAGGGGACATACGAAAGGGTTATATCATATGAACGACAAATATAAAATCACCAAATAATATCTTTCCGAAATGAGCCACATCGTAACCAAGTAAATCACCAATCAAGGAATTAAATAAGGCAATGTAATAAAGATGGCACGGCATTACCCTTCGTGCTTTTACTCTCGACCTCACCATGTAATATCATAAATAAAATATCACAACATCACCCTTCGTGCTTTTACTCTCGTCCCATGTAATATCATAAATAAAATATCACAACATCACCCTTCGTGCTTTTACTCTCGTCCCATGTAATATCATAAATAAAATAGCACGATATCACCCTTCGTGCTTTTATCCTCACAACCTCTCAATATATGATAATGTATGCAAATAAGATACGACAACACCCTTCGTACTTTTCACGCTTCCTCACCAAGCAATAATACAATTATGAATTAACAATGCAAAGTGAAAAGCTATTTCACTTCAATTATAGTGCCATGATAAAAAACCCAACTTTCGAAATTCCAACATCATTGAAATAACAATAAATACGAGATGAATAATTAAAGAAGTAATAATCTATTCTAAGCATGGAAAGCATAGTCAATGAAACAATCTAACATAAAGAAACAATTACCAGTCGCATGCTTTAACCTAATGACAACGCACATATGCTCGTCACTTCATATATATGCCGTCCCCATACATAATACACATAGCAAATAGACCAAAAAGTCCTAATCCCTCAAGTCAAGGTTAGCCACGATACTTACCTCACTCTGCAACAAAATCAAGGCACAACCGCGGCTTTTCCTTTAGAATTAGCCTCCAAACCAATCAAATCTAGCCAAATATAGTTCAAATAATCCAAATTAGGCTTTAGAAACTACCCATGAGTGAAAAAGATTCAATCTTTAATGATTTCAGAAAAAGTCAACAAAAGTCAACCTCGGACTTGCTTGGTCAAAACCCGAGATTCGGATAAAAACCCAATTACACATTCACTCCCGAGCCCGGTTATGTGATTAGTTTCGAAATCCGACCTCAATTTGAGGTCTAAATCTCAATTTCTCAAAATCCCCAATTTCTACCTAAATCCCTAATTTCTACCATGAAAAATCTTAGATTAAAGGTTGAAATCAATAAGTGTTTATGAAAATGTGATAACACAAGTTAAAATCTACTAACCAATTAAGTGGGGATGAAAAACCTTTTCAAAATCGCCTCTAGGCCGAGCTCAAACTTGAAAATAGTGAAAAGTGAAGAAAATCCTCAGTTTTGGAATGTTTAATACCAGGGCGTCACGTGCCCTTCATGATCGTGAAGCACCTGACGCGTTCGCGAAGCATCAGCGACCAACAGGCCTTCGCGTTCGCGACCTACTCTTCGCGTTCGCGAAGGCTTACTCCCCCATACTCTCATGTTCACGAGCCAAGGAACGTGTTCGCAAAGAGTAACAGACAGAATTCCTCCCAGAACACCATAACCCTATGCGTTCGCGAAAGGACGGTCGCATTCGCGAAGGACAAGCCCCCACTACTTCGCGTTTGCGACCCTGTCCTCACATTCGCGAAGAACAATTCCACCCCACCAAGTTTCCTCTTTGCGATCGAGAGAGTAGCTTCGCGATCGCGAAGCACATCACACCAAACCCATACACCAGAAACTCCTGAAAACCAGGAATCTCCTAAGTCCGAAATGGTCTGTAGCCTATCCGCAACTCACCCGAGCCCCTCAGGCTCCAAACCAAACAAGCACACAAGTGTAATAACATCATAGGAACTCACTCGCACGATCATAACACCAAAATAATATCTAGAACTACGAATCTGACATTAAAATGCATGAAATTTCAAGAAAACTCAAGAACTAAAATCACAACCGAGCGTCCAAAACTATCAAACCAACTCCGTTTGGCACCAAATTTTGCATAAGAGTTTAAAATAGCAAATTGGACCTATACGATAAAGTCAACCTACGGTCAAGCCTAGAAAATTTTCAAACCTTCAAATTACTAGTTTTTGACAAAACAAGTGAAATCAACCTAAGGACCTCCGAATTCAATTTCAGGCATATGCCCAAGTCTAAAATCACGATACGGACCCACCGGGATTGTCAAATTACCGATCCAAGGTTATTTATACAAAATATTAACCGTAGTCAACTCAAGTTATTTATAAAGCCAAAAATCATATTTCTTTTCAAATTTTTACGTAAAAACTTTTCGAAAAAAGACTTGGACTGCGTATGCAAATCGAGGAACATCAAATAGAGCTAATAGAGGTCTCGGAACATGAAAATAAAGGCTAGTACTCAATACGACCTATCAGGTCGTCACACCTAGAAGGAGTTGTAGAGGTCCAGCGCGTTGATAGCCCTTCAAGAACACTAACAGCTTGTAACGAGAAGGCAAAAGAAAACAAAAGCTTTTCATTTTTGAATCTCGGCCAAATGACTTTGCTAAATTTTTCTTATATATTTTTTTTGCAGCCAAATAACATTGGAGCATTGCAACGAGGAAGGCCACAAGATAGCGGTGAGTCTATAGCGGACCGAACCCACAGAAATCATCTTTCACAACTAAGACAGATCAAGAGGCAACTTCTATTTCTCGTGATGGAATTATGGTAAAGTTGGGTTCTGATTTACGTGAACAACCAACAGTTGCAGCTTCCGTTTTGATGGAAAGAAGGTTGTCTTGGATATTTGAAAAGAGTTTATTTTGAAGCTTTGGACTTTGATCCATCGTAAGCTGAAAGGTAGTGATGCAGACAAGGTCTCTGACCTTGAAGAGACTACTAAAGTGATCCTTGAGGCAATGGATGGAGATGATGTGGATATTTCCCCTTTGAGAAACTTATTGGAGTCCCTTTTTGAGTTTGTTGCTTCATATAACAAAACATGATCTGCTTTGTCTGAGAAGGTTGAAGAGACTGCAATATCAGAAGTTGAGGTCCACCTTACAAATGCTATGATTGAAGAAGAAGAGAAGGCTAGAGAAGTGTCATCTATCCGTCAGTCCCTAGTTACAGTGAAAGAAAAGATAGAGAAACTCCGTGAAAAAGAGAAGAACTTAGAAGCCCTTCTAAAAGTTGCTAAGAAAGAAGTTGAAGAAGCCGAGTTAGTAGCCTCAACTGCCAGAAAGGAGTGTGACACATGCTGCAATGTTGCCTTGTTGACTGCTAATGACTTGGCCGATTTGGAGAAGAAGAAGAAATACTTGGAAGCTATGCTCAAGGATTTGGCCAACGACAAGTTGTGTTTAGATTAGGCTATAAACACTGTTTTATTTATTTTTCCCTTTCTTCTTGCATTTGATTGTTTAGTAGATGTTCTCATCAGCAATAAAACTTCTTTTGTTTCACTTTATATTGTGCATTCTCATTAATGTTCCCTTTTGTTCTTGCTTTATTTTTTTAATTTATGTGCCTCAACGATCAGGACTTGGTAGTTTATCCACGTATTCTAAAGAAAAACCTCACTTTTCTTTTTATTAAGGTGACTGAACTTAGAATAAAAACTCTAAGATGTTTGCGTACCTCGCTGAATAGGATCAAGTCATGTAGTTCATAACAAGTGATATTTATTTAATACTTTATGGATTTGAAGACTTGGCGGACTTGAAGACTGTAACTTTAAGACCTAGCGGGCTTGAATACCTCAAATTGATGATGTAACAGACTTGATAAAATCAACTTGACTTAGAATTGGAGGCTTTAACTTGAAGATTTAGCCTTTTACTAAAAGACTACAATCATTCCATCAGAGGCCTCAATTTGACATGGAGGGCTTGCCCCCCATTGAGCCATCAATATCTTATAAGATAGAGAGTTCAATGAAAAAATACATGTACACCTAATTTTCCAGTGTCAATCAAGTGAATTATATTCCATCATACTTTATTCGAATAATGTCTTGGGTAATAAGTATTTTTTCAACTCAATGACTGAACTTTGAATGAAACTCTAAGCTTCCTACGTACCTCAGTGAAGAGGATCAAGTCATACCGTAGTTCAAAATGGGTGAGGTTTTTTTTTTGATGTCCTTACTTTTGCCTAGGCTACCTCTTTTGAGGTTTTAAACCTAGCGGACCTTCATTTTTTTGGGAGGGGGAATGCATAATTTATACTCTTGCGGGCTAGGAGTATCATGCAATTTATGCTCGTATGTTAAGGAGCATAATTTTTTTCTTCAAGGACAATATCTCTTAATGAATTTTCCATTGATAGGGACAATCCGCAAACCTTTTGAGTCAACTATCTTTAAGCGTGTAACGACCCGGACGGTCGTTTTGAGTATTTTAGACCCATTCTCTTATCTATTGCCTCTCTATCTTCAATTGTGGTTATGTGACTTGCCGAGGTAGTTGTATTGGTTTCGGGAAGGTTTCTGAGTGAATTGGGACACTTAGTCCCAAGGTTGAAAGTTTTAAGTAGAAAGAGCGGATCGGATTTTGACTTTTTTTGTAGATGACTTCGGAATGGAGTTTTGATGGGTCTGATAGCTTCGTATGGTGATTTTGTACTTACGAGTATATCTGGATATTGATTTGAAGGTCTGTAGGTTGGTTTGAGACTTTTTGGCAAAAGTTGGAAAGTTGAAGGTTTGGAAGGTTGATAAGTTTGACCGAGAGTTGACTTTATTGATATCAGGCTTGGATTGTAATTCGGGGAGTAGGTATAGGTCCATTGTATCATTTTGGACTTGTATTCAAAATTTGAGCTCATTCGGAGTTCGTTTGATATGATTCGGCGTTAGTTTTAGAAGTTGAATGTTCATTGATTCAATAGGCTTGAATTGGGGTGCAATTCGTATATTTGATGTTGTTTGATATGATTTAAGTCCTCAAGTAGGTTCGTCTTGTATTTTAGGACTTTATGATATGTTTGCATGGGGTCCCGGGGATCCCGGGTGTGATTCAAATCAAATTCGAAATCATTTTGGACTTAGGAAGGCTGCTGAAAAAATATGAGTTCTGGTGTCGCATCTGCAGTGGGCTTGGCCACAGATGTGAAACCACAGGTGCGGTTGGGTAATCGCAGAAGCGTAGGGAGGCTGGCCGGGGGAAAGTCGCAGGTGAGGACACTTGGGCGCAGCTACGCAACTGCATAAGCAAAATATTCTTCGCATATGCGAAATTTGGACTGGGGGGAAGGGACCGCAGGTGCGGTGATTTTTTGTGCAGAAGCGGACGTGTAGTTGCGCCCTTAGTCCACAGAAGCGCAAGCGCATACATGGTATTTTTGGCCACAGAAGCAGAAGTCCTAGGATTGAGTAGGAGCCGCATTTTTTATGTTTCTTCGCAGATGCGAAGTCTTAGATACGACTAAATGACCGCAAATGCGAAAATCGCTGGCAGAAATAGCTTCTTCGAGGGTTTTATTTCATTCACCATATTTGGAGTTAGAGAGCTCGGTTTTGGGCGATTTTGGAGGGGATTTTCAAGTATTGGATCGGGGTAAGTATATTTTACTCGGATTTGCTTATTATTCATGATTCCATCATTGTTTTTGTCATTTAATTAGGGATTTAAGTTGGAGAAATTGGGGAATTTTGTAAAAACATTCCTAAACCATAAATTGAGGATTTGAAAGTCGATTTGAAGTCAAAATTGGATAATTTTATTATGGTTAGACTCGTATTATGGTTAACCTTTTGAGTTGACTTTTTTGAATTTCTTTAAAGAATGAAAATTTATTATATGGAATTGCTTCTTATAGCTTGTATTTATGGTACTAAGTTATTTTGGCTATTTTCGAGCCGTCCGGAGTTAGATTTTCACGGGAAAGGCTTATTAGTGGATCGATAGAGCTTGTTTGAGGTAAGTATCTTACCTAACTTTGTGTGTGGGGGGGAGACTTCCCCATAGGACTTGGGTTGATTTGTGTTATTTGGATTATGTGAAAGAAGTGTACACGAGATAACGAGTGTGTACACGGGCTTATATGTGGTACTTTGACCGGTTTAGACTCTTATAACCTTTCATGCATTTAATTAGAAATTGTAATATCATATTATATCTTCCATTTTTAAATTGCTCTTACATGCTTTACTTGATGTTGTTGTCATATGCTCTATCCCTTATTGTCAAACATGCTCTTATATGCCTTAATTGCCTTTATTATGTCTTTTATTGTCATGTTACCTCCTTTATTCTCAAGTTATTCTTATTTGGAGTTGTTATTACAAGTTGTCATTTCGTGGGAATACCTTTATTTTGAGTTATTGAAGCTGAAGTTATACAAGCTATTATCACATTGAATTGAAGTTGTTGATTATTAAGATATCATTCCTTGTTGAGTAATTATCTCTCATTTTATTATTACTAAGATTCTTGTTCGTATTGTGGCTGAGCCATGGGCTATATGTTGTGGTAACTTCGGTATTGTTGATTTTGGCAAGTTGTGGCATATGGGCACTTGTGGTACGAGTTGTTATTGTATTGTGATATTGATGAGCATGCGGCAGTATAAGGATAGGGGTTAATGTGCATGCGACGACATAAGGTGGGAATCTATGTGCGTGTTGCTAGTAAGGGAATTACTTGAAGCCACGTGGCGACATAAGTGGGCTAAAGTGTGTGTAGCTATTTCGAAAAAAATATTTTCAAGAATATCTAAATGTAAGGCTCACGCGGTGGTATAAGAAAAAGTTGTGATTGTGAATTGTGAAATGAGGTTATAAGGCGTGGTACCTCGGTTGTGATTCTTGTTGTACATTCTATGTTAAAAAGGCTTATTGTTTGAATAGTTGTTGTTGTTTCCTTCTTTGTCCTACTTGTATTTTTCCGAATTTGATTACTTGTTGTTCTCATCATGTGTTCACTTCTTGTTGCTTTTACCGCCTTAATTTCCGTTGTTAGCTTACCTTATTGCATTGCTTCATTGTCATTATTTCCTCGCTTTCATTATTAGACTATATGATATTTTGTTCGGTTTTTCTTATCCTAGTAGGTGTCTTGACCTGGTCTTGTCACTATTCTACCGAGGTTAGGCTTGATACTTACTGGGTGCAGTTGTGGTGTACACATACTACACTTATGTATATTTTTGTACAGATCCAAATACATATGCTCGTGTCGGACACTAGTGATCATTCAGTTATCTTTTCGGAGACTTCACGGTACACATGCTCGATGTTCGCAGGCCTCGAAGTCACATTCAATCATTATTTTTACTATTGTTTATCTTCTACTTAGACATTGTTGTATTAGAGGTACTTAGATTATTTCTGTAGAGCTTATGACTCTGTTCCACCGATTTTGGAATCTTATTACTGATGTTTCTGATTTGGAGTTATTACGATCTTATTCGATTTATTTTATCACCTTTGTTCATTATTTCTGTTAAGTTATTCATGAATGTTAGGCTTACCTAGTCTTAGAGACTAGGTGCCATCACGACTACCTTAGGTTGGATTTTGGGTTCGTGACAAGTTGGTATCATAGCTCTAGGTACATAGGTGCTACGAGTCATAAGCAAGTTTAGTAGAGTCTTGTGGATCGGTATGGAGACGTCTATACTTATCTTTGAGAGGCTACGAAACCATTAGGAAAATTATACTTCTTTGATTCCTTATCGTGCGAATTTGTTGATTTTGAAATCTGAGTTTTTGTCTTGCTATTCTCTCACAGATGGTGAGGACAAGCAGTGCAGGATCCGATGATCGAACACATGCGCCCCCTACTAGAGCCGTGAGAGGCCGGGGCTGGGGTAGAGGCCGAGGATGAGCACATGGTGCAGTCCAAACACCGGCCCGGGCAACGACTGAGGAGCCACTAGTAGCTCTGATTGAGGGATAGACACCCGAATTATGTGTTGATGCCCCTAGACTTTAGGAGACACTAGCACAGGTTTTGAGCATGTTCGACACTCTAGCACATGCGGGATTAATTCCCCTTGCACCGGCTACATCCCAGGATGGGGGAGGAGCTCAAACTCCCATATCCCATGTTCCAAAGTAGCAGGTCCATGTTGATCAGGTCCCCGGGGTTATGCCACCGTAGCCTGTTGTTCTAATTCATCTTGAGGTCAGGCTAGCGGCATTTGAGGAGGAGTAGAGGAGACTTGATAGGTTCAAGAAGTATGATCCTTTTACTTTCAGCGGCACGACTATCGAGGATGCACATGGCTTTCAAGAGAAGTGTCATTGTATTCTCCGTACCATGGGTATTATGGAGGTGAACGGAGTTGCTTTTACAACATTTCAATTGTCAGGAGCAGCGTATCAGTGGTAGCAGACTTACGAGGAGGGTAGGCCAGCTGATGCAGCCCCACTCACTTGGGCTCAAATTTCAGAGATGTTTTTGAGAAAGTTTGTTCCCCAGACCCTTCGGGCTGCATGGCGTATAGAGTTTGAGCAGCTGCATTAGGGGACTATGTTAGTGTCAGAGTATGCTATCAGATTCAGTGAGTTGTCCCGATATGCACCTACCTTGGTTTCTACAGTCAGAGAGCGAGTTCGCAGATTCATCGAGGGGCTCAACTATGGTGTTACATTCAGCATGACTCAAGAGTTGGAGACAGATACTCCATATCAGCAGGTGGTAGAGATCGCGCGGAGGTTGAAGGGTATGCAGGGCCGGGAGAGAGAGGACAGGGAGGCCAAGAGGCCTCAAGGTACTAGAGGATTTAGTGGTGGCAATGCTGCAGCTACAGCCCGGGATGGCAGGGCATATGTAAGTCGACTAGTTCATTCAGCACTTCTAGCTTATAGCGGTGCCCCAGCCATTCCGAGGTCTCAGGTTACCTATTGTGTACCGCCAGTGCACCTCCTGCACGGGGTGCTTTCAGCGGTCAGTCCAGCAGGCCAGGCTAGAGTCAGTTTCAGTAGCCATGCCCACTGAGAGCTTGTTTTGAGTGTGGTGATATCAAACACATGGTGAGGGACTATCCCAGACTTAGGAGGGGTGAACCTCCATAAACTACACAGGCTCTACCGATTTCACAAGGTCCACAAGGTTCACAGGCCATGGTTGTTGCTCCAGTTGCCGCCCCACCTGCACCGCCAGCTAGGTATGGAGGTCAGGCATGTAGAGGTCTCCTTAGAGAGGGAGTCCAGGCTCATTTCTATACTTTTTCGGGTATGACGGAGGCTATCGCTTCAAATGCTGTCATCACATGTATTGTTCCGGGCTGTCACAGGGATGCCTCAGTTTTATTTTATCCAGGCTCCACTTACTCATATGTATCATCTTACTTTGCTCAATATTTGGATATATCACACGATTCTTTGATTGCTCTTGTATATGTGTCCACACCTGTAGGAGATTCTATTATTGTAGACTGTGTTTATCAGTCATGTTTAGTTACTATTGGTGGGTATGAGATCAGAGTTTATCTATTGCTACTCAATATGGTAGACTTTGATATGATCTTGGGCATGGACTGGTTTGTCTCCCTATCATGCTATTTTGGATTGTCATGCCAAGACCGTGACATTGGCTATGCCAAGGTTTTCGCGGTTGGAGAGGAGGGGTACATTGGATTATATTCCTAGCAGGGTTGTGTCCTTTCTAAAGGCACAACGAATGGTTGAGAAGGGGTTTGATGCGTACCTAGCCTTTGTGAGAGATATCAGTGCTAATACTCCTACCGTTGAGTCAGTTCCAGTAGTGAGAGATTTCCCAGATGTATTTCCAGCAGACCTATAGGGCATGCTACCCGATAGGGATATTGATTTTGGTATTGACTTGGTGCCAGGCACTCAGCCCATTTCTATTCCACTATATCGCATGGCACCTGTGGAGTTTAAGGAATTGAAAGAGCAGCTTCAAGAGTTGCTTGATAAGGGTTTCATCTGGCCGAGTGTCTCGCCTTGGGGTGCTCCAATTTTGTTCGTGAAGAAGAAGGATGGCTTTATGCGGATGTACATTGATTATAAGCAGTTGAACAAAGTTACAGTCAAGAACAAGTACCCATTACCACACATTGATGACTTATTTGACCAGCTATAGGGTACTAGAGTGTTCTTAAAGATTGATTTGAGGTCAGGGTATCATCAGCTGAAGATTCAGGACTCAGATATTCCGAAGACTATTTTCAAGACTCGGTATGGTCATTACGAGTTCCTTGTGATGTCATTTGGGCTGACCAACGCCCCAACAACATTTATGCACTTGATAAACAGTGTATTCCAGCCATATCTTGACTCATTCATCATCGTGTTCATTAATGACATCTTGGTGTATTCCCACAGCCGGGAGGATCATGAGTAGTATTTGAGGATCGTGCTCCAGACATTGAGAGAGAAGAAGTTATCTGCAAAATTCTCAAAGTGTGAATTCTAGCTTGATTCAGTGGCGTTTTTGGGTCATGCGATGCCTAGTGAGGGGATCAAGGTAGATCTGAAGAAGATTGAGGCAGTTCAGAGTTGGCCTAGACTGTCTTCAACTACTGAGATTTGGAGTTTCCTTGGTTTGGCTAGATATTATCGTTGTTTTGAAGAGGGTTTCTCGTCCATTGCTGCACCTCTGACAGATTGACCTAGAAGGGTGCTCCATTAAGGTGGTGCGACGAGTGTGAGGAGAGCTTTCAGAAGCTTAAGACTGCTTTGACCACAGCTCTAGTTCTAGTTTTGCCTTCAGCATCGGGTCCATATACGATTTATTGTGATGCTTAGAGGATTGGTATTGGGTATGTCTTGATGCAAGAGGGTAGGATGATTGCTTATGTTTCACACCAGTTGAAGCCCCATGAGAAGAACTACCATGTCCATGATCTAGAGTTGGCATCTATTGTTCACGCATTGAAGATTTGGAGGCATTATCTCTGTGGCGTGTCTTGCAAGGTATTCACAGATCATCAGAGTCTACAACACTTGTTTAAGCAAAAGGACCTGAACTTGAGGTAGCGGGGGTGGTTAGAGCTGTTGAAAGACTATGATATCACTATTCTGTATTATCCTAAGAATGCCAGTGTGGTGGCCGATGCCTTGAATAGGAAGGTGGAGAGTATGGGTAGCCTTACATATATTTCAGTTTGTAAGAGACCATTAGCATTGGATGTTCAGGCGTTGGCCAAGCAGTTTGTGAGATTGGATGTTTCGGAGCCCAACAGGGTTCTAGCTTGCGTGGTTTCTCGGTCTTCTTTGTATGAGCGCATCAGAGAGCATCAGTATGACGACCCCCATTTGCTTGTCCTTAAGGACACGGTGCAGCACGACGATGCTAAGGAGGTTTCTATCGAAGATGACGAGGTGTTGCGGGTTCAGGGATGGATATGTGTGCCCAATGTGGATGGGTTGCATGAATTGATCCTTGAGGAGGCCCACAGTTCGCGCTACTTCATTCATCCGGGTGCCGCTAAGATGTATCAGGATTTGAGGCAACCCTATTGGTGGAGGAGAATGAAGTAAGATATAGTAGAGTATATGGATTGGGCTTGAACTATCAGCAGGTGAAGTACGAGCATCAGAGTCTGGGCGATTTACTTCAGAGACCTGAGATTCCCGAGTGGAAATGGGAGTATGTTACCATGGATTTCGTTGTTGGGCTCCCATAGACTTGGAAGAAATTTGACGCAGTTTGGGTCGTTGTGGACCGGTTGACCAAGTTGGAACATTTCATTCCGGTGGTGATAACCTATTCTTCAGAACAACTGGCTCAGATCTATATTTGTGAGATTGTTCACCTTCATGGGGTGCCGGTGTCCATTATCTCTGATCGAGGCACACAGTTCACATTGCATTCCTAGAGAGCTGTGCAGTGTGAGTTAGGCACACGGGTTGAGTTGAGTACATCATTTCACTCCCAGATGGACGGGCAGTCCGAGCGCACCATTCAGATCTTAGAGGATATGTTACGTGCATATGTTATGGATTTCGTGAGTTCATAGGATCAGTTCTTGTCGCTTGCAGAGTTTGTCTACAACAATAGCTACCAATCGAGTATTTAGATGGCTCCTTATGAGGCCCTATATGGGAGGCGGTACCGTTCTCCAGTTGGTTGGTTTGAGTCGGGAGAGGCTAGGTTATTGGGCACTGATTTGGTTCGGGATACCTGGGATAAAGTCAAGTTGATTTAGGATCGGCTTCGTACAACACAGTCTAGGCAGAAGAGTTATGCTGATTGGAGGATTTGTGATGTAGCATTTATGGTGGGAGAGAGGGTTTTGCTTTGGGTTTCACTCATGAAGGGTTCGGGAAGAAGGGCAAGTTAAGACCTAGGTATATTGGTCCTTTTGAGGTCCTTGAGAGAGTGGGGGTGGTGGCCTACATACTTGCATTGCCACCCAGCTTATTGGCATATCACCCAGTGTTCCATGTTTCCACGCTCCAGAAGTATTATGGTGATCCATCCCATTTATTAGATTTCAGCTCAGTCCAAGTGGACAAGGATTTGACTTACCTTGAGGAGTCAGTGGCTATATTGGACAGGCAGGTCCAGAAGTTGAGATCAAAGAATATTGCTTCAGTGAAGGTTCAATGGAGGGGTCAACTAGTCGAGAAGGCGACTTGGGAGACCGAGCATGATATGCGTAGCCGTTATCCCCACCTTTTCAGCACTTCAAGTATGTCTATATACTCGTTCGAGGACGAACATTTATTTTAAGGAGGTGGTTGGATTGGTTTCGGGGAGGTTTCAGAATGAACTGCGATACTTAGTCCCCAGGTTGAAAGTTTAAGTTAAAAGAGATGACCAGAGTTTGACTTTTATGTATATGACTCCGGAATGGAGTTTTGATAGTTCTGATAGCTTCGTATGGTGATTTGGACTTAGACGTATGTCCGAATATTTATTTGGAGGTCCGTAGGTTGGTTTGAGGCTTTTTGGCAAAAGTTGGAAAGCTTAAGGTTTGGAAGGTTGATAGGTTTGACCGAGGGTTGACTTCATTGATATGGGGATCGAATTGTGATTCTGGGAGTTGATATAGGTGCGTTTTGTCATTTGGGACTTACATGCAAAATTTGAGCTCATTCAGAGTTAGTTTGATATTATTCGGCGTTAGGTTTAGAAGTTGAATGTTTATTGGTTCAATAGGCTTGAATTGGGATGCGATTCGTAGATTTGATGTTGTTTGATGTGATTTAAGGCCTCGAATAGGTTCGTCTTGTGTTTTAGGACTTGATGGTATGCTTAGACGGGGTCCCGGGGGCCGCGGGTGTGATTCAGAACGAATTCCAATCCATTTTGGACTTAGGAAGGTTGTTGAAGAAATTTGAGTTTTGGTGTCATCGCATCTGTGGTGGGCTTGGCCGCAGATGGGGAGCCGCAGGTGCGGCTCGGTAATCGCAGAAGCGAACTATTCTCCACAGATGCGGAATTTGGATTGGGGAAAGGGACCGCATGTGTGGTGACTTTTGCAAGCGGACGCGCAAATGCCCCCTTGGTTTGCAGAAGCACAAGCACGCTATTTTTGGCCGCAGCAGCGGAAGTCCTAGGCTTGAATGGGAGCCGCATATGTGATGTTTCTTCCACAGATGCGAAGTCACAGATGCGACAAAATGATCGCAGATGCGGAAATCACTGGGCAAAAATAGCTTCTTCGAGGGTTTTATTTTATTCACCACATTTGGAGTTAGAGAGCTCGATTTTGGGCGATTTTGGAGGGGATTTTCAAGGATTGGATCGGGGTAAGTGTTTTTGAATCGGATGCTTATTATTCATGATACCATCATTATTTGTATCATTTAATTAGTGATTTGAGTTGAAAACATTGGGGAATTTTGTAAAAACTTTCCTAAATCATAAATTGAGGATTTGAAGGTCGATTTGAAGTCGAAATTGGATAATTTTGGTATAGTTGGACTCATATCGGAATGAGTGTTCGGATTTTATAAGTTTGGTTGGGTTTCATGGTGCGGGCTCGGGGTTGACTTTTTGAGTTAACTTTTTTTTATTTTCTTTAAAGATTGCACTTTATTATCCTCATTTGCTTCCTATGGCTTGTATTTATGGTACTAAGTTATTTTAGATAGATTAGAGCCGTCCGGGGTTGGATTTTCGTGAGAAAGGCTTATTAGTGGATGGATTTAGCTTGTTTGAGGTAAGTATCTTGCCTAACTTTGTGTGGGGGAACTACCCCTTAGGACTTGGGTTGATTTGTGCTATTTTGATTATGTGAAAAATGTGTACACGAGGTAACGAGTGAGTACACGGGCTTATATGTGGTACTTTGAGTGATTTAGACTCTTAGACTCTTTCAAGCATTTAATTAGAAATTGTAATATCATATTATATCTTCCATTGTTAAATTGCTCTTACATGCTTTACTTGATGTTGTTGTCATATGCTCTATCCCTTATTGTCAAACATGCTCTTATATGCCTTAATTGCCTTTGTTATGTCTCTTATTGTCATGTTACCTCATTTATTGTCAAGTTATTCTTATTTGGAGTTGTTATTACAAGTTGTCATTTCGTGGGAGTACCTTTATTTTGAGTTATTGAAGCTGAAGTTATGCAAGCTATTATCACATTGAATTGAAGTTGTTGATTATTGAGATATCTTTCCTTGTTGAGTAATTCTCTCTCATTTTGTTATTACTGAGATTCTTGTTCTTATTGTGGCTGAGCTATGGGCTATATGTTGTGGTAACTTCGGTATTGTTGATTTTGACAAGTTGTGGCATATGGGCACTTGTGGTGCGAGTTGTTATTGTGTTGTGATATTGATGCGCATGCGGCAGTATAAGGATAGGGGTTAATGTGCATGCGACGACATAAGGTGGGAATCTATGTGCGTGTTGCTAGTAAGGGAATTACTTGAAGCCACGTGGCGACATAAGGGGGCTAAAGTGCATGTAGTTATTTCGGAAACAATATTTTCAAGAATATCTAAATGTAAGTCTCATGCGGTGGTATAAGGAAAGGTTGTGATTGTGAATTGTGAAATGAGGTTATAAGGCGTGGTACCTCGGTTGTGATTCTTGTTTTACATTCTATGTTAAAAAGGCTTATTGTTTGAATAGTTGTTGTTGTTTCCTTCATTGTCCTACTTGTATTTGTCCAATTTGATAACTTGTTGTTCTCATCATGTGTTCACTTCTTGTTGCTTTTACCGCCTTAATTTTCGTTGTTAGCTTACCTTATTGTATTGCTTCATTTTCATTATTTTCTCGCTTTCATTATTAGACTATATGATATTTTGTTCGGTTTTTCTTATCCTAGTAGGTGTCTTGACCTGGCCTTATCACTACTCTACCGAGGTTAGGCTTGATACTTACTGGGTGCAGTTCTGGTGTACACATACTATACTTATGTACATTGTTTGTGCAGATCCAAATACATCTGCTCGTGTCGGACACTAGTGATCATTTAGTTATCTTTCCGGAGACTTCACGGTACACTTACTCGACGTCCGCAGGCCTTGAAGTCACCTTGAGTCATTACTTTTACTACTATTTATCTTCTACTTAGACATTGTTGTATTAGAGATACTTAGATTATTTCTGTAGAGCTTATAATTATGTTCCACCGATTTTGGAATCTTATTACTGATGTTTCTGATTTGTGGTTATTACGAGCTTATTCGGTTTATTTTATCATCTTAGTTCGCTATTTCTGTTAAGTTATTCATGAATGTTAGGCTTACTTAGTCTTAGAGACTAGGTGCCATCACGACTACCTTAGGTTGGATTTTGGGGTCGTGACAAAGTGCCACTTGAGCATACTTCTTGTACAACATATGGTCCATCCCACTTAGCAGAGAATTTTCCTCCAGATCAACGAGAGGTAATAATAGGCCTTTTTACCAGAAGAACTTGGTCACCCACTTGGAAGGATCTAAGGCGAACCCTTTTATTAAAAGATCGAGACAGGCGAGCTTGATAACATTCAAGGCTTTGTTGAGCTTCTAGCCTCTTTTTGTCAAGAGCTTTCAATTCTTAAAGGCGTAACCGAGCATTTTCTTCATCGGTGAGTCCTTCTTGAATGGCAAGTTGGAACGATGGGATTTGACGCTCAAGTGGAAGGACTGCTTCAACTCCATAAACAAGTGAATAAGGAGTCACCTATGTTGGTGGGCGATATGTGGTTGTATATGCCTAAAGAGCTTCTTCCATTCTCTCATGCCAATCTCTCTTAGACTTTGATACAACCTTTTTCAACAAGTTGCAAAGTATCTTATTAAATGCTTCAGCAAGTCCATTGGCAGCAGCATAATACATGGAGGAATTGCTTTGCTTGAAGCGAAAAAGATCACATATTTCCTTCATCAACTTGTTATCAAATTGCTTACCATTGTCCGTCAATATATATCGAGGAATGCCATGAAGTTAGCCACATTTTCCTTCTGTACTTCCTTAAGAGAAACAACTTCAACCCACTTTGAGAAGTAATCAGTTGCGGCCAAAATGTACAAATTTCCATTAGAAGACTTTGGCAATGGACCAACAACATCCAAACCCAAGCATCGAATGGACAAGAGGCAACAGTTGGGTGCAATACTTAAGGTGGTTGATGTATGAAGTTAGCATGAAATTGGAAAGCTTTACACCTTCGAGCGTAATCTAAACAATCTTTCGCCATGGTTGGCCAATAATACCCCATTCTTTTTTTTGTGGAAATGAAGTTTTTGCCTAGATTGATGTGCTCCACATACTCCAGAATGTGCTTCTTCCAATACTTGAAGGGATTCATCAGCCCCCAAACAACGTAAGAGCACTCCATTAAATGATCTTCTGTAGAGTGTATCTTTGTAATAAAGAAAACAAGGGGCTTACCTTCGGATTTTTGTCTTCCTTCTTGGATTTTCTCGTAGTATTCCATAACAAAGATATCGATTAGTGGTTGTCACCAATCTTCAATTTCAACCTCAAGAACGACAACAATGCTCAACTTTGCTTTCTTCTTCTTCGTAGTCATTTGGTGGAGGAACTACCCATCTTTGGCAAACGGCGACTTGCGTTTGATCAAGCAAAGATAATGTAGAAGCTAAGGTTGCTAATGCATCAACTCTCTTATTTTCCTTTCTCGACATGTGTTGAATAGTTACCTCTCCAAGCCAACTTACCAGTCTTTGAGCATATTTGTGGTATGGGACCAACTCTGGCTTCTTGACCTCATAGCTACCCAAAATCTGGTTGATCACTAACTTGGAGTCTCCAAAAACTTGTAGTTGCAATTATTTCATATCCACAACCATTTCAAGCCCAAGTATGAGTGCTTGATATTCAACAACATTATTAGAGCAACATTGTGTCAGAGTGAAAGAATACGGCAAAACCTCTCCTTGAGAAGTGATAAACACTATTCTAGCGCCAGCTCCATCACGATGTACAGCGCCATCAAAATACATCTTCCAAGGAGGTTGAATTTCGGTAACCATTGCATCTTCATCGGGCAATCATCAGACAACTCCCAATCATCTGGAATCATATGGTCAGTTAGGAAGTCTGCTAATACTTGTCCTTTTACCGCCTTCTGAGGAACATACACAATTTCTAATTGTTGAAATTGGAGGTACCACCTCGCCAATCGATCACTTAGGACAGGTTTAGATATGACAAACTTGATAGGATTCGCTCTTGAGATGAGTCGCACAATGTGAGCTTGGAAGTAATGCTTTAGCTTCTGAATAGAGAAGACAAGTGCCAAGCATAACTTCTCGATAGATGAATACTTGAGCTCATTTGGCGTCATCATCCTACTCAAGTAATAAAGTGCATTTTCTTTGCCTTTATTGTTTCCTTGAGCCAGAAGTGCTCCTACTGACCTTTCTTGTGTTGAAATGTATAATATTATTGGTTTTCCAGGTATGGGGGCTGCCAGTATTAGAGGCTTCACCAGATAGGACTCAATGCTTTCGAAAGCATTTCTGGAAGCTTGGTCCTATTCAAAAGGAACCCCTTTCTTCATGAGGCGAACGGTTGCAATCTTCCAGCCAGATTCAAAATAAATCTTCTAATATATGCCAACTTACCTTGTAAGCTTTTTAATTCATGAATATCCTTAGGTTCGGGCATTTTTAAGATAGCATACATCTTAGCTTGATCAATTCGATACCTCGGTGTCGAACAATAAAACCGAGGAACGTCCTAGAAGTAACTCCAAAAGCGCACTTCAACGAATTCATTCTGAGCTAGTATCTCCAAAACCGTTTGAATACCATCCTCAAATCTTTTAAGTGATCATCTCTCTTCCTTGACTTTACCACCAAGTCGTCAACATAACACTCCACGTTTTTATGAAGCATGTTATCGAAAATATTTTATATGACACGTTGATATGTAGCACCAGCATTTTTCAAATCAAAAGGCATTACCTTGTAGCAGTATATACCTTTAGGGGTGTGAAAGGCGGTAAGTTCTTCATACTTTGGTGCCATGCAAATTTGATTATATCAAGACGAACCATCCATGAAAGACATCGCCTCATATCCAGTCGTGGCATCAATCATGAACTCTGGTATGGTAAGAGAAAATTCATCCTTAGGACAAGCGTTATTTAGGTCTCTAAAGTCAACCCAAACTCGGATTTGGCCATTCTTCTTCCTTATAGGTACGATACTTGAAATCCATGTAGGATACTTAACTTCATGAATAAAATCAGCCTCAATAAGCTTGTTAACTTCAGTTTTAATCAAGGTAACCGGTTCTGATCTGAAGCAACGTTGTGCTTACTTCACGGGACGAGCGCCTCGTTTGACAGCAAGATGATAAACATCCACCTTGGGGTCTAAACCTGGCATCTCTTTGTAACTCCAAGCAAATATATCTTTGAACTCCTTAAGTAGCTTAATATATTTGCTCTCTTCATCACCAGTTAGAGAGGCACTTACATATATGGGCTTTGGATCTTAAATAGCTCTGAGATTGACTTCTTTTAGTGCATCAACCTTTGTCTTCACCCCTTCTTCAAGCTCAGGTGGTGCATTTTTAGCATCTTCATCCTCTTGAGGATCACCATCATTGAAAGATGTGTGATGATATACATGAATATCAAGGCACTTTTCCTCGACTTCCATATGAGATGAAGCATTTTGTTTGTCACGAATGGTGATATGATATGATGACCCTACAGTTTCTTAATCTTCCTCACGTTCTTTATATGGACTATAGTATGAGCCTTTACTTTGGGGACCTTTCCGCATGAAACTACAAGTTGTGTCTCTCGCCTCATTCTAGAAGGAATCATACTCGGGCAATCTATGGTAAAAATCTCCTTTTTAGCGAAGATAGGTGCTTCGATCCTTCTATTACTTCCATGACATTTGTGTTCCTTATTCAATTGTCCTAACCTATCAAAGAATGAGGTCCTTGGTTTCATAAGTCGATCAAACACATAAGGCTTCTCATTAAATGTGGTAGACTTTGCTTTAGTAGTAATGTAGTTACAGCTTGCCCTTTTTATGGAAATACGGATTGGCGCGGGTTGTTTATAACCCAAACCTTCACGTGATTGTTTTAGGGGGTACCCTTTCTCTATCATCATCTTTTGAGCAGGGTTAGAAGCTTCAGGTGGGAGCTTATCCAACTTGGATGATACATTAGGATCATATCCAGCTTTCGCTAACAATTTGTAGGCATTTGGGTCAAAGACCTCATATGTGCGCCTTGTAGGAAGTGCTAGATTTAGAAGCAATCGTGATTTGATGATTTTACAAACCCTTTAAGCAACTTTTTTAATGACTTAATTGCATTAATTTGCTTAATAGGAAGGGTCAAGTCTCCTAACACATTACCTTGTAGTTCAGAAAATGGGTCTTCAACCTTCATTGCCTTTGGAACATAGCGAAGAACATGAGTCACTTTCTTACTCGAAGATGCCTTATATATCTTGTTCCTATCATAAAGCACTTGATCTTTTTCAACCGTAATCTTTGCCTTGCCAGTTGTGACATCAACCTTCTTTGCAACACTTTTGGTTAACATCACATCATCAACCTTAACCTCTTTTGAGACATAATTCTTTAAGTAAAATTTTGCATTGGCAAAGTATGATTCAGCCTCGGTAAAGGGCTTACCATCAACAACTATCTCCTTTTCAACCCCATCTTCCCAGTACTTCAAGCATTGATGGTAGGTGAATGAAATCACATTGTTTTCGTGTATCCATGGCCTTCCTAACAAGATATTATATGAGCTTTTTGCATCGATCACGTGTATCCATGCACTCGAACGCATATCTCCCATATTTATTTCTAATTTGATAGCCCTTATAGCTCTTTGGCCCCCTTGATTGAATTCTTGAATCATCAAAAGACTTTCACATAGTCCATCCATCGGTGTGCCAAGCTCTTTGACATTATGAATTAGGAGAATATTGACACTAAATCCATCATCAATCAAGATTCTACTTACTCTTCGCTCACACACAAATCCAACCATAAACAAGGGACAATTATGGTGTGTTTCACCAAGCAAAAGATCATAATTAGTGAATGTAATTTTTGCATCACAAGTGTCCACTTCTTCAAATGGACGCTCAGTGAGTTTTTCAAAGAATGAAAGCGAAAGCATTGATGGATATTCCTTCTTTGTCTCTTCCCCATCTACCTTACAATAAGATTCTACTTGCACGCATAACCGGCTTGGCATGAATTCTTCTAATGTCACTGGACGACATAGCCTTTGATAGTGATTCTCCTCCATTTTTATTTTCTTCCGATCCTTCTTTATCATTTTCTTCTTGGGTCTTTTCTCCATTTTTTCCTTAGTCAATTGCTTACTTGATTCCCTTTGTGAATTTGTCTTGCAGCGTCTCCGTCGAGTCACAAGAATCCAACCTTCATCATCAGTTTGACCAGCATATGATTCATTTTTCTCTTGAGATCCTTCCTTCACTATTACTTTATTTACTATAGGGAGAAACAATGATGTGTTCACATTGATAGGCTCAAAGTCACCAAATTTAATCATCTTTGGTGGTGATGTAGTTTGGATACCCTCACATTCATGTACTTCGGCAAAATTGAAAAGGATAATGGGATCAAGTGAACCAAAAGTGACGGAGACTTGATTCGAACTTTCCTTCTCATCCCCGAGCAAGATTTTTCCTTCAGCAGCCAAGTCCATGATTTTCTCCTTGAAGATGAAGCACTTTTTAATAGGGTGGCCAATCAACCAATGGTACTTGCAATAATTTGGATCATTAGTCATTCCAGCTTCGTCTGGATGCTTTATTTCGGGAAACTCAATGAGTTTCAACTCAAGGAGTTCTTCAAAAATTGTTGGAACATCAGAGTCCAAGAATGGATATTCTTTCGCTTGCATTTCCTTCATAGTTAACTTTCGGCCAGCTTTATCCTGTAAGGAAGTTGTCTTCACACTTTGCTTCTTACTCGCTTTTGTAGTGACCTTTAATGGCGAGACATTAATATTCATTGATTCCTTTCTCTCAGACTTTGGCACAAACTTGCCTCCTTTCTTTATTTCTTGTTTATCCTTTCCTTTGCGAGGTTCATAAACAGGTGGTCCTTGATTTTTACTTGAAGACATGCTTAACTCCATATCATGAGCACGTGCAGCTAATTCTTCAACAGACTTAGGCTTGATACCCTGTAGTATGTAGCGAAGTCCCCAATGCATTCCTTGGATACACATTTCTATTCCAGAAGTTTCACTAAGTTTGTCTTTGCAGTTGAGGCTTGCATTCCTCCATCGATTGATGAAATCAATGACTGGTTCATCCTTCCATTGAAGCGTGCTTGTGTGCTCAACCATGCTTACAGTTCGTCTTGTGCTACTGAAGCGATTGAGAAATTCATGTTCAAGTTGCTCCGAACTATCGATAGAACCTGCCTCGAGATCAGTGTACCAATCAAAAGCATTTCCTTTTAAGGAGCAAACAAACTGCTTGACAAGATAATCTCCATAGGTTCCAACATCATTGCAAGTTTCAATGAAGTGTGCAATGTGTTGCTTTGGATTTTCTTTACCATCGAATTGTTGAAATTTTGGAGGTTGGTAACCCCCGGTCATCTTCAAACTATCAATTCTCGAAGTGTATGGCTTCACATATGCGAGAGAAGACTTGGCAGTAACATCGTACTTGTCTTTGATAGTTCCCATAATGAAGTCTTTCAACTGGTCGATGTGAATTACCCCGTTAGATGAAATCTGAAGTTCCTTAGGTGTCATTGTTTGCCTTGCAGATGAGTCTCCTTTATCTTACATCATAGGGAGATTTCTAGGTGCATGACTTGAATCTCCCTCCATCATGCTTTCAACTCTATCTGTCATCTTGACAATTTGATTGTCTTGATCTTGCATATGCTTCGTTAACCCTTCAATTGCCTTTGTTAAATTTGCAAGTTATTCTTCAACAGTTGAAGTATTAGTCACTATTGCTTGGATAATCGTCGTGGATGCTGGAGCAAAGCATGGATTTTCTCTTACACCATACTTCGAGTGTAACAACTCACATGGAGTGATTGGAGCAGATCCAACAATCAAGACATCATCATCATATTGTGTGATGAGATTCTTAGATTTAGATGGGCTAAGTAGAGCCAATGTCTTCTCAACTATTTCAGTAATGTTCGCTCCTTCTTCTAGTTCAGTTGAAAAGATTGTTGCCCCATTTGAGGATCGAAAATCAAAGATAGGAACTGATGTAGATGACATTTTAAATGCTTGTTGTCCCAACAAGTTTGCTTTGTTCCTAGTGATAGGTCCTACGCTTTCCATAGTAGCGTCCAATAAGTTTTCCACATCAAAGGAAAACTTGGAATCCGTCGCCTTAGCAGTAGTGAATTTGAAGTTGGTCTTCTTAGGAACCATTTCAATGTTCTTTAAAATTGGTAATTGAAGAGATGAGAGGTAGAGATTGTCCCACTAGGCGTGCCGGAAATTTATAACAATAAATTTCCGGGTCGAGAAAAATAAATAATCAAGACTAGAAAATTGCGTAACAAATGTAGTTTTTGATTTCAATAAATGTTAAATGTTACAATCTCTATGGTATTCCTCTGATTCTTCAAGAATGTAAACTATCTTGATGAGCTTGGTTTTGATTTGATTCAAGGGCTTGTAAAGCTTGGTCTTGAACTTGAATTTGGATTATCCGCCACGAAAAAGTAATTTGATCTTGAACGCCTTGGTATTTGATTTGCCTTCGTTCTTGATCTTGATCTTGTATCTTGAGTGCTTGAACTTGTAGCTTGTAGCTTGTAGCTTGTAGAGAAAACTGCAGCCTTTGATCCACGAGCTCTCTGCTTGCTTCTAGTTCTCACTTCTGGTGTCTTTTAGCTTTATGAAGACCTCTATTTATAGTTATAGGGAGTGGTGTGGCTCTAAGATTTGATTGGTCCGTTTGAATTGATCAATACCATCTTGACACTTGGCACAATTCTACTAGTTGTTGATTTGACTTGGTATATCACCTTTTCTTGACACATAGCATGATTTCATTGGCTCATTTATTTGACTTGTATTGCCACATCATTTGACATGTGACATAATTTTATTGGCTCGTTCCTTTGACTTAGAACGCCACATCACTTGACACGTGGCATGAGCCTGGGCTTTAAGATGGGCTAATAGCCATTTGGACTTTGGGTTAGTAAGATGGGCTCGTCTTTTGAACTCTAACTAAATGGGCTAGCCTGAATAAAATTGGACTTTAATTTAAATCCACATTGGGCTTAAATAATTTTAATTTGAGCTTAATATTTATTGAATTTAGGAATTTATCCAAATTTAATATGAATTTTAATTCCACAAAATTTATTTATTTACAAATATCAAATAGAATGTATGACTAATACAAGTATTAGTCATACATAGATTGAAAAAATATACCAAACAAGTAATTAATAAAATGCATGCATTATTTTTTCCTACACAAACTTTTGTAAATTTGGCTATTGTTTAAATAGAGTCCTAAAAAGGGGCAAGCAGTGCACGTCGCCCTGGCATTAGGGCCAAAGAGGGACGACGCTCCATTGTGGCCTTCGGATACAGTTTAGTCATAGTGGTTTGAGGGCAGAAGAATCAGAGAAATGGCGGAGTTGGAAGACAATGGCGAGTTCTACCTGAGGTATTATGTCGGTCACAAAGGGAAATTCGGGCATGAGTTCTTAGAATTCGAGTTTCGTCCCGACGGCAAACTCCGTTATGCCAACAACTCCAATTACAAGAACGATACCATGATTCGTAAAGAGGTTTTCCTTAACCCTGCCGTACTCAAAGAGTGCCGCCGCATTGTCGCCGATAGCGAGGTTTTAACCTTTCCCCTCCAGTATTTATATATTTTTTCCATTCTCTTTGCCTATTAGGTTTTGTTATCTGGTAATTTGGGTGTTTATTTTGTTTGTAGATTATGAAGGAAGATGATAACAACTGGCCTGAACCGGATAGAGTTGGGAGGCAGGAGCTTGAGATAGTGATGGGGAATGAGCACATATCATTCACTACATCTAAGATTGGTTCACTGATGGATGTGCAAACCAGTAAAGATCCTGAGGGACTTCGTATCTTCTATTATCTTGTTCAGGTAGTTATTGCAAGCTTCATTTGCCCCTATTTTATGTTTTGGATGAAATTTTTTAAGTTAATTCTCAGCATAGTTATTTTGCACCAAGTGGGTGCAAAAATTATGCAGAGTAATTTGTAGATATGGTAAGGGGAGATGCTCGATAAAAGAGATAAAATGCAAAATTGTTGCAGGCTATCAACAAACTAGTGCACGTACATATTCTCACGAACACACATAAAGGAAAAAAAGAAGAAGAGAAAAGATGCAGTTCACCGACTCACTTAATCTAGTATGGCAACTCTGTTCAAAAACTTCACTTGTTTCTTCTTTCGAAATGTAGTCATATACGCTACGGGAATTGATAGTTTCAGATTGAGATTTAGTGTTTACTTCGCTTTAACCTTCATTAGAGCTATATAGGGCAGGATGGTGTGAGAGTTCAGAGTAGATTCGTATAGGGAGTTACTGAAAGCATACCACAAAATCCCGTTTCTACTCTGTTGAAAATTGAAATGGTCCTCTCAATTATGAACGTATTATCCAATTGCTGAATTGCCTATGAAATTAATTTCAGTAACTTCCATCTTCAGATAGGACTAGATATACCCTCCTATCAAACTCCAAAGTCAGTATGTTTGGAAATACTCTTTGCATTTGCAGTTGGATTTGGTTTCTAAGGTTACTGGTTTATGCTACAGTTGGGTTGACTAGTTGTATCATTTAATTCTTGTTCTCTTGTCACCACCTTGACCACCACTTCCCTTCCCGATTTGGTCATGATGTA
This sequence comes from Nicotiana tomentosiformis, assembly GCF_000390325.3. NCBI lineage: Eukaryota > Viridiplantae > Streptophyta > Magnoliopsida > Solanales > Solanaceae > Nicotiana > Nicotiana tomentosiformis. The sequence goes on along the minus strand of NC_090816.1, from coordinate 81,299,398 downwards.
AGAGAGGAGTCTAATTGTTCTTGGAGAAAGAGATCAAATTGACTAGGAGTAACGAGGAGAGTACTTATCCCCAGGAAATAGGAAACAAGGTGAAGAAAATTTCTCTTTCTGGATTACCATTTGACAACATTTTCATCGTTAATATCTCTTGGTAGAGCATTTAGTTTTTCATACTATACTAGTTTGGCACAAAAATAGACCAGGACTGGGTTGATGTTAAGACTGAAAAAAAAAACTACCCATTTTTTGACATAGCTGTCATTCTTCTCCTCCATTCCCTTTTATCGCCCCTCCCTCACATTGCTGCTCCTAGTCATCCCATCCTTCATTGTTATGCCCCTTAAAGCCTATGATTTTGGTTTAGTTGTAAGAGCGCAACGTGTAATGTGAGGAGGCGCATGTCAGGGGGGTCAAATTGTGCTGCAGACAAAAGCCTAGTATTTAGGTGGAGAAGGGTAGAGGGATGGGCCCATCATCTATCGAGTTTTGAACGTGCACAACCGATACTCAGGGGTTTCTTGATTATAAAAAAGTAGAGGAGTGGTAAGGGATGTGTTGGGGGTCTGGAGGGAGTTGAGTAGGAGAATGGCGAATAGGAAAGGCCAGTTTGATGGGCCAATGGGAAGTAGAACAGGCTGCAATAGCATGCTATGTCAAAGATAAAAAAAAATTAATAAAAGATGGGAGATAAAAGAACTACCTTCGAAAGACAAATGAAAAAAAAAGGAGGATTGACAAAGAAGAAAAAAAGGGGGTAAAAAGCAAATTGTGATACTTCCTACGCATTATGCAACTCTTTGGATCACGGAGTGGGAGGATGGTTCTGATTATGCTTGCAAATTGTGTTTGGCTTGGTTTTCTCATTATCGCTTCATGTGGCTGATGTTTGTCTCTTTCTTTCTTAATCTTTGAACTGTTTTCCTTTCTTATTTTCTCTTCCTTTTTAAGCAGTTGACATTGTTTCTCTTTATCTTTCCTTTAATTGCTTTCCTTTTCTATTTTATCTTGCCATTTAATTTCTTTTATATTTCCATTACTCCGTCTTTCTTATATGCCTTTTTTCTTTTTTCTTCTTTCTTTATTTGCTTTTACTTTTTTAGTTCCCCCCCCCCCCCCCACCCCCACAACCACACACACACAAAAAAAAATCCTATCTACTTCCCAAAACAAAACTAATTATTTCCTCACAACAAATCGCTTTTTTTTTTTATTTTTTATCTTGGAGATAAATTTAGTGTAAACAACAATGTTATTATTCATCTCATGCTGAAGATGATTGTGAAAATAATAGTTTTTTAATGATAATATTAATTAAAACTTGTAAAATATCCTCACCCTTAAGTTTGGTAGTAGCAACTGTACTGAGTACAGTGTACTCTAAAGACAGTGAAGTACCCAGGAGTTCAAAATTTGAACTCCTGGATCTGCCACGGGCCAGTATCAGAATATGCAATATTCAAGAATATTAGAATGGTGGAGGTTTTGAATGGAGGCCCTCAGCAAATGGGATGCTTGGCAGGGGATTTTAAAAATTTATTCTAACAAATAGGAGGGCTTTGATGAAAGATAGGGATGCTGAGTCCATGATGATTTTTTTCGTAGGATGGAATTAAAGGATACTGAGTTCTATTATTCCATAGAGTTGGACACTAGAGACAATCACCATCGCCAGTCAATTCTGCTTTGGAGTGCATTGATACCATGAAGATGTTACAACATATAGGTAGTTGTTCCCTTTTTGGATTTGTCCTATGTGAAGCATCCCTCCAAATATTATATCAACTGATAAATGTGAGAGCATCAATGCATCCATATACTAGTTAGAGGGGTGCTTCCCGTAACATAAATCAAAGTACGAAACAACGACCTATACGTTTCAACATCTTCCTACAATATTAATGCACACCTAAGGAGAATTGACCGACGATGGTGATTAATCCTACAATAATGCAAGCAACATACTATACCTATTCACTAGATGTGGTATCAAAGCTAACTACTTCGTAGAAGTCAGAACAAGCATCTTTTCCTTGTGGATGAATCCAAACTACGTTTTTTAATCTACCTTCAGTGTCGAGCTCCATGGAATGATAGAACTCCGAATCCTTTAATTCCATCTTTAAAAAAAATTCATCTAAATACAACATCCCTTTCTTCCATCTGAAGCCTTCTATTGGTTAGAATAAATTTTTTACAGTCCCCTACCAAGCATCTCATTTGCTGAAGGCCGCTATTAAAAACCTCCATCACTCTAATATTCTTGCATATTTTGACACGGGCTAATATCATTTGCCTTAAGTGCTCTTCATTGGCTTTATTACTTTTCTATGCCTAGCCATAAGCCCAGACATATCATGGTATAATTCATTGTTATGCATATTTTACACCTTCCTTAAATGATACACTCCTTCATCCGTTATCACGATGTTAACTCTTCCCTTGCATTCAATTCTCTCGCTGTGCTTGCTGCAACTAGTCTTGCCTTCTTTGTCACATGTGAACATAACATACTTACGGTAATCGCCATCTAGGGTTTTAATTGTTTCTAACACCACTAAATTCTTTGACTTTGGCATGTTTCATGTCAAATCAAACGCCTTATTTAGACTTGAATAAGTTGGTTGTATTATTGGGTATGCTAATATTTTTGACCTATTTTTTAGTATTATTACGTTCTTCAATATCATTGTTCGTCAAATCAGTGACTACACTAGAAGAATTAACTTTGGCTAAAATAGAAATATGACTTCCCTATGACCAGAGAGGTTGCATATCTTGTAAAGTATCTCTAGCGATTATTGTGTGATAGTGCTGTAAGAATGTTAATCTTCTTCATTAACTCTTTCCATGGTTGGTAGAAATGATAATAAATGAGAACTCTCCCCCTTTAAGGCTAAAAATGTGTTTGGTGGGAATTAATGAGAACTAGCTTTCAACTTTTAACTCTTCCTCACTACAATGGAGAATAATGGCAAGGAAAAGGGAAAGAAAACTCCATACAATACAAGGGAAAAGAAAGCTTACATAACATGACTACCTATGCTAGGTAGGTACATAATTATTTGTCATTCTTTCTAGTAGTCAACTTTTATATTGGAATGGATGTTCTCAAATTTGGAGGGAAAACAAAAACGTGTGAGGGAGAGTGAGGGGGTGTCTTCACGCATCTATGGAGTTTGAGATGTCGTCAAGAATGCCTGTTTAGTCGAAGGGTATAATTGTCATATCTCTATCATACTTGACATTTAGATATGTTGAAATCTATGATTTATTTTTTTATGCGAAATTGAACGTGGAATAATAATGTGTATTAGCAATAAGGGGAATAAGTTATTGAAAGATAAAAGTGCCCGTCGTAATTCATGTATAACAACCTCCTCAATACTGATTCCTGCATAACAAGGGGGTGTCTTCACGCATCTATGGAGTTTGAGATGTCGTCAAGAATGCCTGTTTAGTCGAAGGGTATAATTGTCATATCTCTATCATACTTGACATTTAGATATGTTGAAATCTATGTATTATTTTATGCGAAATTGAACGTGGAATAATAATATGTGTATTAGCAATAAGGGGAATAAGTTATTGAAAGATAAAAGTGCCCGTCGTAATTCATGTATAACAATCTCAATACTAATTCTTGATAACAATCTCCTCATTATTAATTACTGCATAAATAATCCTTGTATAACTGGTATATAAATCGAACAACCCCTAAAAATGCAGTTGGTTTAAATAGAAATATCAGGATGAGACGTGCCAATATATTACAGGCTTTGACATGCAGTCCTTGCCTATGCAAACACATTGTATCCCAGACCTACACTTGTGAAATTTTGTTATCCTCTTCCCGTCTTCCCTTGAATGGTCGATTAAAGCTCCAAATGAATTCCATGTTCTTTATCAGTAGCCATATTCTTCCTTGTCATTTGTTATCAGCAGCCATATTCTTTTAATTGAAATAATCAAATAGCTTTAGAATCAAACATGATATTAGCTCTAACTAGGGTACACGACTGGAAGTCAGCACGTAGCTTGCTTTTAATAAATGCTGTAGCTCAGGCTTTTTTGAAGCTACATTCTAGTCTGGTAATGATAATCAGTCATTTGTATTATAAGAGGATTATTAAATGTAATGTAAAAGCTTTGTTGCCGCAGACATTCAATTACAATCTTCAAGCCTTCAAAGCAGATAATAAAAATACAAGGAGGTTAGAGGATCAGGAAAACGAATTTTGGGGGTTTGTGTGTGGGGTGGGGTGGGGTGGGGGAGAATCTCTTGCTTTAAAGGAAAGTTTCTGCTTTGGCAGATTTCTAAAAGGAATTACAGCTTGTTTCCTAACCCCCTCCCTCACCCGAAAAAGAGAAGAAATAAAACACACGGTTTCCGCTGCTCTAAATGCATTTTTGGAAAAGATGCTGTATTCACTTGCTTGAATCATTGGTAAACCAATTGATGTTGGTTTGCACCACTGCACTTCATTCTTGGAGTTCTTCTGCCCCACTTGACTGACACCTGTTTTCTCATTATCTTGTCATTGCAGGACCTCAAGTGTTTTGTGTTCTCTCTCATCTCTCTCCATTTCAAGATCAAACCCATTTAAGTCGTGATTCTGCCGAGCTGACACTTCGGAAGTCTGTGGTTAGCTTCATGTTTCTTATGTGTTAATGGTGTATACTTGATTAGAAAAGTGTATCTTTATGGTGGTGTTTGATGAATTGTCGGAGGAACAATCTTCTTTAGACCTTATTTTGTGATGAAAGGTCCTGTTTCTCTCTTTTCAGTTTGCCCTTTATTTATGTGGCTGTTTGTCCATCACATTATTCTACCTAGTCCGTTGTTTGTGTGTTCTGGACAACAAGGGTTTATTTATTCATGTCATGTGTTAGAGTTAAACGTTAGGATTAACATCTTTTTGCCATGATAGACATGAATTAACATGTCTCACAATCATTGTGGCATGGAAGCTAGTTTTCGTACAAGCAACCTATTGCCCTTTAAAATAGAGTTTTACATACGCGGCAGAGCTGTAACATCAGACATGATAATCTCACAATCAATTGTGGCATGGAAGGTAGTTATCGTAATTTAGCACGACGTCCCTTAATGTTGCCATTAAACAGCTGGTCCTTTTATTATTCCCTTCTAGATTCTTCTTACTAGTTGTAGCATTTACTAAGAAGAAAGTGGAAAGCTGATCAATGAATTGGGATGAAAATTGAGATTAGAATTTAAATTTTAGTACTGACAAAATATTAGGTGATTTTTCCACTTTTGTCTAGATTTTGGTGGATAGAGTTATTTAATTGGTGGATAGAGTTATTTAATGCTTGTATTGATGAGATGTAGCAAGTATTGGATCAAATTGTTGAGTCATGAGTCTCACGAGGTGCTGCGCACATATTGGTGCTAGTTCAGGTTTAGCTGGTCTTCCTCCGTTTGTCACGTGTAGTGGTGGCAAAATCGATAAAAAAATAGTTATCCATCCATATTACCCATTAAAAAATGAATTGGATAATGTACTTTTAAAAAATGGGTCAAATATGGATAAAAATCATATTATTCAGTTAAAAGATAGATAACCAATTAGTTTAACTTTTACATTTGTAAGGACTCAAATTAGGTGTTTCTCGAGTTTACAAGACTAGAAATTCTCCCAAAAATGTGATCATATTCAAAAAGTCACGGATAATATATCCATATTAATAAATCTATTTTCTTCTGTTAAATATGGATTGGACTGGATAATTTATTTGTTTTTGCATTAACTGCTTCGACCCGCCCGTATCCGACCTGATCCGTCCATTTGCCTTCCGTAGTCACGTGGTTGATGTAACGACCCGGTCGGTCGTTTTGAGTATTACAACCCCGTTTTCCCATTTACTGCTCAAATTGTACTTTACAGTTGTTGTGTGAATTATCGGGGCAATTGGTTCGGGTCCGGTGAAGTTTTGGAATGAATTGGAACATTTAGTTCCAAGGGTTAAAGCTTAAGTTAAAATAGTGACAGGATGTCGACTTATGTGTAAATGACCTCGGAATTTAATTCTGATGATTCCAATAGCTCCGTATGGTGATTTTGGACTTAGGAGCGTGTCCGAAAAATTATTTGGAGGTCCGTAGTGGAATTAGGCTTGAAATGCCGAAAGATGAATATTTGGGAAGTTTGACTGGGGGTTGACTTTTTGATATCGAGGTCGAAATCTGATTCTGGAAATTGGAATAGGTCCATAATGTGAATTGTGATTTGTGTGCAAAATTTGAGGTCAATCGCACGTGATTTGATAGGTTTCGGCGTCGTTTGTATAATTTGGAAATTTAAAAATTTATTAGGCTTGAATCCGTGTGTAGTTCGTATTTTTGAGGTTGTTAGGTATGATTTGAGGCCTCGAGTAGATCCGTGTTATGTTATGGGACTTGTTGATATAGTTGGTTGAGGTCCCGGGGCCTCGGGTGAGTTTCAGATGGTTAACGGATTGATTTTTGAATTTGGAAGACTGCTGGAACTGAAGCCTTCTGGTGTAATCGCACCTGCGGAAAAGTGGTCGCATGTGCGAGCTCGCAAGTGCGAGCAGGGGTGCGCTGAAGGGAGGCGCGCAGGTGCGGAAGGAGCTTCGCAGTTGCGCAATCGCACCTGCGCGAGATGGAGCGTAGATGCGGGCAGAGGGCTGTGAAGCATTGGTCGCAGGTGCGAGGGAAAATTGCGCACCTGTGTGAGCGCAGATGCGGACGGATGCGCGTAGAAGCGAAAACTGGGCAGGTGAGTGGAGTCCGCAAATGCGACGTTTTGCTCGCACAAGCGGAGGTGCATGTGCGCAAATCTTATCTGCAGAAGCGGAAATCGCTAGGGCAGAACCTTAAATTCGAGGGTTCGATATTTTTCACCCATTTTTCGGATTTTGGAGCTCGGGTTGGGCGATTTTGGAGAGGAAATTTTTCACATAACTTGGGGTAAGTGTTCTTAACTCCCTTGTGATTATATTTCATGAATTAATCTTCATTTTTGGTGTAAGATTATTGAATCTTCAAGAGAAATAGAAGGAAATTTCTATAATGTCACAAAACGAATTTTTCAAGTTTGAATACCGATTTGGAGTTGGATTTGAGTGAAATTAGTATGGTTGAACTTGTAATTGGATGGGTTGTCGTATTTTGTGAGTTTCGTCGGATTTCGAGATGTGGGCCTCACGGGTGATTTTTGGGGCGCAATTTCGAATTTTTAGAAAATATTAGTATTTTGATATGGAATTAATTCCTATAAATTGTGTGGACTGAATCAAATTAATTATGGTAGATTTGAACCATTCGGGAGTTGATACGCGCATAATGGAATTTTTGGAGCATTGTTTAGCTTGCTCGGCATTGGATTTGGCTTGTTCGAGGTAAGTAACTCTTCTAATTTTAGCGTTGAGGGTATGAACCCTGAATATATGTATTTCGTGAATTGTTGGGAGGTGACGCACATGCTAGGTGACGGGCGTGTGGGCGTGTACTATAGAAAGTGTGACAATTGTTTATGTGAAATTTTGTAGTGAAATAATTTTGGCATTTTTCATGCGTTTTATGAGTTAAAGAAATTGAGCTGAAAAGCATATTAAAAATCATGTTGAGGCTATGTGCCAGTATTATTGGGACCCACAGAGGTCATATTGCTATGAATTATTTGTTTAAATTAAAAATTCATACCAAGTCATATTCATTTCATTGCATATCATATCTCAGTCTCTGTTGTTATATATTGATGCATCATATCATCATTTTTGGGCTATTCTCATGACATTGTGAGCCCATGAGAGAGAGACTGGAGAGATTGATGACTGACGGAAGCCGATGGCCTGATTGTGAGGATATTTTGTGATCGGGCTGCACGCCGCAGCAGGCCATGTTGACTTTTTATATATTATTACTATTATATGGATCGAGGCTGCCCGCCTGCAGCATGCCTTATTGGCTTATTATGGCACGTTTGTTGTCCGTGCGGTTTCTGATATGATATTATAGCACGGGAGTTGTCCGTGCAGCACGTGAGTTATCCGTGCAGATTATAGCGCTTGGGCTGTAGGAGCCCCTCCGGAGTCTGTGCACACCCCCAGTGAGCGCAAGTACCTACTGTGTGCGAGTGCCGAGTGACTGAGAGGAATGAGTGATTGTGAGGTATGCCTGAGTGGCAAGAGTGATTGTGCGGTATGCCCGAGTGGCACGAGTGACTGTAAGGTTTGCCCGAGGAGCTATATATGAGTGATGTTATGCCTGATGGGCTATTTATGATTTTATCACTAAGTTGCATCGCATTGGCATGCACACATGACATACATGCATAGATATATATTTTTTCTCATGCTGTACAACATCACATCATTCATGATTTCTCACACATTTTTACAGATGGGCATAGTGATGCATTTATTTTACACGTGTTATCCAGAAGGAAAATAAAACATATTATTTATTATTGAAAAGATTTTCGGAAAAATTTATTGTTTTCAAACTATTCATATTATTGGCAACTTCGGCAAACGATTTGAATTTTCACTGATGTATTTGAAAGAAAGAACTACTATTTTTGAAATTATTATTTGGCTGAGTATTTTATCCCTGAGTTACTTATGGTATTATTTGCTTTATGTTGTTATGGATTGTTGTGGACTATTGATTTTAGACCCGACCTTGGTGGAAGCTCGTCACTACTTTCAACCTACGACTAGGTTTGTTACTTACTCAGTATATGGGGTCGGTTGTACTGATACTACACTTCTGCACATTTCGTGCAGATGTTGGCTGCTATTGTTGCTGTGCTCGATGGTTGCGGGATTTGAAGATGTAAATGCGTTCCTGTTGTAGCTGCCTCTTGTTCAGGGTAGCCTTAGATTTATAAAAGCTCTGTTTAAGTATTATTCAAACAGACTATGTATTTATTTCATTTCGGCTTTGTATACTCAATTCTTAGAAGTTCATGATTTCTACTACCAGTTCTTGGGGATTGTATAAGATTAAGATCTTTATTCACTTAAATTGCTTTAATAACTATTATTGGAATTGGATAATTGAAAGTTGGCTTACCTAGCGGGTTGGGTTAGGTGTCATCACGACTAGTTGGATTTTAGGTCGTGACAAGTTGGTAATAGAGCTCTAGGTTCATAGGTTCTACAAGTCATGAGCAAGTGTCTAGTAGAGTCTTGCGGATCGGTATGATGACGTCCATACTTATCTTTGAGAGGCTAGAGGGCATTTAAGATATATACTTCCCATTTTTCTTTCCTTATCGTGCGAGATTGATTCAACTTGAGACATAAACTCTTTGAATTCCTTCCACGTATTCGTATGCGCACATGAGCGCTCAGTATCAGTGGTGCATCACCGGCTTGTGATTCCATGAACGAAGTTCGAGATGAGTATTCAATATTTTGGTGATGGGCAAGTCCGGGGGACTTGAGGCCAGGTTTAGATCGAAGCTTAAGCTCGGTAGCTTCAGTTGTAATTTGTACAATTGGACTCATATGTCCGGTGATGACCCTACAGTGAAATTTGTGGCTCGATGAGCGGTGAAATGGCGGTGATGGGTATGATGTGACTGCGGGATGTGTTAAGACGATTTGAACATAATGAGAAGTATTTCCTTCATATGTAAAGGGAAGGCCGTTGGATGCTTGATTTTGATTTGATGTGACGTACAATCTCGAGTGTGAATGTTTTGAAAGATCTTTCATGTGTTTAAATTGTGGGACAAATTAAACTCTCAGGTCTGGTTAACGAGTTTGGACTTAGAAAGATTTAGTGATTGCGTAGAAATTGTGGCTGCGAAAAGATATAACAAGATGCCAATTTGAGGCTAGGGAGGTGAGTTATCTCCTGGAGAGTAATCTACGTAGGTGTGTTCCTTGTAATATGAGTGGAGGGTTTCTTTTCTTCCAGTGTGGCGTATGTGTGGAGATTTGAATTCGAATTTGGCTGAGAAAGTCGACTTGAGTATCAAGAGAATGATTGCGATCTTAGCGAATGATTTGGGGTATTTTTATGGTTGGCATTGCTTGAGCTTGAGAAGAATTTTGTGGCACTGACTACAGTATTATGACAGTAATAAGGTATGGGTATTGTGAATTATGTAGTATTTTAATCTATGGCTTTGAGCCAAGTGGGGGGAGGGGGGAGGGGGGAGCTACAATAGACAAATCAATTCATGGGTATGTGTCAAATTTTGTTTGGGTCTAAAGTATACTTGGGAATCAGTGATGACTTGCAGAGGTGGAGTTCGAAAATGACTCGAATAAGGAAAATTCCTAGTTACAGATTATATTGCACGGATGAGTATATGAAAAATCGTGGGATGAGTGAGTTGTTATTGGTGAATGATGTAGTGCGCACGGAGTATAAATTTGATATGTGATGTTAAAGTAGAGTTACTTATTTGAGTGTTGTGGTGCTAATGGGGTACATGTCTTTTTGGCCCATTTGAGCGATGCAATTAGATGTGAGCAAAGTGGGTGACTCCCAAGAAAATTTCAGTGGGTTTGAGAATTATATATAGCAATTGAGAATGTTTCCGAACTTGTGTATGGATAAAATACGAGATTTGCGTTTGATAGTGCCTGGACTTGCGAAAATTCTATATGACTAAGGATTCTACATTTTTGTGTAAGGAAGGCAAGAAGAACAATTTTAAATTAACATAAGGTATTCTCAGAGTGAGTGTTATAGTTGTGGTATTTTTGAAGGTGCTTAAGAAGAATACAGTTGCTTATGGGCCGTAGGGCGTTGTGGTTCTATGCTAAGGTTTGTAGGGTGAGTTGTGGTTAAAGATCATGGTATTTTAGCAAGAAGAAGTATCAATCTGAAGACAAATTCAGAAGGGTCTCGGAGAAAATAGGACAACTAGGTAGTAGGTTGGATCAGTATGGTAATGGATATGATCGGTTCTTTGGGTGCTTATGATGTTGGGGTTTTCTACAGGTGCTTTGTGGCAATACACCTGGACTTGGTGACATGCGTGACTTGGTCGAGTTAGAGGAATTTAGTTTTAAGGGCTTGATTATGTGCAAATGGATTCCAAAGTATTCTTGATGGTTTCTACCAGTGTGGAGAACGTGTTGTGTATTGTGATTTCCTCCTGGAAAGAAGCAAGAGAAAGGTTTCTAATTAAAATGGTATGTAAATTATTGGTAACTCAAAGTTAATAATAAGATGCTTGTGCTTTTCACATGATGACAAGATAGATGTTATGTGTTGTACGAAAGCTAGATTTTCATGTACAAGGTGGCAGTACAGTCTTGAAGAGAAGGTAACGAATATTGGACAACATGGACGGTTTTAAATAACTAGATGAATACTATTACTACTTGGTGTTGTATGAGAAATGGGCGGACTTCAGAAGGCGCATTGTATTTTCACTTACAGATGCATAAATTAGTATTGCGGTACTCACATGGTTGATAGACTGCTGATATTCAAATTTTGTCAAGTGGCACGGAAGAACTTTTAAAGTATTTCTCGTGGGATGATTGTGTATGAGAGAGGTGTTAGGCATTCGGGCGGTGGAGATGGAATCAAATATGGTGATTCGCGTGTTCTATGGATTTGGAGATTGGGAGTTCGTAGGAGCAGATTGTTTCATGGTTGTAGACTGTGAAGTTGTGGCCGGAGCTAGCCAGATGATAAAATGTGTTATGATTCAGTCATTATGAATTTTCGGAGGGATTTTTATCTATTTGTGGGTAACCCGAGTTGATTTGGGGGTCCATAGGTAGGCCCAATTAAGATGTGTATTTTACACCGAGCTTGAATGGTTGGCTCCATACTGCTATTATTGAGGGATGTGTCATTTGGTTGATGTTGAACTTATTCGTGTTCTCAAATGATCTATGAGTTACTCCTTTATGCTACGAGGAGTTGTGATTCATTAGTTATGTGCACAGATGGTGCGGTTCTATTTTAGCTTTATAGCGGAATTTGAGCGTGATGAGTATTTGGGTATTGCATGATCGATAGCGTAATGTTTATGTCCTTTCAGGTTTTGTGTGGTGTTTTTGTCATTTGCCTTTCCGTCGTTATTAATTTGGAGCAGGGTGGCTCGGAGTATATAATATGAACCTCGTGTTAGAATCGGGTGATGATTCTACGGTGTATGATGAATTTTCAGCGTTTCGTTGTGGCGGTACTTGTTAATCTGGTGGGGCAGTTCTCTCATTTGAGTCATTTTCCATGACTGGGTACATTTGAATGTTGCGTATTGGTGCACGGATGGCACGAGTTATGGCTCCGAGTTATATTGGTGCGATATGTCTGTGGAACAGTTATGTTTAGTAATATAAGGTCATTGGACCTGGAATGGGTACTATCAGGTTTAATTTCGGTATATTCGGGAGTATAATATTGAAAGTCGGCTCAGAAAGTGATTATGGTTCCGCTTGGAGTGAGAGATCTCCATGACTTGTTGGTCTGATAAGGGGTTACGAGATTCCGCGTGTTTCTTTTATCATCAACAGTGTACGAAGGTTTTGGGATAAGGTTTGGTTCGATATAGGTTTAATACTAGTAGGTGGTTGGTTTTGGAGTAGTCACTGCGATCAGGAATGTTGCTACGAGCATGCGAGTTGTGTAATATGTTGGTTGATTATATCCGGGGTTATAGTTATATCTCGATGCAACTTGTTCAGACTTATACAGTGTGTAAATGTAAGATTTGTATCTTAAAAGAAATTCTAAAGGTTGGAAATTAAATTCCAAGGTTTATGGGTAAGGTTAAATTAATGATTTTCAGTTGTATTGTGTAGTCAAGCCTATATGGAATAGGGTGACCTGGGTTCACCCCCGGGTACGTGTGTGGTAAGATGGAACAATGATTTGATGGCTTGGAAACAACTCTTGGCACGTTCGAGGACGAACGTATGTTTAAGTGGGGGAGAATGTAACGATCCGGCTGGTCGTTTTGAGTATTACAACCCCGTTTTCCCATTTACTGCTCAAATTGTACTTTACAGTTGTTGTGTGAATTGCCGGGGTAATTGGTTCGGGTCCGGTGAGGTTTTGGTATGAATCGGAACACTTAGTTCCAAGGTTTAAAGCTTAAGTTAAAATAGTGTCCGGATGTCGACTTATGTGTAAACGACCTCAGAATTTAATTCTGATGATTCCAATAGCTTCGTATGGTGATTTTGGACTTAAGAGCTTGTCCAGAAAATTATTTGGAGGTCCGTAGTGGAATTAGGCTTGAAATGCCGAAAGATGAATTTTTGAAAAGTTTCACTGGGGGTTGACTTTTTGATATCGAGGTCGAAATCTGATCCTGGAAATTTGAATAGGTCCGTAATGTGAAATGTGACTTGTGTGCAAATTTGAGGTCAATCGCACGTGATTTGATAGGTTTCGGCGTCGTTTGTAGAATTTGGAAATTTGGAAATTTATTAGGCTTGAATCCGTGTTTAGTTCATATTTTTGAGGTTGTTAGGTATGATTTGAGGCCTCGGGTAGGTCTGTGTTATGTTATAGGACTTGTTGATATAGTTGGTTGAGGTCGCAGGGGCTTCAGGTGAGTTTTGGATGGTTAACAGATTGATTTTTGAATTTGGAAGACTGCTGGAACTGAAGCCTTCTGGTGTAATCACACCTGCGGAAAAGTGGTCGCAGGTGCGAGCTCGTAAGTGCTAGCAGGGGTGCGCTGAAGCGAGGCGTGCAGGTGCGGAAGGAGCTTCGCAGTTGCGCAATCGCACCTATGCGAGAAGGAGCGCAGATGCGGGTAGAGGGTTGTGAGGCATTGGTTGCAGGTGCGAAGAAAAATTGCGCACCTGCGTGAGCACAGATGCGGACGGATGCGCAAGTGAGTAGAGTACGCAAATGCGACATTTTGCTCGCACAAGCGGAGGCGCAGGTGCGCAAATCTTGTGCGCAGATGCGGAAATCGCTGGGGCAGAACCTTAAATTCGAGGGTTCGACATTGTTCACCCATTTTTCGGATTTTGGAGCTCGGGTTGGGCGATTTTGGAGAGGAAATTTTTCACACAACTTGGGGTAAGTGTTCTTAACTCCCTTTTGATTATATTCCATGAATTAATCTTCATTTTTGGTGTAAGATTATTGAATCTTCAAGAGAAATAGATGAAATTTTTTATAATGTCACAAAACAAAATTTTCAAGTTTGAATACCGATTTGGAGTCAGATTTGAGTGAAATTAGTATGGTTGAACTTGTAATTGGATGGGTTATCGTATTTTGTGAGTTTCGTCGAATTTCGAGATGTGGGACCCACGGGTGATTTTTGGAGCGCAATTTCAGATTTTTAGAAAATATTAGTATTTTTATATGGAATTAATTCCTATAAATTGTGTGGACTGAATCAAATTAATTGTGGTAGATTCGAACCATTCGGGAGTTGATACGCGCATAATGGAATTTTTGGAGCATTGTTTAGCTTGCTCGGCATTGGATTTGGCTTGTTCGAGGTAAGTAACTCTTCTAATTTTAGCGTTGAGGGTATGAACCCTGAATATATGTATTTCGTGAATTGTTGGGAGGTGACGCACATGCTAGGTGACGGGCGTGTGGGCGTGTACTATAGAAAGTGTGACAATTGTTTATGTGGAATTTTGTAGTTAAATAATTTTGGTATTTTCCATGCGTTTTATGAGTTAAAGAAATTGAGCTGAAAAGCATATTAAAAATCATATTGAGGCTATGTGCTAGTATTATTTGGACCCACAGAGGTCATAATGCTGTGAATTATTTGTTTAAATTGAAAATTCATACTAAGTCATATTCATTTCATTGCATATCATATCTCAGTCTCTGTTGTTATTTATTGATGCATCATATCATCATTTTGGGCTATTCTCATGACATTGTGAGCCCATGAGAGAGAGACTGGAGAGATTGATGACTGAGGGAGGCCGAGGGCCTGATTGTGAGGATATTTTGGGATCGGGCTACACGCCGCAGCAAGCCATGCTGGCTTTATATATATATATATATATATATATATATTACTATTATATGGATCGGGGTTGCCCGCCTGCATCAGGCCTTATTGGCTTATTATGGCACGTGAGTTGTCCGTGCAGAATCTAATATGATATTATAGCACGTGAGTTGTCCGTGCAACACATGAGTTGTCCGTGCAGATTATAGCGCTTGGGCTGTAGGAGCCTCTCTCGAGTCTGTACACACCCCCAGTGAGCGCAGGTACCTACTGAGTGAGAGTGCCGAGTGCCGAGTGTTGAGTGACTGGGAGGCATGAGTGATTGTGAGGTATGCCCGAGTGGCAAGAGTGATTGTGAGGTATGCCCGAGTGGCACGAGTGACTGTAAGGTTTGCCCGAGGGGCTGTATATGAGTGATGTTCTGCTCGAGGGGCTGTTTATGATTTTATCACTGAGTTGCATTACATTGGCATTCACACATGATATACATGCATAGAAATGTATTTTTTCTCATGCTGTACAACATCACATCATTCATGATTTCTCACATATTTTGACAGATGGGCATAGTGATGCATTTGTTTTACACGGGTTATCCAGAAGGAAAATGAAACATATTATTTATTATTGAAAAGATTTTCGGAGAAATTTATTGTTTTTAAACTATTCATATTATTGGCAACTTCGGCAAACGATTTTGGTTTTCACTGATATATTTGAAAGAAAGAACTACTATTTTTGAAATTATTATTTTGCTGAGTATTTTATCCCTGAGTTACTTCTGGTATTATTTGCTTTATGTTGTTATGGATTATTGTGGACTATTGGTTTTGGACCCGACCTTGGTGGAAGCTCGTCACTACTTTCAACCTACGACTAGGTTTGTTACTTACTCTGTACATATGGTCGGTTGTACTGATACTACACTTCTACATATTTCGTGCAGATGTTAGCTGTTGTTGTTGCTATGCTCGATGGTTGCGGGATTTGAAGATGTACCTGCGTTCCTGTTGTAGCTGCCTCTTGTTCAGGGTAGTCTTAGATTTATAAAAGTTCTGTTTAAGTATTATTCAAACAGACTATGTATTTATTTCATTTTCGCTTTGTATACTCTATTCTTAGAAGCTCATAATTTATACTACCAGTTCTTGGGGATTGTATAAGATTAAGATCTTTATTCACTTAAATTGCTTTAATAACTATTATTGGAATTGGATAATTGAAAGTTGGCTTACCTAGCGAGTTGGGTTAGGTGTCATCATGACTAGTTGGATTTTGGGTCGTGAAAGTTGACGAGTGGAGTCCACGCCAACCTGATTGTTAGTTCTTTCTACATAATCCATAACCTATTCCCTAATGAACTAAATTTCTCTACAGAGGAGAGTGACATTTGGTGGTCTTATAAAAAGAATGAGATTTTTACCGAGCTATAAACTATATGAAATTTTTTTACCCTCTCTAATCAAGTTGTAACTTAAATATACGGACATATACAATTTACTAATTATATACATTTTAAGAATTAATTGAGATATCAATTACTCCTGTATCTCACGTTATACTGTATCTGACGTTCCTTCCCCCCCCCCCCCCCACGTTTCTGAGCTTCTCTCCCTCCATTAACGATGAACTTCCTTATTTGTTCAAAAACATTTCCAATTTCTCTCTCAAAATTCTAGGGTTGCCTGACATTATTCGAAATCCTTAGTTCAACAACAATTCCTTCTCTATCGATGAAGAAGAAAGGAACTCTGACAAAAAGCCCTAAAAACTTACTGATTCTAGAGATGGCAAAATTTCTTTTTTTGATTTGGATGCTTTTACGCAGGATTCACCCCCAAAAAGGTGAAATCCTGACATGCAATACCAAAGAAAAAGTCTCCGCCTACCCCTCGTGAAGCTAGGGCAGAGGCTCGAACAAAAATGAAGCATGATAGGGATGCTGCTGAAGGATCTTTTTGCGAAGCTAGTAAAACGGAAAGACAAAGAAATCACTGGTGATGATGATTTCGTAGAGGAAGAAGTGATTCCCAAATCAGCAAAAAATAATGAAGGTGTCTCTTGCTAGAAAACCTTCAAAAAAGAAGAAGGTTCATAAATCTTCTCTTCACATACCTCAACAACCTTTAGACAAGGTAAAATTGTGGTCATTACAATATTTATTTTTTAATTTTAGTAAAAAGCCGTTTTCATAATCATTTTGCTACCTATATTTTTATTGCATTTTTATTGTAGAAAGTTTATCTACATTGTGTATATATGTTGTTGTTTTCAAATTTTCTAAATATTTTTGCAATTACATATTTGTTGTATAATAATTGATGAAAACTTATTTGTTGTATGTATTTCATGAGTTTGTTTGTTTTCTTGGTTTGCTTTTGTTCTGTTATCAGTATGGATGTTGAATATGTCATGTGTTGTATGTTAATTTTTTTGATTTTGTTTCAAAGTCATTTTAATTGTTTTTTCATTGTAAATAAATTGTAGATATTATGTATAGGAGTATTTTTTGACTCACTGTTCTAAATGTAGGTTACATTGTAGTTTTGTTGTTGAATATGTATTTGAACTTGTCAATACATTGTCTATATTTGTGTAAACAGAGCACGGTCAGTTTTATGTAGCTACATTGTAGTTTAATTATTTGATTTGTATTTGAATTTGCCATTTAATTGTCTGGGAATTGTCAATGTATTACTATCATTTGTGTGTAGATAATGTTGTTCTTATGTTTGTTTTTATGCCTTTAAACATATTTTATTAACTTATTTTTCTTTCCATGCGGAATTGGAAATTCTTTTGCATCACCTGTTGTTGATCATGGCGTCACTAGGTTTCAAACATTATCCGACCTTGTTGTTCCTGCCCAAATTAGAGTTTTATTGTCTGATAAAGTTAAAAAATTATTTAAGAACACATGTTTTGTGCACTTTCTTAACATGCCCAAAAAAATGTATATAAAATCAAACAATTCACCTTCTGATCAAGAATGAATTGAACACATTTGGGTTTGATTTTTTTCCAGTAGAGATAAAGGGTCAGATGCTGAACTTTGGGATGAGGGAGTTTGCTCTTATTATCGGCCTCAAATGTGTTACAGAACTAATAGACCTTGGGTACACTCCTAAATATGATAGTAAAATAATGAGTTATTTTTCAAACAATGAAAAAGTGAAAAAGTCGTACCTGCAACAAATTGTGTTAGGCCGGAGTTGGGTGAATGACGAGGATGCAATCAAGATTTGTATTATGTATCTTATAGAGTTCTTCCTCTTTGCTTCAGAGAAATAGAATGGTTTGATAGACTACTTTCGGTTCTATTTGGTTGACTCAGGGCAGTATGCAAATTACCCATGGGGTATAGATGCTTATACAAATTTGCTCAGTCTGTTAGGCATAAGTTGAGCCCATCAATGCATTTTTACCTTCTTCGAGATTTTTACCTCGCTATGCAAATATGGTTGTATGAGTGTTGCTCTACAGTTAACACACATATTGCTATAAGGGTTAGCAATTCGATCTCCCGTATCCTTAACTGGACAACAACAAAGGACAAGATATGAATTTCTACATGGATCAGGGTAAATTTTTCGCAATCCATATTACTAATTTTGTAAATACATTAATGTTAACACAAATATTAACATGTTTAACACAACTATTCAACATGTTTATTCTACCAACAATATAATTACTATTTATATACATAAGTTCATTAATTCTCTTATATGGTTGTTTCACTCCGTTCACCAACATGATTGAAGCCCCCAGAAGAACTATCTAGACTAACTTTGCCAGACGAAGATGGCTATATGGCAGAAGAAGCCGAAACGTAGGTCGTCTATCCGAGAGATGTTCCATCTTCATCTGGTACTAAGCAGTCTATGGGAAGAGATGACAACTCAGAGATTCTGGAAGAACTAAAAAAATTAAGACAAGATGTTGATAAGGAAGCAACTTTGACATTGCAAATATTTTTGAGGTAATTTATGTTGTGACAAATAATTTCTTTAACTCCTTTTATTTTTTGCCTTAGGTCGGTTCAGACCTTGGAATGTTCAAGAAAAAGGTATACCTCATTTTATGTTTTAGGCTTGTTTATATATTTGTAAGCCTCATATTATCAGTTACATACTAAGCTGTTTTTGTGTTCTAGATTTTTGAAAAACTAGGTAGCATGCGAGAGCTATTCACTAATTCCATCAAGACTGTATTACAGGCAATCAATAGTCAATAGGATACTAACATCGATGCTGAGGTATCATTTATAATATAGTCATTTTAGCAAAAAGAAGTACACTAGTTATGTTTATATTAGTATTCACAAAGCTGCCTCCTTAATCTATTTGCTTGTAGGGCAGTTGTAATTCTGGAAAAAATGCTGACCATTACCAAGCAGAGAACATACAACAGTATCATGGCAGTTGTGCCAACCAAGAATTGGGAAGCAACATTAAAACATGTATTTGAACAATTCTAATACAATAAAGTGACATGCCTTACATAGGTTACACATATTTATAAATTATCAATAACTTTTAGTACATATCATCTACATTTTATTTCCACATATTGTATGTACAGAACATATGCTTGATATTCTAAAAGAGGAGAATGTTCATGTATCATGTCTAATAGGTGTTGACTTATCTTCCCAATTTCAAGAGGCATTCAAGAAAGAAATTGCAGGTATGATGTAATATTGTTTTTCCTCTTTATTCACCATATATAATACATTACAACTATATGACATGATTTCAACATTTTTACTACATTTATAGTGCATGTCTTCTATATATATGACTTAATTACAAATTATCAACATTTTAGTTTTGTTAAAATAAATTACCTACAATTCTATAACATTGTATACATCTGTTGCCACAGAGAAGGAGACTATGCATTTGCACTCTCTAAATCAGGATGCAAATGTTGTCATACAAGGAGAGGATTTTAATAAAAATTTAATTGATAGGACCTCATATATTTTAATTTTTCTTTTTCTTATGTTAAAACAAAATCCACACAATTCTATAACTTGTATAAATTTGCTGTAACGGAGAAAGACACTATATATTTGCATTCTCCAATTCAAGAAGCAAATATTTTCCAACAAGGAGAGTATTATAATGAAGATTTCAATGGTATTAATTATTACATTATAATATAGTTTTAATATGTTGTAGAAAAAACCACAGCTTTTATATTATTAATAATTTTTCAACATATCGGATGCAAGCAACATACCATATTATTCTTTATTTTTAACTTTTTAGGTGAACTAGTCGACTTCGTCAATGTTGGTGACTCGGACAATGATTCTAAGTCTGGGAAAAAGGCCAATAACCCTTGATAATTTTGAGCTGCCTGAGAACTTTTTACAGATTGTTAAGTTCGGCGATGTTAACCAAGATGAAACAACCTCTCTACAACAAGGAAGAACAAGGCTTCCTAGAAAGCATGCGAGATCTCCCTTTGTCCCGGATTTCAGCTTTGGTGGAAGCAGTTCTGCTGGACCTCCCCCCATTTTCCCCATCAAGCATTCATTTACCAGAGTTATTGGTGCTAATGTTGATCCTAATTTATTGGAAGAATTTAATGACTGGTTATATTTTGGGACCGACAAGGTTTCAAGGAGGTTAGTTTCTACACCTTTTTCATATTATGGAGGGCATCAAATTTATGGATTTCCATTTGCTAGTATATTTTTATTTGTTTTTCTATGTCTTTAAATAGGAAGAAGGC
Organism: Nicotiana tomentosiformis; assembly: GCF_000390325.3. Classification (NCBI taxonomy): domain Eukaryota; kingdom Viridiplantae; phylum Streptophyta; class Magnoliopsida; order Solanales; family Solanaceae; genus Nicotiana; species Nicotiana tomentosiformis. The sequence continues at coordinate 81,278,747 of NC_090816.1, read as the reverse complement.
GCATAATATTATTAAAGATAACCTACTCAACCCGTTGTTTGATCTTGGAGTGGAGAAAGTTGATAGGAAGGACTTATTTTATACTTTAGCATATCCTGGACAATTCCTAAACAATACGGTTTGTTCAAACCTCGGTAAATAATTAAAAGCTATAATTTTATGTTTCTTTAAATATCTGTAGATATTTTGTTTTATATTTGCTTATAAATTGTTTAATATAGTGAGAAATTATGTCCTATATTTTTTTTGCAGTACATTGATGTGATTTTATACTATTTGAGGAAGAGAGGAAAGTATGGTCCTGAAAATAGAACTCGTTTTACAACCACTGACTGTTGCTTCAAGATCAAAAAAGAACAAGTTCATGAGAAGTACATGAAGGCCCCTGGCGATAGAAAACTTGATATCGTCAAACAGTCGGATGCCGTATCAGAATACATATTGGGGTACCGATTACTTGTAAATATTGTATGGGATAAAGTTGACTTTGTGATTATACCCATCAGCATTGTTGAGAAATTTCATGGGTTATTGTCTGTGTTTGACATCACCGATAGGGTTCTCTATATTTATGATTCTTTGATTTCTTCCCGTAATCACAAACTTGTTGAATTTGTTGTCAATAAGTTTGCTATTATAATCCCATCTACTAGTCATGCACCGGTTTCTACGGCAAACGTCCAGAAATTAACTACAAGAACACAAATGCATACATTGAAAAAGGTGTTACTGACCCTCTTGAAATTCAGTGGTTGGTCGGAGAGATACCCCAGCAAAAAGAGGGATCACTGTATGTGTTGTTTGTCCTTCTTTTTGCTCAATTCTATTTTACACTAATTGCTAAAGATTTTCCAATTATATTTTTTGCAGTGATTGCGGTGTATACATAGTGACTTTTGCAGAATATGTTAGTCTTGAACAACTGTTGATTTCAAAGGAAGAGTTTTCTGATATTGATCAACACCGTAGACGCTATGGAGCACTCCTATGGGATTATGATAGAAAGAAATAAGAGCTTGGTGCGATCAGTGAAAGTGAGGTTACTGGAAGATTAGCAAGAAGAAAAAGTGCACCAACAATGAGGGAGTGAACAAGAGTCCCAAACAAAAAAAATTAGTTAGCTAATCCATTAGCAGGATTGTAGGAATCTGTTTAGTTGTAGCTGAATTGTAGTAAACCTATTTTGCCTGTTTTTGTTCTTTTGGCCAGATTTCTCCTAGTTAAATATCAACACATCTGTAGAATATTTTTTTGTTAAGAATTTATTAGTACTTGATCTCCTTAATGATACTACATAACATCCTTTGTATTTTTTTGGTCTTTTTTATGCCTATTTGGTCATACATAACATATTTTGTGCATAAATGCTACTTAAAATGTAAAGTCTCAAATATTTAGGTTTACCATTAAAGTACATTTTAAGGACATATACAATACTACTCTCTATTAGCATGTGGTAATATTAATAAATAATTTTTTTTCACAATATATATAATTTAACTACAACTAATACACTTTATGTACAATATTTATACAAATTTAGTAGTCTTGTAAAATAAAGCTTAAAATTATAAAATTATCACATGTATTAATGCAAAACCAATTGCATTCAGAGAAAAAATCTGTTATCAAACAGCCATCTGAGGAGGCAAATTTTATTCAATTTAGCTCCACAAATATAGTGCAACTAATACGTCAAGCAAAAAACAAATACAACTGAATATGACTTAAAGGTCAGTTTATTACATTAATAGTACTTAGTAAAAAAACAAAATTCCTTAAACTTCAACAATTCTTATTTCCTTTTTAGAATATTCCTAGAAGACCTCTTGTTATGCCCTTTTTGTCCCCAGTTGCCACATGCAACCTTGTACTTCTTTGCATTTATTTCATCATATGGTTTGTATTTTTATTTTTGAGGTCTCCCTGCCTGCCTTTTTCCAGTAGGTGGCATGAGAACTTCGTCGACAATATGTTGTGGAACATCTTATTTGCTTTTATCCACTAGAGGGTCCACTGGTATTTCATTAGTCATCAGAAGGCTCCCCTCGGGTAATAAGGAGATCAGTAGTTTTTATAAGACTCGTTTCTTTGCCTCAAAGCCTCCAAAACATGTGGACAAGGAAGTTCATCAAGCTGAAATTGTCTGCAATAACATTTCCTATTTTGAAGACAAATAATGAAGCGTTTGACACCATCTATCACAGTATGGATGTAATCTGTTGAAGCACTCACCGATAATTTTATTACACATATCGATAAGTTATCAATAATCAGTAAAAATAAAATAACTACAATTATACAATAACATATATATACAAATATTCGTATTTAATTCGTTTACTGATATTAATGATCTTCTGATATGGACCATATCTTACTCTCATCTTCAGTGATAAAGTCATGTTGTCCTGCACCTCTTTATTGTATTTCTTTTCAAGGAATGTGAACGTACCCTTTTCATTAAATAATATTTCATTATTCCATCGTCCAAGAAGTGTCCTCATGTACTCTAATAGCTGAACTACAACAGCTCTCTTACATCTTTATTTACTGCATTCAAGTATTCTGCAATATTTGATGTCATCGTCCATGTTCTGTTCACTGTTGCATGTACCTCAGACCATTTGTGATAACCAATATCGTAAAGGTATTCTTTTACACGTGTGTCGATCTTTTCAATCTTTGATATTATTTCATTAAATTCATCAAGAGTATATGATCGTGTCGTGGCAAAGTACAATTCACTTAACTTTAGATGATCTTTCTTGAACTTTATCCTTATATTTGTCCAAATATACCACATGCAAGCATAATGTGGGATGCTGGTAAAACCAGTTAATGTTGCCTTTAATATACTCTCATTTCGGTCCGAAATAACACACATATTTGGTTTTTCATCATATGCATGTTTGAACTGCTCAAAAAATCATCTCCATGATGCGTCATTTTCTGAATCAACTATAGCGTAAGCAAATGGTAATATGCTACCTATCACATAGCATTAAAAAAATTCAATTCAGTAATAAACTTGAAAACATCAAACATGCATTTCAGAAATAACTTGAATTCAATAAACATACAATTAATCTACACGTATTAAATAGAATACTAACTGTGAGTAAGATGTACCTGCTGCATCAATTGTGCTAGCTGTTAGTATGGTTTCCCTATATGCCGATTTAAGAAGGTGCCATCGACTACTAGAATTGGCCTACAATGACCCCTAATGGATGTATTAATAGCAACAAATGCATACATAAAACATTCATCTTCAGTCTTTTGTAATTTTACTACCGACCCCAGATAAGTCTTCTCCAAATTGTACAAGTAACTCGGCAGGTGACTGTATGATTCAACAGGATGACCTCTCAAAAATTGCACAACCTTTTCCTTTGCTCTCCAAGCTTGCATGTACGTTAAGTTCACACCATGTTCTGATAACATGTCTGCTTGTATGTCTTTTGGTGTGTATACAGTCTTAGGATCTGCATATTTTGGCATGACAATGCACAACTATCATGGCAGTGACTTTACATTGTATAAATGTATTGTCCATCAATGAGCATGTGTGCATGATGTTGAATTTTCTAACCCTAAATAGTGTTGATCCATTTATGCTTGTGGACTTAAAGTGCCATATACAATTGTCACCAACACATATGAGGCATATTTTGGCATGATAATGCACAACTATCATGGCAGTGACTTTACGTTGTATAAATGTATTGTCCATCAATGAGCATGTGTGCATGATTTTGAGTTTTCTAACCCTAAATAGTGTTGATCCATTATGCTTGTGGACTTAAAGTGCCATATACAATTGTCACCAATATATATGAGGCAGTAGCTACAGAATTAAAATAATAATAATGTTATGGAATATCTATCAGGAAGACAATAGGATGTTGATGTACAATAAGATGTTCTAAATAAATTATATACAATTTATATACATAAAAATTACAATTTATAAACAATTTGCTTGTGACAGATAAAGACAACATTGTATTTCTTGCCTTCTTGCATTGGACATTTTCATCCTAAACTGGAACTTATTCATGATAGCATAGTGCTTCATTGCACTAACAATTGTTTGCTTGTATTGGTAAACTTGTCCTACTTCAATTTTTTGGCGTATGTTTTGTTATAGTTATACTTTCATACTCCACAATGGCCGGTGATGTTGGCATATCAATCAACTTGACTGTTTCTGATACTTCTCCAAATGTGTTACAATTGCTTGACAATTGTACCAGATTACTATTACCATAATCAGAAGTACCTGCATTCATTTAAAAGTATAATACTTTACACTTCTGTATATTCAGGTGGATAATATTTGAATGAAAAGTTTGCATGAAATTGTAGTTGTTTTGTTACACAATTTTATAGAGTAAACGAACTATGAATAATTTGAGAAATTGTAGTATTGTTGTAGATAATTTGTATTGTCCGAAATTTTCAACAGAAATTACTGTGTAACAGTTGTACTATAATTGTTTTTAGGCACAGAAATTTGGATTTTAACAATTCATAACAACTTGCATGTAGTAAATTTGTAGAAATATTGAATTTACAAAAAATCAGGTATAAAAATAACAGTTTAAACCTGCAATTGTGCTAGCATTCAAGGAACTCCACTCCAAATCGAAATCCTTTACTATTATATACAGCGGATACATTCCTAGATCTTTGTTATCCTTTTTCATCTCCATATACAGGCGCACACCCATATCATTACGAATTTTTATTGGAGGACACCGTTTTTCGTTCACTCTGTATTTGATCTCGATGATTTTTACAGAAGTATCTATCAATAGGTGTTCTGCAATTGCGAAATTCAAAGCACTATAACTTGAATCTTCATTGATTACAATTCCGTCAACATCAAAATCTATATATCTGTCACGACCTCAATTTCCCTCCGTAGGATATCGTGACGTCACCTAATCTCTAAGACTAGGTAAGCCTAACACTTACTGAATTAATAGAAGAATTTAATCATCAACTGATAAATATGAAATAGAAATTTTTATACACAACTTACAATCCCAAAACTGGTAGTACAAGTTATAAGCTCTACTAAGTTTGATAGAAAATCCCTAAAGATAACTGTTCGGAATAGAATTAAACAGTACAAGTAAAATAGTAAAAGGTGACTCCGAGGCATGCGAACGCAACATCAGGTTTACCTTGAGTCTCCACATCAATGCTTGACTAGTCAATTAATAATCAACAATAATCGAGGCACCTGGATCTACACAAAAATGTGCAGAAGCATAGTATGGGTATACCACGGCGGTACCTAGTAAGTATCAAGATTAACCTCGGTGGAGTAGTGACGAGGAACAGTAAAGAAACCTACCGGACTAAACAACCTGAATAAGTATGAAGGTTAACTAACAGAGAAATAATATTAATATAAAGCTAAACAGGATAAGGAATACAAAATAATACTTGCAATGATACACTAGTAACATTAATATTTAATAGGAAGCAGTCAGGTAGTAATGATGTAGAGTAAGCTGATCACAGCCTAAGTCCGGTGAAACCAAATAAAGGAAAACCAGCAACAACTCAATAAGAACAACCGCTTTCACACCAGATATGTTCAAGCATTTTCACGAAGTATCGAACCTCATAATCACAGCTCACGGGTCCCAATTCATGAACCCTAATCACTTGGCATCTTGTGCCCATATTAGAACTCATAACCGCATGGACGACTCACGTGCCACTAGAACAATTCTCATACAGAAGGCAAGTAGACAAGAGTACGTATAATGGTCAACACGTCAGGATTCATCTTCTAAAATCGATATGGATGATTTAACAACGTGTATGCTTGTGCAAGTGTTCTACCACAATTCAAGTCAAAAAATAAAAGTAGAGACAATGAATGACACATAAGAAACGAACACCACAAAATGTACAGTGTAATAAAGACAGTAATGAAGTTGAAGCAACGACTAGTACAACAAGATTAGCTATATAGAACTAAGCAAAAGGTGAAACACGGAGGAAAAATAATTAATAGTATGCTAAGAAAAACAACAATCAAAGACAAATATAAAAGAATGGGGAAATGACAATAAGAGCCCTACCGATATACCGCCTAGTAGTCTCAAATCATAAACTGAATCACAAACTTTCCTTATATCACCGCAGGAGCCTTTGTATTTAGTTTTGAAAATTATTTTTCTCGAAATAGTATCCCGCGTTTTAGCCCATCTTATCACACCGCATGGCTTCTAGTAGTTTTCCTACTAGCCACGCGTTTCAAGCCTGCCTTATCTCACCGCACGCGTTTCAACACCAAGACCTTATACCAACTCATACGTATCAACAGTAACAACAGCACGACAGAAACCTCGTGCAAACAACACAATAACAACACAATAAAAACCTCATGCAAACAACATAACAACTGCACGACAGAAACCTCGTACAAACAACATAACAATTCTCTCAACAATAACACGTGTACCAAAACATAACAACAACAATAATAACACGAGAATACGACAAGTAAATCAACTCAAGAACTTCAGAACACAAAGAAACGGTGGAATGAGCTCACAGAGAAAGACATAGCATGGAATAATGGTCCCAACAAGAATAGCTCAACAAGGAAGAGATAATGTGTAGCAATGATTCCACAAAAGTATAATTCGACGATAAGAGAGATAACATGAACCAATGATTCCAAATAAGGATAAGTCAACAATGAAAAAGGGATAACTAAACTTCATTTAAGGTTGAGCAATTACGAAAGAGATACAACAAATTCAATTAAGGATAAGCAATTACAGAAAAGATAACAATAACTTCAATTAAGGATAGATACTTACGGAAAAGATAATAGTAACTTCAATTAAGGATAAGCAATTATAGAAAGGATAGCATGACAATTAAAGAGGCAACAACTTCAGTTAAGGCACATAAGAGTTTAATCGGCAATAAGGGTAGAACGTGAAGCAATTAATTTCAAACAAGACACGTAAGGGTAAATTTGGTAAATGGGGGATTTAACATGACAAAACAATTTTATATCTAATGAACATAAGAACCTAAGAGCCCTAAACAGTTAATTTTCAACAATTAAGCCCGAGTACGTACTGGTCACCTCTCGTACACGGCCTTCAGATGACACAATTAGCACAAATGACTCAAATCCTAAGGGGTAATTTTCCCACACAAAGTTAGGCAAGATACTTACCTCAAGGAATCTAGACCGATACTCTAAAATGACCTTCTCAAGTGAAACAACCTCCGGACGGCTCAAATCTAGCCAAAATAACTTCAAATCATAAATAAAACTCATAAGAAATAATTCCGGATAATAAAGCTTCAATCTTTAACAAAACTAAAATATCAACCCCCAGACCCGCACCTCAGAACCCGATAAAATTCACAAAATCCGAACACCCATTCGATAACGAGTTTAACCATACAAGAATTACCAAATTCTGATATCAAATCGCCTTTCAAATCCAAATTTTACATTTTGAATTTTTTTTATAAATTTCCCCAAATTTCCAACTTAATTCACTAATTAAATGATGAAAATAACAATGGATTCATGAAATATAATAAGATTCGGGTAAACACAACTTACCTCAATGAATTTCTTGAAAGACCCACGAAAAATCTCCCAAAGCCGAAGTCTACAACTCCAAAAATGATAAAAATGGCTAACCCTCTAAATAAAGTTCTTATATTTTCTGCCAAGTGATTAATACATCGCGATCGCGGAACATTCCTCATGATCGCGAAGAAGAAAAAATGAAGGCTGCTAAAACGTGCTTCGCGAACGCGACATCAAGCTCACGAGCGCAGTGACCAGATCTTCAGACCCTGCACGAATGCGTCTATGTACTCGCGAACGCGAAGAGAAGAGTTGCCTGATGCCCTTTCCGCCTTACCTCTACACGATCGCGGACCACTGAATGCGAACGCGAAGGCAAAAACCTTCCAGCCTTCGCGAATGAGAGTCCCTCTTCGCGAACGTGAAGGGAAATTGTTGCCTGCCTCCCAATTACACTACGCGAACGCGATGAAGAACACCAGATACCAGCAAATCAGCAGTCCAACAACATGGAGAAATCACCCGTAGCCCATCCGAAACACACCCGAGGCCCCCGGGACCCCGTCCGAACATTCCAACTAGTTCCATAACATAACACGGACCTACTTAAACCTATGAACTTTCAAATCTTTCAACTTCCAGAACGCGTGTCGAAACATGTCAAATCAACCCCGAATGTCGTCGGATTTTGCATGCAAGTCCCAAAAGACATAAAAGAGCTAATACAACTCTCAGGATCGCAATCCGAGCCCGATATCAACCAAGTCAACTCCAGGTCAAACCTCTCAACCTTCCAAAACTTCAACTTTCCAATTTTCGTCAAAATGCTTCAAATTATCCTACGGACCTCCAAATCCGGACGCCTAAGTCCAAAATTACCATACGAAGCTATTGAAATTATCAAATGCCATTTTGGAATCGTCTACACAAAAGTTAGAACTCAGGTCAACTCTTACCGTTTAAGCTTCTAAAACAAGAATCCTTTTTCCAAATTGACCCTGAATCATCCGAAAACCGAACTCGACCGCACACACAAGTAATAACACATAATATGAAGCTGCTCGAGACCTTAAGCTTCCAAACGAGATGTTAATTCTCAAAACGACCGGTTAGGTCATTACAATATCTCCCGAAACTATCCCACCAACTATTACACTGAAGCATTATCACCAGTTTTGACATTGAAATTCAGTCGTATCACCAAATTCAAGCTAGAAAAAATAATTTCACAATGATATAAAAAATTTAGAAATCTGCTATACGTTCAGAGCTGATTGATCATACTTCACATTCATATGCAATCAGTATTTTCTGAAAGGATTTTGTTTTGAATTTGTTGCATTTTTGATAGAAAAACTGAGGAAATCATCGGTAGAGGTGGATTCTGCAGAAAATTAGGCGTCAATTGCGTCTTATATTGGTTGTAGATTGTAGCGTATAAGATTTGTAACTGAGAAATATTCTCTAGCTTGAATCACGCGTCTAATTAGAGAAGCCCACAGTTCGAAGGACACTATATTAGGCGATTGTATAATTTTTGTAGAGAAAACTTGTTTATGCCGTGTAATTTGCAATACTTGGACAATTTAGGTAAATAGGTTTTATATAGTGTATAGAAAGGAAATAAATCCTAAAAATATTGCTAGGGATTTGAAGTGAATTTTCAACCCCCATACATACAAGATTCTCTATTAAAATATAGAAATAGAGATGATAACTCATAATTTTGTTGGTAAAAAACTGCACTCCACTCTTCCTCGTGGTTTTAGTCACTGTCAGCAGAATTCTCTATTGGCTGTTGTCGATCTTACGCACTCCCCTTTCCCCTATTGCTAGGAGCCTCGCCCTCTTGACTTGATATGTCAAGAAGACTACAACCGATAGGAAGAACACTAGGAGAACGTCGAGACGCCATAAGTTTGGAGCGCAAGGCCAGCAGAGCTTGCTGCAGAGGAGATAAGAAAAGCCTCAGCAGAGGGGACATAAATTAGTAACAGTGGGAAATCCACTGTTAAATAATACTCCTTCTGTTTTAATTATGTGGAAAAGTTTAAATAGACATGAATCTAAAAGAAAAATATTTTTGAAAACTTGCAATTATAAACATATTTTATAGGTGAGTTTAGAATTCAACAATTATACTGGCTAATTTAATACAATAATTAACTAGACTAACAACCCAACAACAACAATAACAACAACCCTGTAAAATCCCACTAATGGGGTCTGGGGAGGGTAGTGTGTACGCAGACCTTACCCCTACCCCAAAGGAGTAGAGAGGCTATTTCCAAAAGACCATCGGCTCAAGAAAACAAAAAGACAAAACTACAAAAGGAGACAACATTAGTATCACCACAATAATCATAGAAAAAATAGGAACACCATGAAATGCAGAAGAAAGATGCAAAGCAAAAATGATAGCTAGAAAATAAAACATGCACTGAAAAGCGAAATAGTGAAACACAACATTGTCATTAGCTACCCTAGACAAAAACCCTACGTGGCCAGTCCCACAATGGTACGAAGTAAGTCAAGACTCAACTACATCCTAACCTACAACTCTAATACTCGACCTCCACATCTTCCTATCAAGTGTCATGTCCTCGGAAATCTGGAGCCTCGCCATATCTTGTATGATCACCTCTCCCCAATACTTCTTAGGCCGCCCTCTACCTCTTCTCGTGCCCTCCACAACCAATCGCTCACACCTCCATACCGGAGCATCTGGGCTTCTCCTTTGAACATGTCCGAACCATCTAAGCCTCGCTTCCCGCATCTTGTCATCAATGGGAGCCACATGCACCTTCTCCCGAATAACATAATTCCTAATCTTATCTATCCTAGTGTGCCCGCACATCCACCTCAACATCCTCATTTCTGGTACTTTCATCTTCTGGATATGTGAGTTCTTAACGGGCCAACACTCAGCCCCATACAACATGGCTGGTCTATCCACCACTTTATAGAACTTACCTTTGAGTATTGGTGGCACTCACTTGTCACACAGGACTCCAGATGCTAGCCTCCACTTCATCCATCCTACCCTAATACGGTGTGTGACATCCTCGTCGATCTCCCCTCCCCCCTGGATAACCGAATTAAGGTACTTGAAGCTGCCTCTACTCGGGATAACCTGTGATTCAAGCCTCACATCCACGCCCACTTCCCCTGGCTCAGCGCTGAATTTACACTCCAAGTATTCCGTCTTCGTCCTGCTCAACTTGAAACCCTTAGACTCAAGAGCCTGTCTCCAAACCTCTAGCCTCTCGTTAACACCGTCTCGCGACTCATCAATCAGAACTATGTCATCGGCAAATAGCATGCACCATGGCACCTCCCCTTGAATATGTTATGTTAACTCGTCGATTACGAGGGCGAATAAGAACGGACTGAGCGCAGAACCTTGGTGTAACCCCATTACAACCGAAAACTACTTAGAGTCGCCTCCTACTGTCCTAACCCGAGTCTTAGCCCCATCATACATGTCCTTAATCGCTATAATGTAGGGAACGAATACACCTTTTGCCTCCAGGCATCTCCAGAGAACTTCTCTAGGAATCCTATCATACGCTTTCTCTAGGTCAATAAAGACCATGTGCAGATCCTTCTTCCTCTCTCTGTACAGTTCCACCAACCTCCTAACAAGGTGTATAGCTTCTGTAGTCAAACGACCTAGCATGAACTCGAACTGGTTGTCGAATACAGACACTGTCATCCTTACCCTCACTTCAACCACCATCTCCCACACTTTCATGGTATGACTCAGTAATTTGATACCCCTATAATTGTTACAACTTTGGATATCACCTTTGTTCTTATACAATGGGACCACCGTACTCCACCTCCATTCATTCGGCATCCTCTTCGCCTTAAAAATAATATTAAACAACCTAGTCAACTACTCCAAACCTGCTCTCCCCACACACTTCCAAAATTCCACCGGAATATCATCTGGCCCGATCGCTCTGCCCCTACTCATCTTACGCATAGCTCCCACGACCTCATCAACCTCGATATGCCTGCAGTACCCAAAGTCACGGTGACTCTCGGAATGCTCCAGTTCGCCTAGCATAATATCATGATCCCCTTCTTCATTTAGAAGTTTATGAAAGTAAGTCTGCCATCTCCTCTTAATCTGGGCATCTTCCATTAATACTTTACCATCTTCGTCCTTGATGCATCACACTTGGTCCAAATCCCGAGCCTTTCTCTCTCTCAACTTGGCTAGCCAGAATAACTTCTTCTCCCCGGCTTTTTTTCCCAGTTCCTCATACATACGACCATATGCAGCAGTCTTAGCCTCTGTGACCGCCAGCTTAGCCTCCTTCCTTGCTGTCTTATACCTCTCCATGCATGCTCTCCTCTCCTCCTCATCTATGCTCCCCACTAACTTCAGGTACGCCACCTTCTTAGCTTCCACTTTACCTTGAACCACTTCATTCCACCACCAGTCTCCTTTGTGTCCACCAGAGACGCCCGTCGAGACTCCTAACACCTTTCTCGCAACTTTCCTAATACAGTCTGCTATCGCTGACCATATAGTGCTCGCATCACCGCTGCTCCTCCAAGCTCCTATAGCCGATAACCACCCTTCTAACTCTTGGGCTTTATCCTTAGTTAAGGCTCCCCACCTGATTCTCGGACTTCCTCGAGTAGACCTTTTCCTCCTCTTTAACATAATACCAACATCCATCATCAAGAGTCTATGTTGCGTCGCGAGTATCTCACCCGGGATCACCTTGCAATCCTTGCACATTCCTCTGTCACCTCTCCTAAGGAGAAGATAGTCAATCTGAGTCTTCGCCACTGCAATTTGAAAAGTAACCAAATGCCTCTCCCTCTTTGGAAAGCTAGAGTTCACAATCACCAACCCAAAAGCCTTAGCGAAGTCCAACAACGATGTACCTCCTCCGTTCCTCTCCCCAAAACCGAAGCCTCCATGCACCTCGCCATAACCACCTGCAGTCGACCCAATATGCCCATTGAAATCCCTTCATATGAATAGCTTCTCAGTAGGCAGAACCTGACGCACAATCTCATCTAACCCCTCCTAGAAGCGTCGTTTAACCTCCTCATCTAGGCCCACATGTGGCGCATAGGCGCTAACGATATTTAGGGTGCACTCTCCAACCACCAACTTAATAATCATCAATCTATCATTCGCTCAGACTCTCTGAGTTCCCTATCCACCAAGATGCCCACTCCATTCTTACCTTTCTGGACTCCTGAGTACCAAAGTTTATACCCGTCCGTGTCCTTCGCCCTCGACTCTACCCACCTAGTCTCTTGGGCACACGCTATATTGACCCTCCTCTTCTGGAGGATCTTCGCCAACTCTATAGACTTACCCGTCAATATACCTACGTTCCATGACCCAATTCTCAACCTACAGACACCCTTGTTCCCTTTACCTCCCTTGCCTATCGCCCCACCCCCTAACCCCTGCCCTACCTCCCGCCCCACCCCCGTTCCCCCGAACAACCCAAATTAACAATAAACTAAAAATAACCCCATTCTTTTTTAACTACCCGATTTACTTTCATACTTTACTTTTTGTAGCCCACTACCTAGAAAAACGTAATCTTCTCATATCTCATTCTCACACCTAATATTCCTCTTTCTACCCTAATACAACCGCTGCCTATCTCCTTCCAACTGCCGCAATATCCTTTCGTTAGAAACCACACCAAATCCAAGGTTTACTTTAAAACATAGCCATTTCAGAGAGAGACAAAAAAGCTTAATAGAGAAAGTGTAAGAGACTATGAAAAGTCATAGTTATTGCTTTTTTTTTTGCCAGTGTAATGGGCCTTTGCGCAATTGAGAGACGAGGGGTTGGGGTATATGCGTGATTGAAGATCGTGATCTATCTTCTTCTCTCTCTTTTTTTTCTAGATTTTCCTCTTCCTTTTCCCCCAAATCTGTAATTGATGAGATTCTAGACAGTGGTAGTGTATAATCACTGGATACTCTATGTGTAATACTATAATCAGTTTATCCTCAGTATACAAATATTATATACTTATTACATATTAATTATACACAGATTATACAACATATAGATAGACTTTTAAGATGTATAATTACTGGCTATTGGATGTATAATATTTATACATTGATTATATATTGGTTATACGCCCGTTTGGTTTTTGAATAATAAATCTAGTAAAAATAAAAAATATATCTCTCCAGCAAGTTTGTTATTTTTGTTTTCATTTGACTGTCTGATTTTGATGTGGAATTCACTTGGTTAGTGTGACAATAGGAATAAGTTTCATAGTAATTATTGAACTCAAAGCATTTTAATTTATGGGTTTGTAGAGGGGTGCAAATTATGTTAGTCGCGTTGTGAATCTTTTAGCTTAAATCATAATTGGATTTAAATTCATTTTGATAGATTGATCAAATCACTAGTTTCTATGGAAAATTTGAAGAAGCGTGCTTTTCGCCCATTTTCTTGGTTTCCATAGTGATCCCGCTAGAAAAGTTTAGTTTTAGTGTAAGAAAAAATTTAGGGCTAGGGGGTGTAATGAATAGTAACGGGCGGCTATTTCTGTTTTTTCCCAATTTAATACTATACTTCCTTTCGGAATAACAGCTCTAATAATTCCATTATCGTCTACTAAAATGATCGAAAAGTATTTCAAAAAAGGGTGCATACAACATATAAAAAGTTCATGCTATTCTTTTTCTCTAAAGATAAATTAGAAAAGTTTTAAAATTTGTAATTTTAAATATTTCATAAGTGATATTTAGGCGGTTATACATATTTCTTTTAAAAGATAAAATAAAAAGTTTTAGAACGGAGAGTAGTTATAAAGCAGCGTTACAGTGAAAATTTACACTAACCCTTTAACTTATCTCGTAATTCATTGTTCTTTATTATAAAAGTAATTTAAGAAACTTAATTGTCACATCACATCCCAATACTTATTCCATTAAACACTTTACACACGTAACCAATCCATCTCAACACGAAACTGCCCGAAATGCTCCTCCTTAAGATCACCATAACCAACCCCTCTCCAATTCTACTTTCCTTCTCCAAAAAACCCACACTTCCCTTTTCCTTCATCAAAATCCTCCCAATTTCACTCTTCTCTCTCCACTCTTCCCCAAAAATGAGCAGTTGGCTCAACAAACTGGGTTTCGGTTTTCGAACTGATCAATCCCCTGCTATGGACTCATCTGCAATTCCTCAAGGACCCGACGATGACATACCCGCCCCGGGTCAACAGTTTGCTCAATTCGGAGCGGGTTGTTTCTGGGGCGTTGAATTGGTGTATCAGAGAGTGGCGGGTGTTACAAAGACTGAAGTGGGATACTCACAGGGTTATGTACATAACCCGAGATATGAAGATGTGTGTAGCGGTACTACTAATCATTCGGAGGTGGTTAGGGTTCAGTATGATCCTAAGGAATGTAGCTATGATTCCTTGCTTGATGTTTTCTGGTCTCGTCATGACCCCACCACCCCCAATCGACAGGTGGCTTTTCAATTTTCATGTATAATATTTGGTTATATATTTTTTGGCTGAGTTTATTTCTGGAATCATATGCTTAAGTTTAATTAACTGGGAAAATTTTAACGAGTCCATGTAAAAAATGAACTTTTTTTTTCTTTGATGAATTAATGCTAGAATTGTGAGCTTGCCTGAGGCTTCTACTCTAATTGATTTCTAGACTGAAGGCTAGAATTGAAGTTGGAATCTTTATTGACTGAGAGTTCCTCTTTAGTTTTTGTGGCTATAGTCAGCGACTTCTTCTTAAATCTGCTGATGCATAAAACTATTTGCCTAACAATAACCTTCTAGGACATCATGTAAGCCGTATGGACAATTTTGCATAAAGAGAATGTGTTTGGGAATAAAATTGTTCTTAAAGAAATGTGTTTGAATAGTTGTAGTTTTTCCAAGACTTTTTGTGTTGAATAAGAAATTTTCAGTGAAAAAAGGGTGAAACCTATTGTCGAAAAATGTGATTTTTATTTGAAAAACACCCTCAAACCACTTCATAAAACGGTTTTTGCAAAACGTTCTTCCAAAAAATTAAACAAACTCGTTTTTGCAAGATTTCAAAAGATGTTCTGTAAACAAATGCCACCTAATATTCTGATGGCAATGTTTTGTTGATAATATACTGAAGATCAGGTCTTCATTTGATGGTAACACCCTCTTAGGTGCTTACTTCAGAAATTGTTGCCATGAAGATCCAGGCTGCAAAATGTCTAAGAAATTTGACTGACTTTTATATAGACGAGAGTGGTCATGTACCCAATTAGCATTTTACCCGCTAAAGTAAATTTCACGGTGAACATCATCAGAATTCTCTGTTTGTTTCTGCCTTGTGTTGATCTTAAATATGAATCTTGCTTGTTTTGCCTCTACTGTGATTGTTATGCATCTGGTTCTCTAGCGCCAAGGAGGAGACAATAGCGGAGTTCTAATTATGTGGGACCAAAAAGGCTTGGCAACATTTTTGCATGTTATTTAAGTGGTTGTGGATAAAATCTTACAATGTGGAAAAATGTCCCAAATGCTAAATATGAGTGGATAATTGAAGCAAAAGAGGTTGTAAAGCCAACTGGATGCAGTATATGGAAACATATCAAGAATGTGCGGCAAAAATTCAAGAGTTAATACTCAATTCATCAGTGGTGATGGGCAGAAAATAAAATGATGGATTCGATTGGACGAGTATATTCTAAATAGAGAAGCTTTTGCTCGCTTGTAAATAGTTTCTTCAACTCAACTTCCTCTATGCTGGCCTGAGATGAAATTTAATGGAGAAACATGGTTAGTGAGGGTTCATATAGCCGACCCCAACTTGTTTGGGGCTGAGATATTGTTGTTTTTGTGACCAACATTCTTTTGGTGCAATTCAATAAAATCACATTAGCTTTTTCTAACAAAATACTTTCTAATTGGCATGTTCAAGGCATAAAATATAAGCAGAAAGCTCATTTCATCTTCTCTGACGTGTGACCTTAAACACTTCCATCTTTAACATTTGTTGATTAGCATTAGCTATCTCATATTAGTCGATCATCGATATTAGATATTCTGTCTCTCTAGGTTTTATTTTGTGGACTTCTTCTCCTAGGTCCTTTAAACCGAGATCCCTCTACTAGTATCAATATTGGGATTCTTTCTTTATCAAAAAGAAAACATCATCAGAATTTTCCTCGTTTCTTTTTACCTGATTGCTAAAACATGCAACATTTTTCCATTGAACATCATTGGAATCTTCCTCCTAGTTTCTTTTACCTGATTGCTTAGACATGCAACATTTCTTCATTGACTGTTTCCCTCATACCTTTTCATTGGTAGGTTCCATTGACTGTTTCCCTCATTCCTTTTTTTTGGCACTAGTGTTCCTGCACTCTTAGTAACCTATGTTTGTGTAAGTTTCCTGTGCTTTTTTTATTCATTTAACCCCATATTTTTGCATGCTTCTGCTCCTAATAGCCAAGCAAGGAAATTTGTCACTGCAGACATAGACATGCTTTCTGCTCTCAGTTGCCAGGTCCAAATTATGGCCAGGGAAGTCCTTTTCTTGTGAAATGAGAACTTCTGCGTAATTGCATCCAAGACTATGAGAAAAACATCTCTCTTCATCTCTCTGGTTAGACTATGAAAAAGACATCTCTCACCATCTCTCTGGTTCTCCCACTACCATTCAATAGCTAATGCAACCTTTCATTACAGTCAAGTTTCATCATTAGACATTTTGCTTATAATGAACTTTCCATTCTTAAGTAGAGTTATTTGCTTGACAGGTCAGTGATTTTTTTTTTTAATGCATCTAACATGATGCTTCTCTTGTTTGTAGGGGAATGATGTGGGCACTCAGTACAGGTCTGGAATTTACTTCTACACACCCGAGCAAGAGAAGGCAGCTTTAGAATCCCGAGACAGACAGCAGAAGCTTCTGAACAGGAATATTGTTACTGAGATTTTGCCGGCTAAGAAATTTTACAGAGCTGAGGAGTATCATCAGCAGTACCTTGCAAAGGGGGGTCGCTTTGGTTCAAAGCAGTCTGCTGTGAAAGGCTGCAATGATCCCATTCGATGCTACGGTTAAAGACGTTTTCATTTGCACGATAAAAATAAATTTAGTTGTATCTGTTCTTCTAAGCTAAGGTTGTTAATAGGTTGAGATATGTCGTGCTTTTGCTGTATGTATTAGATGTACCCGCTTATACTTGCTTCAGGAAAATCAAACGTCTGTAGCTTCACCATAGATTTGTAATGTATATGGTTGCAGATTTCATGTTTGTATATGTTTATTGATGCCCTGGCCATAAATTACCTTAGTGGAATAGTGCCTGTTAATCAGATGGCAGTCCTAATTCCTTACCTACCCCAACAAAGGAAAGTAGAATTATCGTTTTCTGTATTTCTATGAAGTGAATTAGATGCAAGTCTTTGAATTCCAGATCTGTTAAATCTAAGGCTGTGTGATCCTTGCAATATAATTTTTGCATACCTACTTTATGAACCAAAGGTTCCTCTATTGCAAAAGCAAAAACATCATGTGATGCCTATAGATGAAAAATATACACTTGTGAGATCCGAGTTCTCTTTACCCCTTGTTTTCTTTGGACAATCCAACATTTTGTTACTATCTTCAGTTTCTTGCTTTGGAAATAAACATGATTCTGTCCAAATTCTATATAGATGCCTAGCTGGTTTCTAACCATTCCTGCAGAAAATGCTTTAAAGTTTGTCCGTCTGATAATTGTTGGCAATACTCCTTTGCTTTGGATTTGAATCTCCAGTGTAAATACATATAATTTGGGAATTCTGGCTTCTATATGGATGATGAAATTAATAAAAGTTTTACACTCCAAAGTCCAATGTGCTCCTAATACGACCGGAGCAAGGAATAAGAGATTAATTATCAGTTAATTATTTTGTGGAAAAAAAGAACTCTTAACGCTTTTCATAAAAA
Source organism: Nicotiana tomentosiformis (assembly GCF_000390325.3). Taxonomy (NCBI): domain Eukaryota; kingdom Viridiplantae; phylum Streptophyta; class Magnoliopsida; order Solanales; family Solanaceae; genus Nicotiana; species Nicotiana tomentosiformis. Next base: position 81,260,203 of record NC_090816.1, on the reverse strand, counting down.
ATAGGTCCCAGGCCTTCCCGCCTCCCGGACCATGTGGAAGTATCAAATTGGCCACCCATTTTGTGAAAGAATAAGACTTGTTATGAAAGATTATGAAGAATTGAAGAGAGAATGTGCAGAATTTTCTGTATCAATTTTATTCCATGGACTGCCTTATATATATACAAACATATCCTCTGTATATTTTATGTAAATAAAGAATTATAAAAGAAAATAAAATCCTGTACAGTTGTCTAATTGTTATTTGCTACCAATTAACAAACTAACTACATTTATTCTTTACAGTGCTATCTACGCGTCTCACATGTGTGGGAATAATTTTGGTATCCAATACTTCACAGTTGCCTCACTTGATCTGAATGGTTGAGATTAATTCTATCAATTCCTTCGTCAATGGTTGTGATTGCTCCACATCTCAAGTCCTTTTGTGCAAGTAAAACTTTCTTATTCCTTGTTATATCCGAAACATCTTCCTTTGTCGGAAATCCCCTTTCCTTTATTTGAAGCCCTAAATTCCTTTTCTTACTTTCCCTTAATCGTTCATGGGGCTTCTTCTCATCATCCCCCCTCAAGTTGGAGGGTAAAGAAGTGACCCCCAACTTGCTAAGAATAGAATTATGTGAAGGCCCTGAGAGTGATTTAGAGAATAAATCGTCAAGTTGGGAGGAGGAAGGAACAAAAGAGAGAGTGATGAGGCCAGATAGAAACTGTTGCCGAATGAAGTGGCAGTCCAATTCGACATGTTTCGTGCTTTCATGAAAAACGGGGTTGCGGGCAATGTGAATCGCCACCTTGCTATCGGAAAAAACAGGAACTGGCAGTGATGGTGAAATTGACAGGTCGTCAAGAAGGGGAGTGAGCCAAGTGAGTTCGGCGACGACTTGGCGCATAGATCTATACTCCGCTTCTGCAGAACATAAGGAAATAGATGCATGCTTCTTGGACTTCCAAGAAATTGGTGATGCACCAAGGGTGATATAAAAACCACTGACGTAGCGGCGACTCTCCGGACAAGACGCCCAATCAGCGTCGCAGAAAGCAAGCAGACGAAGAGATGGGTCAGAGTTAAAAAGAATTCCTTGGCCAGGATCTGATCTCAAATAACGCAATACTCGAAGAGCTGCTTTGAAATGAGAGAATCGTGGATTTTGCATGTATTGACTAAGCTTCAGCACTGCAAATGATAAATCTGGGCATGTGTGTGAGATAGTTCAGTTTTCCAACAAGATATTGATACACAGTGGGGTGTTGAAGAGAGTCCCCTTCATCTGCAATCAGTTTGGAGGATAGTTCAAGAGGAGATGAGACACAAGGCTGATCAGAAACATCGAATTCCTTCAATAAATCCAAGGTAAACTGTCTCTGACAAACAATTATCCCCTGCTTTTCTCTGAGAACTTCTATGCCTAGAAAGTAATGTAAATTTCCCAAATCTTTTACCTTAAACTCAGTATTAAGAAAGTTTTTGAGTGCTGTGATTTCTTCTGGATGATTGCCACTAATAAGAATGTCGTCTACATAGATTGAAATAATACAAACGAAAGTCCCTTGCTTTTTGAAAAACAACGAATAGTCGTTTAAGGAAGAGGACTACCCTTTGAAGCTTAGTGCACCAGCAAGCTGAGCATACCACTGTCGTGAAGCTTGCTTTAAACCATATAATGATTTCTTGAGGAGACACACTTGATTAGGACTAGGAGAAGATAAACCTGTCGGGAACTTCATAAAAACTTCTTCTTATAAATCCCTGTGTAGGAATGCATTATTGACATCTAATTGATAAATAGGCCAATTCATCTTAGCTGCTACTGCCATTAGACAGCGTATGGTAGTCATCTTGATCAATGGGGAAAATGTCTTAGTATAGTCGACTCCCTCTCTCTGTATATCCCCCCTCACCACCAACATGGCCTTCAGTCTTTCTACTGTTCCATTGGAGTTGTGCTTTACCTTGTATACCCATTTACAAGGTAAAGCTTTCTTGCCGGGTGGTAAAATAGTCACTTCCCCGGTGTTATTGGCTTTCAAAGCTTTATCTCTGAAAGCATTTCTTGTTGCCACCCTGGATGCATAGAAGCTTGAGAGAAACTACTAGGTTCTTAAATTTCTGAAATAGATTGCATGATGTGCTGATTGTGATTAGATAAAGCTCCAAAAGAATAGACACGAGGTTTACTAGGTTGAGCAAAACAGGAGGTAGTCAAATCTGTGAGGTAAATATTGTTGCAAACATAATCATTTAGATGACTAGGCCATTTACTCACTCTGGTTGACTTCCTAAGGATTAGAGTTGGAGTCTTACTCTGTACAGGGGTATCAGGAGAATTATAGAAGTGATTTCTACTCTGCTCAGGAGTATCAGGAGAATTATAGAAGTGAGGTGAGTTGACTATGCTAGGATTAGGTAAGGAGGGCAATACAATATCAGGTTCCATGGTATAGGGTGTTGGATTATATGGTGAGTTATCAGGAGGTGAGGAGATAGGAAATATGGGATCTGTGAAAGGGGCGGATAAAGCAAATGGGAATTGGGATTCATGGAAATGAACATCCCCAGAGACAATAATCTTCTTGGTGTCCAATTCTAGCAACTTGTAACCTTTTTGACCCAAAGGGTAGCCCAAAAATACACATGCATTTGCTCTTAGGTCAAACTTGCTTCTACCATTTGATAAAGTAGAAACATAACAAAGACAACCAAAATTTCTAAGATAATCATAGGAAGGGAGCTGTCCAAACAACATGAAATAAGGGGTTTGACCCTGAAGTACTTTAGAACGCAACCTGTTAATTAAAAATGTAGCAGTCAACAGACACTCACCCCTGTAACAAATAGGAACTTGTGATTGAAAGAGCAATGCTTTTGCCATTTCCAAAAAATGTCTGTGTTTCCTCTCAACTATGCCATTTTGTTGAGGGGTTGCAACACAAGATGATTGGTGAATTATTCCTTGAGAGGAAAGAAAAGCAACATCTTGAGATCCTTTCCCAAGCTCAAAAGCATTATCTGTCCTTAGTTTCTGCACCTTCACACCAAACTGTCTTTCAACCATTGTTAGGAAATTCTTTAGTACCCCAAAGGCATTACTTTTGGTACTAATCAGGAAGCTCCAAGTCCCTGTGTTGAAATCATCCACAATAGTTAGAAAATATTTAAATCCATTATTAGTAGGAACTTTGTATGGACCCCAAATATCAACATGTATTAACTCAAATGCTCTTTTAGGTTTAATTTGACTTAAAGGAAAATGATTCCTAGTTTGCGTAGCTTTAGGGCATATATCATAGAAACATTAAGAATTAGAAGGAAATGAAATAAAACTGAGATGCTTCATTGATGAAAAGGCAAATGCCCCAATCTAATGTGCCAAAGGTTTACATCAGAGATTGCATTTGCATAAAATTGACAAGGAACTGAAACATGACTAAAGACATTCTGTTTTGATGTTTGAACTACATTTTCTTGATTCATATACTTGGTTCTATCAGCAGTAGGCTCCAATAGATATAATCCTTCTCTAGCTTCACCAAAAACTTGAGACCTCTTCAATAAAGGGGCATGCAATAGACATTGACCAGATGAGAATAAGATAATGCAATAAAATTGTGAACAAAATCTATTTACTGATAGTAAATTGTATTTGAAACCTGGGACATGAAGAATATTTTCCAGAACAAAATTAGGTAAGATAGAAATCATGCATATATGAGTGACTGTGACTTTGAAAGAATTAAGAAGATTAATATTTATAGGAACTGGAAGAGGAGATAAAGAGATAAAAGTATTTGAGTCAAAACACATGTGTTCTGAAGCCCCTGAATCTATGATCCAGTGCTTGTATTAACAACTGAGAAACAGGTTCCAGAATATTTGATAATTGTACCAGCTATAACATTTGCATTAATCTCTGAGCTAGAACTTCCCGATTCTCCCACTTTGACATGTTTGATCAACTGAACCAAGTGCGAAAACTGATCTTTGGAAAGGTGTTGGTTTAGTATTTGATTGCAGTTGCTGTTGTTTGGATCTTCTCCCTGTTCTCTAGATAAAACCCTATTACACCTGATTGCAGGTGCAGGGCATGAACCATTGATAAATCCCAATTTATTTTTAGCTGAAAGAGCTATCAGTACTGATCTTCTCCAGCTCTGAAACCCTTTTCCATCAAAAGCAGCATTGACAAGCGTCATTCCAGGAGCATCAGATGAATAAAGAAAGTAAGGATGATTCTAATCAATGGTGATTGCATTCCCACGTGCATATTGAGTTAGGGAGGTCTTAGTATTGTCAGGCATGATGAATGTGATGGAAAATTCTCATATAGAAGATGATGAAAAACTTTTTTCAAGGATCGAGCTTCACTGCTCTGATATCATGAAAGATTATGAAGAATTGAAGAGAGAATATGCAGAATTTTCTGAATCAATTTTATTCCATGGACTGCCCTATATACATACAAACATATCCTCTGTATATTGTATGTAAATAAAGAATCATAAAAGAAAATAAAATCCTGTACAGTTGTCTAATTGTTATTTGCTAGCAATTAACAAACTAACTGCATTTATTCTTAACAGTGTTATCTACACGTCTCACATGTGTGGGAATAATTTTGGCATCCAATGCTTCGCAGTTGTCCCTCACTTGATCTGAATGATTGAGATTAATTCTATCAATTCCTTCATCAATGGTTGTGATTGCTCCATATCTCAAGTCCTTTTGTGCAAATAAAACTTTCTTATTCATTGTTATATCTGAAACATCTTGCTTTGTCGGAAATCCCCTTTCCTTTGTCTGAAGCCCTAAATTCCTTTTCTTGCTTTCACTTAATCGTTCATAGGGATTCTTCTCATCATGTTATTAGATCGAACTAGACTGAGAAAAGATCAAACACAAAAGTGACGAGACGTTTAAACGATGTAAGACGAAATTGTTTAAGACATCAAGAAGAAACCCATCATCCATCTGAAACATAACATAACCCTGTGCAATCAATATTAGCAAATAACACGAGTTCGAAATTTCAAACATGACAATTATTCATACAGAATAACTTTAACTTATTAGAATCTAATGATCCTTTTTAATTAAGCAGATTTTAAAAGTTTAGCCAAACAGGCTACGTGTTAGACAATAATATTTGAATCCATGATCAACAATAGTTAACCTAGTAATGTAAAATTATTGCAGAATATAAAATCATCCCGTTTGATCAAATATAACTCAATTTAAACTAATATTTTTTGAAATTTATGACTTCAACGAACTCGTAATAAATAATAAAAAAAGTGTTAGGGACACTGGTAGCCTTTCTAGCCATGATTGTCATTAGATTTATAGTAACTGTCGGTGTTATATATCTTGGTTGATACATATAAAATGGGTTACGACATGCTTGATTCTGTTGAGATTTGATAATTATGTTTGTACTAAATTGATAGTCTAATAGTTGTTAGTTGGTTGTAAACACTTTTCTTTATTCTACATACGTGTATATAAGGACACTTAGTGTGATTAATGAAGTCTGAGATTCATTTTTCCAATTTTCTTTCTCACTCTATGCTCTTTCTGTTTGTGCGATTTGGAACTCTCAAAAACATCTTCATTGTTGCTCAGATTGAGCTCAATTCAAGCTACATGATATGAATTTGATACGGTATCAGAGCCTAGTCGCTCCAATTCAATCTTTCTCAACTGAATCTCCTTCTTCCTTTTTCTCGTGTTCTTAAGTTTTCCCTAATTCGAACACCTTCTTCTCGTAGTAATTTTTTGCCCTAATTTTGATTGAGATTGTTTTTTTTCTCTCATAATTTACTCAGTTCATTCATCAATTATTCACATCTCTTTTTACTCATGGTTGTTGACGATCTAAGTAACACACCTAATGGTGATATGAGTATTGTAACTGCTGCAAATTCTGGAATCGATCCGAGTGATCTTTTATATCTGCACCCGTCGGAAAATCCCGGAGCCATGCTTGTCTATGTTCCTTTTAGCGGAATATGATACCGGTCATGGAGACGCAATGTACTACGTTCACTATCAATCAAAAACAACTTAGGATTCATCAATGGAGAATGCAAGATTTTCAATCTCCCAAATTTCGACAATGAGAGCGATGCGATGATATGGTAACCTTCTGGATCCTGAATTCTCTTTTCAAGGATATCGCGGACAATGTAGAATACACAAATGGTGTAGTTGAGCTATGGACAAAACTATATGATCGATATAAGCAAACAAATAGCGCCAGGTTATATCATATTCAAAAGGAAATAAATGATTTGTCTTAGGGAGTGCTTGATATCACCAGTTATTATACTAAGCTGAAAAAGCTTAGGGAAGAATTGAGCAATTTGAGCAAGAAAATTCAGTGTACTTGTCATTGCACCTGCGACGTAAAGGAAAAAATGTACAAAGTCGAGTAAGATATGTGGTTGATATATAGTTTCTTATGGGATTAAATGAAGTTTATATTGTAGTTCAAGGAAGTATGCTCACGATGAACTCATTGCCTTCCCTAGCACAAGTATTTCTTTACTGATCCAAGATGAGAAACAATGAGAGATTAAACCAAGCAACCAGATGTTTGTTGAATCCTCCTCACTGAATGTCACCAAGCCAAGTAATCAGATATTTGCTGAATCCACTTCATTGAATGTGAATAATCCCAAATCAAACACCTACAGAATCAATTACTCTTCTATTAGTAACAACTTTAGTAGGAATGGGAGGCCTATACCAATGTGTGATTACTACAACAAGCCTAGACACACTAAAGACATGTGATATAAATTGCATGGATACACTCAGAATAAAAATCAGAATCCCTATCAAAGTTAAAATCAGAACCAGAGATTTAACAAGGGGAAGGGGATAATAGAAAATGTACATGGTTCTGTTCCTGGCATAATATCTAACAAAAGAGATGAGCTAGATGATGTGCATGAATGTCAGAAAGTCAGTCTTTCTATGAAGCATTATGGACAAATCATGAACCTGTTGCAGCATTTTCAGCTTGGAAATAGAGGAGAGTCGAAACATAACCAGCCATATCAATGGGGCTGTAAGCTTTGCAAGTATAATTGTATGTACCTCAATTGATTTTGATAAATTATCATGCAAGTGTTTCAAAAGTAAGGCTAACTCTTGGATATTAGATGCAGGGGCTTCAAACCATATGGCCTTCAATAAATCCCTATTAACCAATATTATAACCTTGCCTTATATCTGATTGGTTATCCCTCCAAATTGCTATAAAGTAAAGGTAACAGAAATTGGCAGTGTAACACTTGTATCCAAGATTACTCTGCATAAATACATGTTTGTACCTTCTTTTAGGTACAATCTTATCTCTGTTCATTGCCTAGATAGTTCAAATCCTGGTAGCATTGTTGCATTCATTGATAATTCTTGCATTATGCAGGCCCCTTCAATGAAGAGGCCTCTGGAGATTGGTAAGGCCAGGGATGGCCTATATTTCTCATGTTCAAAATGCTTGAGGAACAACTACTCAGACTCTGGAGTCAATAGTCTAGTCTCTTGTCTTGTTACTTCCACTTGTTGCACACACAACTCACAATGTCATCATCTTCCAACTGTAAATAGGTCAATGTCCACAAATAAGTGCTCTTCATTTCCAATTGTAAATATTCCATGCTCAGATAATAAAAGTCATTTTCTTACTTTGAATTCTCAGTTATCTTCTAGAAATGATATGAATGTTTTGTGGCATAATAGACTTGGGCATGTACTCTTTGCCAAAATGAGAGGGATCTCTTCCATACCTGCATCCTTTCCACCCACACAACCTTTTCTTTGTTATGTTTGTACAATGGCAAGACAAAGGAGATTACATTTTCCTCAGAGAGCCACTACCTCCACAGAAATCATCCAGTTGTTGCACAGACTTATTGGGTCCCTGCCATGTGTCAAGATATGACAATTATAAGTATTTCATTACAATGGTAGATAACTAGCACATCCATTTGGACTCAGTTGCTAACTTGTAAAAGCAAATACCCTTCAAGTCATTAAAACCTTTGTTTCTATGGTCAAAAATCAGTTTGACACCACCACTAAAACTATAAGATCAGACAATGGATTAGAGTTTACCAACACAGAAGCAGTACTATGTTTTCAGTCCAAAGGGATCATTCATCAGAGAACTTTCCCTTGCATACTACAACAGAATGGTGTGGTGGAAAGAAATCAAAAATACTTACTAGAAACAGCTAGAGCACTCTTGTATCAATCCAAAATGCCAGTAAGATGTTGGTGAGAGTGCATTCTGTGTGCAATATTTTTCATCAATAGATTAACTTCCTCCCACCTTCAATCCAAATCCCTATATGAACTGTTATATGGAAGAAAACCAACATATTCTCATATGAGAAGTTTTGTATGTCTTTGTTATCCTACTGTACCCAAGATACACATGGATAAATTTGAACATTAGAACAACTCTCCATATTTTCGTTGGATATCCCTTTGGTGTAAAAGGGTACAAAGTCCTATGCCTAGTGTCACGACCCAAAATCCAACTAGTCGTGATGGCACCTAACCCAACCCGCTAGGTAAGCCAACTTTCAACTATCCAATTCCAATAACAATTATTAAAGCAATTTAAGTAAATAGTTATCTTAACCTTATACATTCCCCAAGAACTGGTAGTACAAATTATGAGCTTCTAAGAATAGAGTATACAAAGCGAAAATAAAATAAATATATAGTCTGTTTGAATAATAAATAAGCAGAGCTTTTATAAATCTAAGGCTACCCTGAACAAGAGGCAGCTACAACAGGAACGTAGGTACATCTTCAAATCCCGCAACCATCGAGCACAACAACAACAGCAACCAACATCTGCACACAATGTGCAAAAGTGTAGTATCAGTACAACCGACCCCATGTACTGAGTAAGTAACAAACCTAGCCGTAGGTTAAAAGTAGTGACGAGCTTCTACCAAGGTCGGATCCAAAACCACTAGTCCACAACAGTCCATAATAACATAAAGCAAATAATACCAGAAGTAATCTCAGAGATGAAATGCTCAGCAAAATCATGATTTTAAAAATAATAGTTCTTCCTTTCAAGTACATCAGTGGAAACCCAAATCGTTTACCGAAGTTGCCGAAAATATAAATAAGTTTTAAAACATTAATTTTTCCAAAATCCTTTCAATAATAAATAAAATATCTTATTTTCTTTCCAGATAACCAGTGTAAAACAAATGCATCACTATGCCTATATGTCAACATGTGTGAGACATCTTGAATAATGCGATACCGTACAGAATGAGGAAAACACATCTCTATGCATGTATGTCATGTGTGCATGTCAATGCAATGTATCTCAGAGATTGTACTCATGTACTCACACTCTCAGAGTACTTAATCTCACTGTCTCGCATTCTCTCTCACTATGCTCAGCACACTCAATCACTCAGCCCTATACAATACCTGCTGCGGCGTGCAGCCCGATCCCTGTTTATAGTTGACTGCGCTCACTAGGGGTGTGGGCAGACTCATGAGGGGCTCCTACAGCCCAAGCGCTATAAGCACGTACAACTCACGTGCTATAATATCATATATGGATCCGCACGGCCAACTCACGTGCTGCACGGACAACTCACGTGCTATAATAATAATATCTGGATCCGCATGGCCAACTCATGTGCTGCACGACCAACTCATGTGCTATAGTATAATATATATAAAGCCAATATGGCTTGTTGCGGGGTGCAGCCCGATCCCAAAAAAATATCTTCACAATCAGGCCCTCGGCCTCGCTTGGTCATCAATCTCTCCAATCTCTCTCTCATGGGCTCACAATGTCATGAGAATAGCCCAAAATGATGATATGATGTATCAATAAATAACAACAGAGACTGAGATATCATATGCAATGAAATGAATATGACTGAGTATGAATTTTCAATTCAAAATATATAATTCACAACAATATGACCTCCGTGGGTCCCAATAATACTGGCACATAACCTCAACATAATTTTTAATATGCTTTTCAACTCAATTTCTTTAACTCATAAAACCGCATGAAAAATGCCAAGATCATTTAACTACAAAATTTCACAAAAACAATTATGTCACAATTTCTATAGTGCACGCCCACACACCTGTCACCTAGCATGTGCTTCACCTCCCAACAATTCACGAAATACATATATTCAGGGTTCATACCCTCAACTCCAAGATTAGAAGAGTTACTTACATCAAGCCGTGAAATTCTTATTCTGCATTGTCCTTTCCTCGTGAATTGGTCTCAAAACACCTCGAATCTAGCCATAAATAATTCGTTTCAGTCAATAAAATTCATTGGAATTAATTCCATAAGAAAATAATAATTTTCCATAAAAATCCAAAAATTAGCTCAAAAATCGCCCATGGGGCCCCATCTCGGAACTCGACAAAAGTTACAAAATCTGGAAGCTCATTCAACCACGAGTCTAACCATACTAATTTTACCAAAATCCGACCCCAACTCGAGCCTCAAATCTTCAATTTAAACCAAGAGGGTTTTCAAACTTTTCAAACTCAATTCACCAATTAAATGATAAAAACAACTATGGATTCAGGTAATTTAACCAATATTGAGTTAACACTTACCCCATTATTTTCCTAGAAAAACTCTCGAAAATCGCCTCTTCCCGAGCTCCAATCCGTCAAAAACTCAAAATGGGACGAATTCCCATTTTCAGAAATTAAACTCTTTGTCCAGACCTCTCTTCTTAGCGAACGCGACAGGTTCCTCGCATACGCGAAGCATAAAATGTGCTGCCCAACATTTGCTCTTCGCGAACGCGAGACACTGCTCACGAACGTAACGCTTTACGGAGCCCTTCTTAGCGGAAACGAGCTCCCCTTTGCTAACGCGAAGGCAAAAACCCATGCCCACTATTATTTTCCTTCGCGAACGCGATACCCCAAACGCGAACGCGATGCACAACCCAACTCCTCTTTGCGAACGCGAGACCCCCTTGTGAACGCGAAGAGTAAATCATGCCTGCCTAAAATTCCTCTTCGCGAGCACGAGGTCCCACTCGCGAATGCGAAAGAGAAAATTCGAAAAATGCCGCAACAGATATCAGCAATCTCACCAAGGCCACAAATGATCTGTTAACCATCCAAAACTCACCCGAGACCCTCGGGACCTCAACCAAATATACCAACAAGTCCTAAAATATCATACGAACTTAGTCTAGCCCTCAAATCACCTCAAACAACGCTAAAACTATGAATTGCACCTTAATTCAAGCCTAATAAACTTTGAAACTTCCAATTTTTACAAGCGACTCCGGAACCTATCAAATCACGCCCGATTGACCTCAAATTTTGCACACAAGTCATAAACGATATAACGGAGATATGAAAATATTCGAAACTGGATTCTGACCTCGATATCAAAAAGTCAACCCCCGGTCAAACTTCCCAAAAATCCAACTTTCAGCATTTCAAGCCTAATTCCACTACGGACCTCCAAATAATTTTTTGGACACGCTCCTAAGTTCAAAATCATCATACAAAGCTATTGAAATCATCAGAATTAAATTCTGAGGTCGTTTACACATAAGTCGACATCCGATCTTTATTTTTACTTAAGCTTTAAACTTTGGAACTAAGTGTTCCAATTCATTTCAAAACCTCACTAGACCCGAACCAATTGCCCCGGCAAGTCACACAATAACGGTAAATCCCAATTTGAGTAGTAAATGGGGAAACGGAGTTGTAATACTCAAAATGACCGGTCGGGTCGTTACACCTGGCCACCAAGATGACACACAAAGTCCTATGGGTACAAAGTCCTGAAGTCACTTCTTTTCCTTTCTGTTCTTAAATCTGTCCCTTTCTTTGACTATATAACTAATGAGAATTAGCATTGTAGTGATGGTGAAAAAGGTATATATGTTACATCTGAAGATTTATCACAAACTCAGTCATCACACTCTCCTCATATTACACCTTCTCCCAATCCATTGCAATCACCTAGCACATCCCAGTTGCTATTTACTCACTCATCAAATATTTACCCTTCATCCACTTCTTCATTAGATACCTTTCTAGTTGTTGAATCTAGAAAGTCACATAGACAACACAAGACCCCTACATATTTGAAGGATTATTTTCATTCTCTACCTAAACTGAAACCACCCTGCAATGAACAAAGTGATGTGCCCTTTTCCCTCAATAACTTGCTTTCCAGAAACCATCACGAGTCACCTGATATTTTAAATCATGAGAGTCAGACACTTGTGAGAAACATTTGCAATGGCACTGAACCTTCTTCATATGTGGAGGCAGCTATGAATCCTGTTTGGTAGTCAGCTATGACACAAAAGTTTGAATCTTCACATGAAAATCACATTTGAGAGTTAGTACCTTTGCGAGTTGGAAAGAGATCCATAGGGTGTATATGGGTGTATAAATTCAAACATAAGGCATATGGTAGCATTGAAATACCCAAGGTCAGATTAGTTCTGAAAGGATACACCCAACAAGCAAGAACTGGTTATACAAAAATATTTTCCCTTGTGGTTAAAATGACAACTATGAGAACCTTGATAGTTGTTGCAGTGAAAAAGGGTTGGAGTATATTCTAGCTAGATGTTAATAATGCCTTCCTACATGGGGACCTATTTGAAGAAGTATATATAGAGGTACCTCAAGGCTTGGCAGTGGATAGACAAGGACTAGTCTATAAGCTTAATAAATCTCTATATGGGCTAAAACAAGCTAGCACACAATGGTGTGCCAAATTAACTGAAGCATTATGTTTCAAGGGGTACACACACACTATGAATGACTATTCTCTGTTTTGTAAAAGGACAAAGGGCTCAACTATATATGTAGTTATCTATGTAGATGACATAGTGCTCAAAGGGACATACAAGAAGAGATTGAGAAACTGAAGACTTTTCTTCATAACAACTTCACAAATAAAAGACCTAGGAAGACTACACTATTTTCTGGGATTAGAGGTTCTTTACAAAGGAGATGAAGTCATCATATCACAAAGAAAGTTTGCACTTTATCTATTGAAAGAATATAACCGTATGGACTACAACACTTTGTCTTCTCCACTTGATCCCACAGTAAAGCTAAATGCTAAGGAATGAGTTGTCCTGAAGGACCCTACTTACTATAGAAAGCTTGTTAGGAAGCTGAATTTCCTCACAAACACAACATTGGACATAACATATAGTATACAATATCTGATTCAATTCATGGATGATCCCAGGGAGCCTCACTTGAAATAAGCCTTTCATATACTTAGGTATTTGAAGGGGGACCCTACTTTGGGAATTTTCATGTCCCAGGAAGGAGATTACACAGTCAAAGCCTATTGTGACTCTGACTGGGCTGCATGTACAGATTCCAGGAAGTCTGTGAGTGATTATATAATATTATTGGGAGGCAGCCCAATTAGCTGGAAATCGAAGAAACATGAAACCATATCATTGTCTTCAGCAGAAGCAGAGCATTGAGGAATGTGGTTGGTCAATTGGTCTGGCTTAGCAGGTTGTTTGAAGAACTTACCATTCCTTTTCCCAAGCCTATTGCAGTCTACAGTGACAATCAATCCGCTCTAAACATAGCTGGAAGTCCTATCGTCCATGAGAGAACCAAACACATAGAAGTAGACTGCCATTTCGTGAGGAACATGTTGCAAGAAGGGATGATATCTCTGCATCACATTCTCACTGGTGATCAACCTGCAGATGATTTAACAAAGTCCTTGATAGGAATTAAGCAATCAGTTGTCTTACGCAAGTTGGCTGTATTTTCATCACCTCCAACTTGAGATTTGATAATTATGTTTGTACTATATTGGTAGTCTGATAGTTGTTAGTTAGTTGCTAATTAGTTAGTCTGTTGTCGACACTCTTCTTTATTCTACACACACATATATAAGGACACTTAGTGTGAATAATGAAGTTTGAGATTTATTTTCCCAATTTCCTTTCTCACTCTATTCTCTCTCTGTCTGTGTGATTTGGAACTCTCCAGAACATCTTCATTGTGTCACGACCCAAAAACCACTGTAGGTTGTGATGGCGTCCAAAGCTACCATTAGGCAAGCTAACAATTTAATCAATACGTCAATAATAAATCCAAAATTCCTTCCAAATAATTAAAGAAATAGAAAGTGAAAATCGTTCGTTTTCATAAAAAGTATTGATGTTATTATTCTAAATATTCGAATATGGCCTAAATATAAATTCGAAATCATAACAGAATATAATCACGAGCAAAATATAAATCCCCAAAACCCGGTGTCACAAGTGCATGCGCATCTACCAGAATATACAGTACTACTACAAAAGCTATGTGAAATAGAAAATAGACAGAATACAATAAATGAACAGGATGGGGACTCTTTGTGCTGCGTATCGTAACATATAGATCAGCTTGCCACAAAGTCTCCTTAGCAACTGCGCTTACGTGCCTAGATGAAAACCAAAAGTACTTGTCTTATTACCTAAAGCATGGCATGAGTCTTAAGTCTATCGGTACCTAATAAGGAATCCTAGCATACGCACGAACACTCGTCACCTCATACGTACGTAGCTCCCACAACATGTAGTACATAATAATTATAACACCTACAGGGTAAATTTCCCCTCACAAGGTTAGATATGAGACTTACCTCACTCTGATATTCTAATAACTGGCTCCAACGCCTCTCTAACTCCTCAAACAACCACCAAACGATCTGAAACCAGTTAAATAACGTGCAAACCAATCAATATATGCCCAAAGACTTGTAATTTACCAATTAATAACAATTGCCCAACTCCACACGAGAAGTCAACCCCCAGGCTCACGTGCCTGGATTTCGAAATTTTTTGAAGATAAACATTACCCATAGCACTAGGAACTCAAATATATAATTTATTCTGAATTCCATGTCCAATTTCGTGGTCAAAATCCAAAAATACCATTTCTAGGTTTTGTTCCAAATCCCACAATTTATACCAATTTTTATGTTAAAATCCATATATAATCCATGTATTAAACTTACAACATGTGAAAATTACTTACCTCATGATAGATCATGAAAATGGTTCCTCCAAATCGCCCAATCAAGAGAGAAATGAGTTGAAATGAGCAAAATCCCGATTTGGCTAACATATAATCTACCTGGGCATCCTTCTTCGCGAATGCAGCATGTGCATCGTGTTCACGATGAACAACTCAGCTCCAACTACAAAATCTTCTTTGCGATCGTGAGACTAGCCCCGCGAACGCGATGCTTTACCAGGATGCCCCTTAGCGAACATGACCATGCCTCCATGAACACGAAAGTTGAGTCCTCAGGCCCAACTTATCTTTCGCGAACGCGACCGGACTATCGTGAACGTGGAGCACCGCTGCCCAAACCTTTGCGAATGTGACTAGCCAATCGCGAACGCAAAGAACAAATGACTTCCAGCTCAAATTCTTCTTCACAAATGCGTTCTTCTGATGGTAGGCTAGAAACCCGTATTTTTGCCATAGTATTGCACTCTAATTACTGCATTTTACGTGTCTTTGAGCTTAAATGATAGTGAATTACACTTATTACGTGTTTTATGCCTTGCAGGAAGTGATTCGAGCTAAAAAGTTAATTTTTAATCGATCAATTTGGAGCTTTGAAGTCTGAGTAAAAGCCCAATAAACTAAGCCGGGATCGTATTCGGGGGTCGTATACCAAGTTTGGATGTCAAAAGAGGATGACACAATTTCATTCTGAGAAAATGACACTACAACACTGCATGGGACGCTGCAGGGGGCGACACGACAGTGAAAATCTTGCCTGACAGGAAAAATACATGCCCGCTAATAATCTCCACAGACAAGCACCTGCGGCAGTTGAGAAGGGATAAAGGATCGAGTGGATTGTTTTTGGGTCAGCCTTCAACTCAAAATACAATGGTGAACAACGAAGAGATTGTGGACCTAGCTGTGAGAGAGGCGGCTCAGCAACAGGAAGCACGGTTAGCAGCTGAAGCAGCCCGTAGAATTGCATATAAAACAGTCGATGGGGAGTGAAGGTTCAATCCCAATCGAAACATTATCGAAGATGAATTTGAAAATGCAGCCCCTAGGCCTGGGAGGTCTCTAGGAGATTATGCCAGACCAATGTACAATCAGCAACAATCTAGTGTGAGGCCTCCACCCAATGATGCCAATAATTTTGAACTCAAACAGGGAGTCATCTAGACCATTCAGAACAATTGCATATTCAGAGGCAAACCCAATGAAGATCCCAACAACCATCTGATGGACTTCAACGAAATTATGAACACATTCTGCTACAATGGAGCATCACATGATGCTATCTACCTCAGAGCATTCCCTTTCTCACTTAAGGATAATACAAAGCAGTGGTTGAGAAGTCTACCCATAGGGTCAATCCGTACGTGAGAGGAAATGACTACCAAGTTCTTAGAAAACTATTTCTATGCTGCTAAGACTGGACAGATGAGGAAAGAGATTCACAATTTCAGCCAAGGTGAAGGGAATACAGTGTTCGAGGCATGGGAAAGATTTAAGAAGCTATTGCGGAGGTACCCTCGTAACAAAATAGAGCAATGGATGCAACTCCAGGACTTCTGGGACGGGTTAAACCCGTCTTCAAGGAGATTGCTGAATAGTGCGGTTGCAGGTCCTATGATGAAGAAAACTCCTGAAGAGATTATCACACTTCTGAATGAACTATCTGAAGATGTAGAACAATGGTCCACTGACCAAGGGAATCGAAGAAGATCAATGGGAGTGCACCAAGTAGAATCGCTAGTAGCAATGCAGGCCCAAATTGCAGCTATGGCTACGGGCATCAAACAACTGACGATAGCTCAGGTGCAAAACCAACCACATGTGGGATGTGACATCTGTGGATTGGGACTTCCTACACATGAGTGTCAAGATACAGCTGAGGAAGTCAACATTGTGGGGAACTTTAATAGAGGAAACTACTAATGTGGGAATAACTATAATACTATGGTTCAAAGAGATCCAGTTCTTTCGTAGAGTTCACCTAGTGGGAGTCTGAACTCATGGCAGCAAAATAATCCTAGACCCTAGGGTCAGGGAGCACCAGGTTTTCAGAACCAGCAGAGGCAGCAATACCAGCCACAACAGCCAAATCAGTCTAGTATGGAAGATCTCATGAAGGCATTCATCAACAAAACAAATGAAAAATTCGAGACTCAGGGCACAACTATCCGAAATTTAGAAAGACAAATGGGACAAATTACAAATCTGTTATCTGAGAGGCCTCCTGGGACTCTTCCCCTCTGACACTGAAAAGAACCCAAAGGAAACAATCAAAGTTGTATCTCTGAGAAGTGGCAAAACATTGGCTGACCCAGTGGTGAAAGCTAGACCCGAGGTGGTGAGCAAACAGACTGAGACACCAGTAGAGAAAAAGAGTGAAGAGAAAAAAGGCCAGAATAGTGGGGTGCAAAAAGAGATTGAAGAAAGTAGACATATGGCAGCTCTACCATTCCCTCAAAATATGAGGCGGGAGAAACTTGACAAATATTTTAGGCGATTCTTGGAGATGCTTAAGCAACTTTATGTGAACATTCCCTTCACAGAGGTACTCACTCAAATGCCTGCTTATGCAAAGTTCTTGAAGGAAATCTTATCTAGCAAGAGAAAATTAGAGGAAACAACATTGGTCAAGCTAAATGCCCACTGCAGTGCCATATTGCAAAATAAAATTCCCCCAAAGTGTGGGGGGCCCAGGAAGCTTCACCATACTATGCTCGTTGGGAGTGAAAACTTCGACAAGGCCCTCTGTGATTCTGGGGCGTCTATAAATCTAATGCCTTTGTCTGTATTCAGGAAACTGGAAGATGAGCTTGGAGTCATCAAATTAATACCAGTATCCCTACAACTGGCTGAACAAACCACCATTCTACCTGAGGGAATTATTGAATATATTCTAGTACGGGTGGACACGTATTTGTTCCCCGTAGACTTTATTGTGGTGGATATGGAGGTGAACAAAGAGGTGCCTTTAGTTCTAGGGAGGCCATTTTTATGTACAGGTAGAGCTATCCTTGATATTTGTGAGGGGCAGCTTATGCTCAGAGTGGGCAATAAAAAAGTGGTGTTCCAGATGAAGAGGATGATGAAATACCCCAGTGATAAGGTGTCCGCCTACTCGTGTTTCAAGCTTGATGTTGTTAGGGAATTGGCTGAAAAATACAAGTTTGACAAGATTGTGGGGATACTCTAGAGAGGTGTATTACTTAGTCTAGAATAGTGGAGGATGAAGATCCAGAAATAAAAAAAGAGGCTGAAGCTCTTGAAACTGAGGATCAAGTGCTTGATGAGGAGGAACTAAAAGAGGAGGCTTCTAAGCCTAATGTGAAATTGAAAGTCCTCCCCACTCACTTGAAATATGCTTTTCTTGAAACTAACAATTTTCCTATGATTATTTCTGCTGACTTGACATGTACATAGGAGAAAAAACTGGTGGAGCTACTGAAAAAGCATAAGAAGGCCATTGGCTGGGGGCATAACTGATATTCAAGGAATCAGTCCAACCATCTGCATGCACAAAATTCTGTTGGAAGAAAATAGCAAGCCAGTGGTGCAGCCCCAACGCAAGTTGAACAAAACTTTGGAAGAGGTAGTGCAGAAGGAGATCATCAAATTGCTAGATGCGGGAGTGATTTTCCCCATCTCTGATAGCCAGTGGGTAAGTCCAGTGCAAGTTGTACCTAAGAAGGGAAGCATGACAGTGGTGAAAAATGAAGACAATGAGTTGATCACCACAAGAATAGTCACCGGGTGGAGAATGTGCATTGATTATAGACGGCTGAGTGATGCAACAAGGAAAGACCACTTCCCACTCACTTTTATTGATCAAATGCTCGAGAAAGTGCCTGAACATGGATGCAACTGCTTCTTGGATGGGTAATCAGGCTACAATCAGATACCCATTGCCCCTAAAGATGTTGAGAAGACCACATTCACTTGCCCGTCAGGTATTTTTTCTTACATGAGGATGTCGTTTGGGTTGTGTAATGCACCTATCTTTTTTCAGAGGTGCATGCTGTCTATATTCTCTGATTTAAATGGGAAGTGTCTAGAGGTGTTCATGGATGATTTCACCCTCTTTGGTGATGAATTTGAGGATTTCTTGATGAATTTGAAGCTCGTGCTTAAACATTGTAAATCCACTCACTTGGTTCTTAACTGGGAGAAGTGTCACTTCATGGTGAAGGAGGGAATTTTCCTATGCCACAAATTAACTACACATGGACTTAAAGTTGACAGAGCTAAGGTTGATGTAAAATCTAGGCTCCCTCCACCAACTTTTGTGAGGAGCATAAGAAGTTTCTTGGGACATGCTGGGTTCTATAGGAGGTTCATCAAAACATTTTCCAGCATTACCAAGCCGTTGACCGCATTGCTAGCAAAAGATGTCAAGTTTGTTTTCAATATGGAGTGCTTAAGAGCATTCGAATTGATAAAGGAAAAGCTTGTGAGTGCTCCTATTATGGTGACACCAGATTGGAGCCAACCATTTGAGATAATTTGTGATGCTAGTGATGTAGTTGTGGGAGCAGTTCTGGGGCAAAGAAAAGATAAAATGTTTAGGCCCATCTACTATGCAAGCAGTACGCTGAATGATGATTAAGTGAGCTATGCCACTACTGAGAAAGAGTTCTTTGTTGTGGTCTTTACTTTTGACAAGTTTAGATCATACCTTGTAGGGAGTAAAGTGATTGTACACACTGATCACTCAGCCTTGAAATACCTGTTAAGTAAGAAGAAGTCCAAGCCGTGTCTGATGTGGTGGGTATTATTGCTCCAAGAGTTTTACTTGGAGATTAAAGATAAGAAGGGCACAGAAAATCAAGTCGTAGATCATCTATCTCGACTTGAGAAACCTCCGATTGAAACAGTTGAAATAAGGGAAGAGTTCCCTGATGAGAAAATTTTCTCCATAGATGTAGTCTCCGAAAGGCCGCCTTGGTATGCTGATGTAGCCAACTATTTGGCTAGTGGATGGTTGCCTCATGACCTCACTTGTGATCAAAGACGAAAGCTTCAAGGTGAGGTAAAACGTTATTTTTGGAATGACCCTTTCTTGTTTAAACTGTGTGCAGATGGTGTGATTCAAAGATGTGTGCCCGAAGGAGAGATGGCAAGCGTTATGTCTCATTGCCATGATGAAGCAGCTGGAGGACACTATGGTGGAAATTGCACTACAGCAAAGGTCATGGAAGCAAGTTTCTTTTGGCCTACTTTATACAAAGATGCAAGAGCGTATGTAGCTGCATGTGACAAGTGTCAGAGGGCAAGTAATATTAGCAAGAGAGATGAAATGCATCTCAACTCTATTCTGGTATGTGAAATTTTTGACATTTGGGGTGACTTCATGGGTCTGTTCCCAACGTCGCATTCTTATGAGTATATCCTAGTAGCCATTGACTACGTCTCTAAATAGGTCGAAGAAATCCCTACTAGGACCAATGATGCTCGGGTGGTGTGTGAGTTCTTACAGAAGAACATCTTTACCCGCTTTGGGACACCTCGAGTGATTATCAGTGAAAATGGGTCACACTTTATGAACAAGCAGTTTGTTGCATTGATGTCCAAGTATGGGGTCACACACAAAACAGGAACCCCATACCATGCCCAAACTAGTGGGCAAGTTGAAGTGGCTAACCAGGAACTTAAACGAATTCTTGAAAAGATGGTTAGTGCTTCTCATAAGGATTGGTCTGTAAAGTTGGATGAAGCTCTATGGGCGTACAGAACTGCGTTCAAAACAACTATAAGGACTTTACCATTCAAATTAGTGTATGTAAAATCATGTCATCTACTTGTTGAGATAGAACATAAAGCTTATTGGTCAATTAAGATGCTTAATCTTGATCTTAGTCTTGTAGGTGAACATAGGTTGGCGCAGATGAATAAATTGGACGAGTTTAGACTGGACGCGTATGAAAATGCACGAATTTTCAAGGAAAAGACAAAAAGGTGGCACGATCATATGATTACGCCAAAGGAGTTTCATGAAGGGGATAGAGTCTTACTATACAATAGCAGACTTAAGTTGTTCCCAGGAAAATTCCAATCAAGATGGACAAGTCCATATGTGGTAAAACATGTCTCACCGTACGTCGCCGTTGAAATTCTGGATGAAGAAGGGAATGAAATCTTTAATGTGAATGGGCACAGGTTGAATATCGTACCTTGTTGGAGGATTTGACAAGCAATCCACTAGAATCGTGATAAAATGAGCCTAAGTGTTGGAGTCAAGCTGACGACTATAACTCAGAACTACTTCTAACCCTTTTTCTTGCTTTTTAGAATAGTTTAGATAATTGTAGTTTAGGATTATTAGAGTTTAGGAGTTGTGGTGCTTGTTTGGGTAGGTATATGCATGAGTTGGACATAAAATAAGTACATAACAGAATCGGGGTGCAACCCGTGAGCTAAATATCAAAAACGAGGCGAACTCTGTGAAAATTGGCCTAGCGCGCCACGTAGGGCACCCTGTCGTGCACCGCGCCATGCCAAATGGCTCTCTAACAAAAACAATCCTGCCTCTGATAAGATCCACTACTGCGCGGCGTGGGGCGCCGCACGCCGCGACGCGGTAGTTCAATTTTGTAGTTTTAATTTATATAAAAAAAATTGAAATTAAAAATAAAACGCCGAGACCCCCCTTTTTCTCCTTCTGAGACCCCCTCCCCCCCCCCCCCATTCTCTCTCACATATCTCTCCTCTCTAACTCTCCTCCAATTCCCCTATTGTTCTTCTTCTCAAATTCTTTCCACACACACCTCCAATCCCTCCTATCCATCTTCAAGGTAAGTCTTCCTCTCATCTCATCTCTTTTCTTCTAGTAGTTGCTTGTAGTATTTAAGTAGTTTTATTTTATTTTGAACCAAACCCTAGGTAGATGTAGTTGTGTTAATGTTCTTTGCCTATTATGGCCGAAAATGATGCTTAACTTGTGGGGCTTTCATTGTTCTTATGATTGTGGAAGATTTTTGGTATGTCTTGGTGCTTATTGAATAAATATATGGTAAAGTATGGCGGATGTGCCTTTATGTCTGAAAATAGGAGGAAAGTTTGTGCAAATTTAGAGGACTTTGTGCCATTGTTGCATTGTGGTGGTGTTGTGCTTATTGTAGGGTGGTTGATTGGTATGTTGGGTAGTAATCTTAGATTAATGGAAGTTTAAATTATGAGGTAAATTTGGTGACTACCATATGCTTGATGAAATGCCTAAGTGACATAGAAGATGACATTGTAGCTTAACTGGATGCTAATTGTTATGAGATAATGTGATGCTATATGATAAGTGTGGGGTGGGAGGTCATGTTTTTATGTTGTGAAATCTTAACGTTTTAGCCCGAGTGCTAATCGATTGGCCACCCCATGTTAATGTATTGCTAGGTGCTAATTCGAATGTCCGATTCATGCGATATGCTTGTGTAGTGTTGTATTTTAACTTCTGCATTTTGTTCGTACTGAATTAGTATAACTTCTTATTTTTCTTTTCTTAATTACTAGCTAGCTTCTTGATTTTGTATTTTACATTAGTATAGTCCGTGGTTATGTTGTTATAATATTATGTTGATGGTTGGGGGGGCTGTTGATTGCTTGTGGCGTGCTTCCAATGGGGTAGTCTGAGTCCCCGATATATATTGTACTTGTGAACATTCCAATAACATAAGTGTGAGGTGGTTACCCCGTTTGGCCTTGTTTTGTTTTACGTGTTGTGGCTAATATTGTTCGTCTTGTGCAGGTACAATGTCTTCTGAGGTTGCCTCTAGTAGCCGTCGAGGAGGTAGGTGGGCGCCTCCCCCCGCCCCAATGGAGGAGGAAGAGGAGCGCATTGATCCAGATGCGGATGTAGTACCATAGTGCAAATTTGGTATTCGGGCTGTCCCAGTCCATGCTAGACATTGGTTCCAGATGTTTGTCCCTGCGGTGAACCCAGAGCCTAAGGTTGCTATTGACGATAGGAAGTTGGCCCGAAAATATAATGAGATATACAACAACATTCGGGCTTTGGGTTTTGACTGTCTGTTCCGTCCAGGTGATGCGGTAAACATGAACCTGGTAAAGGAATTTTATTCTAACTGGCAACCTGAGGCCAGCCTGGATGCTGTGTATGAAGTATGGGTATGAGGTAAAGTGATTCCATTCTCCTCCCAAGTGATCAATCGGACTATGGGTTTCACAGAGCATTCCCACAAGCTCTTTCAGAGGTTTCTCCGTCGGCCAGACTATCCGGATATCCGCCGATAGCTATGTGGCGGTGACTCTTCTGCTGCATGGACACAGGATGTGAATGAATTCCACAAGGACATGAAGAAGGGAACATTCCATTGTCTGGCTAAGGTTATTTTGCGATTAATCAATGCCAAAATCATGCCCACCCAAAGTGAATCTGATGTCTTACGGCTGAAAGTGTATTTGATCTATGCCTTTTTGACAAGGATGCGGTTTGATATTAGAAAAATCATGTTGGAGCACATGGTGAGAGTGCGAACACTAGGGGCCTGCCGCCTATTCTACCCGAGTATGATCAGTCAGTTGTTGCAGGCGCACCATATAGAGGAGGAGTTTCACTATGACCGGACCATCCCCGTGACATATCCTATCAAGGCCTTTGATATCACGGTAGTAATAGATCCTCCTCCTGCTGCTGCTGCTGTTACTTCGGACCAGAGACTGGTCCGTGTTGGGGAAACACTGCAGCTGCTGTTTGCTGATTTGAGCCTTCGCTTTGCTCGGGGGGAGACTGATTTCGCATAGCTGCAGCAGGACCACCCCCTTTCTGCTGTCACTCAGTAGTGGTTGGGATCTGTGGGGGGAGGACAGCTGCCACAAGATAAGGATGTGAACTCCGTTCCCTCCTATTATGAGGAGTATTTGTGCACCTTTGAGGGTGCTGATGATTAGGCCAAGGGCCTCAGGGAGTCACCTTTTCACTCTTGTTTTACTGTTTTTCATTGGGGACAATGAAATTTCATGAGTGTGGGGTGGGGTGCTCCTATTTGATTGTATTTGTTTTTGTATTTGTTTTCTATTTGCCAGTTGGTTTTGTTTGATTTGTTTCTTGCTTTAGTAGACAATATGGTGTGTAAATTATAATTCTGAATTCTATCGGCCTGTAATAGTTAGTAATTAATTATTTAGTTTCGACTCTTCCCGACGATGGATTTTGTCGACTGACTTCTTGAGGGATTTGAAGTCGAACGAGAAAAATACAAACAAAAAAAAATTGAAAATCCAAAAATATGTCTTTTATTTTATTTTATTCTATTTTACTTTCTTAGGTAGTGTAGTAATTCCCCCTTGATTTTTCTTTGTGTCGCGGTTTTTTTCCAAGGGTTTTACTTAAACCGGGTGTAGTTAGTTTTTTTGTTTTTGTTTTATAGGAATAAAGAATCTTGAGTCACACTGCTAATTTGAAGCAATTTTCCTTGACTGCATATGCCTTGAGAGTGGTAAGTTCCTTAGTCGTGACGCCTAGGCACAGTTCTTGACTCTTAGATAAGTGCCTTAAATTGCTTGATTGTAACTCTGCTTAACTGCTTTGACTAGAGAGTCGGGAAAGATCCGATCCTAAGTGAGTTATGTGCCAATGTGTGGGTGAGGTTTTTGTTGATAATTTGTGCATGTCAGTTGATGTCTAGAACTTGCCTTGCGTGTTTGCAAAGAGAAATAACAGTTTTGTTCAGTTTAGAAAGTGATATAGGCATTTCTTTGTTGAGCCAGATATATGCTTTTGCCCACCTAATTAATGGTTATCTTAGTTAGCTCTTTTGAGCCTGTAATCCTATTTCTTTGGCAACCACACTATAAGCTTGACCCCTTTGTTTGAATTGTCTAGCTGTTTGAACCTTTTACCTCTTTTGAGTACTTGAATTTGGTATGAGCTTGTTAAAAACTACAAGGAGGTATAGTTAGGTTTTGAGTGGAACTATAGAAAAGGCGAAAGGTGCACTGTTGTGAGAGCCACTTGTAGAGAATTGAGAAAACAAGAAGAGAAAATCAGAATCTAGAAAAAGAAAAATTGTTGGTGTTTGTATATATTATAAAGAAAATTTATTCCTTACTAGTGGTAAATTTTGCTTTGTCTGTGCTTAAAGAAATTATGAGCTTGATGTCAATATGATGTGAAGGTTGGGATTTGGTTCAATACAAGTGTGAGGTTTAAATTGTGAAATTGTAAGTATTAAAGTGCTCAGGGAGGTGTATCCACTATATCCATATGTATCCTACCCGCCCCGCAGCCTACATTACAACCAAAATAAAGTCCTATTTGATCCTTGACTGAATGAGCTCAATTAGTAGAGTATTACACTACGGGCAAGCTTATGGTATATTCTCTATGGCACATGAATTTTATTTTTGAGAGTGAGTGAATTCTTTCTATCTTGAGTTCCTATTTGTTCTTGAATTTGACTGTGTAGGGAACTACTCTCTATTGTTTGTGTGAGGGCACATAACTTATGAAGGTAAGATAAAGTCTTTGACCTCTGTGTTAGAGTAAGTGAACATGTTGTGAAAAACGCACGGTGCTTTTGAGTCGAGTCTTGAGGTTAGGATATTATGACATGGTGTTTAGTCTATTTTAAATAATCTTGGCATGGTGTGTTAGGGAGGTTGTTTGATGGAAAGGTCGTCCCTATGTGAAGTGTAGTTTGATTGCTCGAGGAAGAGCAATGGTCTAAGTGTGGGGTGGTAATAGTCTAAGGCTAGAAACTCGTGTTTTAGCCATAGTATTGCACTCTAATTACTGCATTTTACGTGTGTTTGAGCTTAAATGATGGTGAATTACATTTATTACGTGTTTTATGCCTTGCGGGAAGTGATTCCGAGCTAACAAATTAATTTGGAGCTGAATCGATCAATTTGGAGCTTTGAAGTCTGAGTAAAAGCCCAATAAATTAAGTCGAGATCGTGTTCGGGGGTCGTGTACCAAGTCTGGATGTCAAAAGAGGATGAAACACTTTCAATCTGAGAAAATGACACTGCCGAGCTGCATGGGGCACCGCAGTGCGCGATGTGGCAGTGAAAAACTTGCCTGACAAGAAAAATACATGCCCGCTGATAATCTCCATAGGCGCGGCGCGGCGTGCAGCGCGGGGCGCGGCGCGGCGCGGCACAGATGTACAAAAATCGCGGAGTAGTTTCCAACTTCAGCTTGGAAAGAGTAGCTTCGTCCGTGTTTGTTTCTACATGGTATAAATACACCAAAAACATGATTTTTATGGGACTTTTGACCTACAAAAGATTGGAGAACCAACCAAGGCAAGAAGACTCTAGAATTCATCAATATTTTGACCTGCAATCGGTGCAATACGGGAGTTTGTATCAAATCATTAGAATTGATGTTTTATTTGTTTCTGAACCTTATTGAGATATCTTACTACATTGTTATGGAGTAAATTCCATTAGGGTGATGACAGATACGGTGTTTCGATAACTTGATTAGGGATTCGATTCTTGATAATCGTTAGAATTAATTGATGGAGCTTTAGTTTGTATTGTGGAGTTAATTATTATTTTTCTTAATCGAAAGAGGAGTTTGATATTGAATTTCTTCATATCTTATGCTCTATTTTAAATTCTTGATTCAATTAGGTAATCGAAAGAGCCTCTTGAATTGTTAATCGAACTAGAAAAGAGGGGAATATTCGTGAGAAGTGACCCTTTAGATCATAACCATCATTTTATTGTTGCAATTGTTTACCATGATTCCATTGGATAAATTACTGAAATTAACGTTTAATCAAAAGAGAAATATTAACTTCAAGTGTAATTTGATTATCGGTTGAATTCGTGAGAATCAACCGTATTATAGAGTGAATTAACTCAAGAATTGGATCCCGAGGCAGTTATCTGGTACCTATCTAATCAAATACCCTTATTCCCCTCATTGATATTTCTTCGTTGCTCATCTGCTATCTTTTGTGATCAATTGTTATTTGTTTAATTTTTAGTAGTTACTCGTAGTAACAATAATCAAATCAAGTGTTAAATTTCCTGGATAGTAATCAACTAGAGATTATTTGAAAATTGTTTAAATCCAATCCCTGTGGAGACGATAATTAATCTATACTATTTGTGACTAGCGAACAATAATTATGTGTTGTGTTTTGCGCTCGTCAGCTTCCTACTGCGTTCATGAAGGACAAAACCATAAACCAGCACCAGTAGTAGCAAAACACCCAAACCTGGTCTGAAACCATCCCGAAACACACCCGAGACCCCCGGGACCCCGTTCACTCATAGAACCTATTCCCAATACCTTATCCAAACTCTTCCAAAGGCTTGAAACTCCAAGGATAACATCAAAACCACGAATCGATGATCAAAACATTCTCCTAACTTTCAAACATTCAAACTTCGCCGAACACATCCGAACCGCACTTAGACATTCCGGATCGCGACCAAGCTTCACGCACCAGTTCCAATCAATAAAACGAACCTATCCAAGGTCCTGAAACACTGCCCGAAGTTCGATAACACCAAAGTACACTTTAAGTCAGACTTAGCAAATTTCAAAACCTTTAAAATGCAAACTTCTAATAATACCATCAGCATTTGGAACACGAATCCGACATTGAAGCCGCATAACACCATCATCTCCAATCACAACCTTTTTAGCACCACCCCGTTGCACCGTGGCTTTCAACACCAATAAGTGAGAATCATTAAACTGGCGAGCCTTGATACGCTCCAACAACGAAAACTGTGCCACAATACAAGCAAGAACCCGACTAGGCTCTAAAACATCCAATCTCACAAATCGATTGGCTAAGGCCTGAACACCATAGCTAGGGGCCTCTCCACTACCGGTAAATATGCCAAACTACACATGCTCTCAGCCTTCCTACTCAATGCATCGGCCACTACATTGGCCTTCCCCAGATGAAATATGGTGATATCATAGTCTTTCAACAACTCTAACCATCTTTGCTGCTGCAAATTAAGGTCTTTCTACTTGAATGGATTCTGGAGACTCTGATAGTCGGTATAAACCTCACATAGAATGCCGTATAGATAGCGCCTCCAATTCTTTATGAACAATGCCTGCCAACTCTAAATCATACACAGGGTAATTCTTCTCATGAACCTTCAACTGCCGAGACGCATAGGCAATCACCCTACCGTCCTGCATCAATACCGCTTCAAGCCCAATACGTGATGCATTACAATACACGGTGTAAGATCTCAAACCTGTAGCCAATACCAATACTGGGGTTGTAGTTAATGCAGTCTTGAGCTTCTAAAAGCTCAACTCACACTCGTCGGACCACCTGAAAAGAGCACCCTTATGGGCAACTTGGTCAATAGGGCTGAGATATATGATAACCCCTCAACGAACCGCCAATAATAACCCGCCAAACCCAAGAAGCTATGAATCTTACCACATGGCCCAAAAAGGCAACCAAGTGTAACCAGAACTCATACTTTGAAAACTTGGCATATAATTGACGATCCCTCTGAGTTTTGAAATACGATCGAAGATGATGCTCATGCTCCTCTCGAATACGGGAGTAAACCAAAATATCATCAATGAAGACAATCACAAAAGAATCCATATAGGGCTTGAACACCCGGTTAATCAAATCCATAAAGGTTGCTGGGGCATTAGTCAAGCCAAATGACATCACTAAGAACTCATAGTGACTATACCGAGTCCGAAAAGTTGTCTTAGGGACATCTGATGCCCTAATATTCAACTGATGGTAGCTAGATCTCCAGTCAATCTTCAAAAACACTTTCGCTCTAAAGCTGATCAAATAAGTCATCAAACCTTGGCAATAGATACTTGTTCTTGATGGTGGCTTTGTTCAACTGCCGATAGTCTATACACATCCTCATCGTCCCATCTTTATTCTTCACAAACAATACTGGTGCACCCCAAGGCGAGACACTAGGTCTAATGAATCCCTTATGAAGCAAATCCTACAACTACTCCTTTAATTCTTTCAATGCAACTGGGGCCATATGGTATGGTAGGGTAGAAATGGGCTGAGTGCCCGGAACCAAGTCAATGCAGAAATTGATATCTCTATCGGGTGGCATCCCCAAAAAATCTATAGGAAACACCTTTGGTAACTCGTGCACAACTGGTACTGCATCCATGGAAGGAACCACCGCACTAGGATCATGGATATAGGCCAAATATGCAAGGCACCCATTCTGGACCATATGCCGAGCCTTCACATATGAAATGGCCATGCTAGTGAAATGGACAGGAGTCCCTTTCCACTCTAATCGAGGCAACCCCAGCATGGCTAATGTCACAGTCTTGGCGTGACAGTCCAAAATAGTGTGATAAGGTGACAACCAATCCATGCTTAAGATCACATCAAAATCCACCATATTAAGAAGTAGAAGGTCTACACTAGTCTTATAGCTCCCGATAGTGACCAAACAAGCACGATATACCCGGTCTACCACAATACATTCTCCGACATGTGTAGACACATAAACAGGACCACTCAAAGAATCACGAGATATATCCAAATATGAAGCAAACTAGGATGACACGTATGAATAAGTGGAACCCAGATCAAATAGATCTGATGCATCTCTATGGAAAACTGGAATAATACTTGTGATGACCGCCTCCGACGACTCTGCCTCAGGTCTAGTTAAGAATGCATAAAAATGAGGCTGAGCCTCACCACTCTGAACTTCGCCTCTCAGATGGCCTCTAATTTGCTGGCCTCTACCTCTAACGGTCTGACCACCACCTCTAACTGCTTAAAACCTGCCTCTAGCTGGCTGAGCGGGTGGTGGAGCAACTGGTGCTGGAATCATGGCATGAGTACCCTACTGTGGTTTACTGCTCCTCAATCTAGGATAGTATCTCCGGATATGACCAATGTTGCCACACTCAAAGCAACCTCGCGATTGGCCTAACTGCTAAGTCTGAAATGATCTCTGATGACTCGAATGACCACCATAGTAACTCTGTAGCGGTGGTGCGCAAATAGGAGCTGAAGGTGTGCTGAATATTGACTGCTCAGGATGGGATCCGTAAGAACCATGACTGCCCGAAGCACTGTGTGCTACCTGAAGCGCTGACTGAATCGGCCTGTGAGGATGACCTCTACCAAACGAACCCTTTCCTCCAAATGGGGCACCACTGAAACCACTAAAATGACGAGTCCTCTTCTCAGATGCCGTGTCTCTACCCTGGCCACAAACCCTCTTGATCCGTCTAGCAATCCTTTCAACCTAATTAAAGGAAATATCATCCTTAGTCTCTATGGCCATCTTTAGTCTGATACCGAAAGTAAGGCCATCTTTGAATCTCCTCACCCTCTCCCTCTCAGTAGGGATCAATATAACTGCATGACGAGATAGGTCCACAAATCTGGTCTCGTACTGGGTAACAATTATGCTACCCTACTGGAGGCACTCAAACTAGTTGCGGTACTCCTTTCTTAGAGTAAAAAGAATAAACTTCTCCAAAAATATATGTGAGAACTGATCCCAAGTGAGTGGAGGTGAACCTACTGGTCTGCCTCGAACATAGTCCCGCCAACATCTCTTGGCAGAACCGGTCATCTGAAACACTACGAAGTCAACACCATTGGACTTCACAATACTCATATTGTGCAACACCCCGTGGAAATGGTCCAAGTAATCATGTGGGTCCTTATAAGGTGTACCATCAAAATGAATAGGAAAGAGCTTGGTGAACTTGTCCATCTTCTTTAGCCCCTTAGAAGACATCGCGGGATTCTCCCCGGACTGCGTAGCAATAATAGGCTGAATTACTGCAACTGGAGGAACTACCGGAGTCTGATATATGGGAGCCATCTTCTCCGAAGTGTGAGTAGCGGGAGTCTGGGCTCCTCCCCCAGCCTGAGAGATGGATGGTGCTACAGGAAATACACCGGCCTGGGTGTAATGACCCAACTGGTCATTTTGACTTTTAGAACCCCGTTCCCCTAAATAAAACTCCCCGTATGTACTTTTATTAATTTATGACTTGCGGGGATGGTTGGTTCGGGATTTGGAAGTGTTCGGGTTGAAATCGGAACACTTGGTTCCTTAAGTTGGCCTTAAAATGCTAAGTTTGACTTCGGTCAACATTTGAGAAAATGAACTCGGAATAGAATTTTAATGATTCCAACAGCTCCGTATGGTGATTTTGGACTTAGGAGCGTGTCCGAAATTTTATTTGAAAGTCCGTAGTTAAATTAGGCTTGAAATTGCTAAAATAGGAATTTAAGCTTGGTAGTTTGACCGGGGAGTTGACTTTTTTGATATCGGGGTCGGAATCCAGTTCTGAAAATTTTTATATCTCCGTTAGGTCATTTATGACTTGCGTAAAAAATTTGAGGTGAATCGGACTTGATTTGATAGGTTCCGACGTCATTTGTAGAAATTAAAAGTTTCAAAGTTTATTAGGCTTGAATTTATGTGTGATTCGTGTTTTTAGTGTTGTTGGATGTGATTTGAAGACTCGACTAAGTCCGTATGATGTTTTAGGACTTGTTAGTATATTTGGTTGAGGTCCTGAGGGGCTCGGGTGAGATTCGGATGCTTAACGGATCATTTTTGGACTTGGCTTGATAGCTGGAGTTCTGGTTTCGGCAGGTTCTAGTTTCCTTCTACGCGATTGCGTGAGAAGGTATGCGATCGCATAGGGTTAATTGGGCAGCTGAAATTTTGTGCTATGCGATCGCATGGGCGAGTTCAAGATCATGTAGGTTTAGCAAACTGTGATATGCGAACAAATGGCTAAGACCGCGTTCGCGAAGAGGAAACGAAGCATAACCTGGTCCACACGCTTAACCCTTTGCGATCACATGGATGATTATGCGATCGCGTAGGTCTAGGAATGCTGTGTTTCGCGATCGTGTGGAGTTAACCGCGATCGCATAAGCTTAATTCTGGGCAACCTTATTTTGTTCTTCGGGATCGTGTGCCTTTGGCCGCGATCGCATAGAAGAAATCACTGGATAGAATGTTTAAGTTCTGAAAATGGGACTTCGTCCCATTTTCCATTTTAACGAATTGGAGCTAGGATTGAGGCGATATTTGGGAGATTTTTAGAAAAACTATCGGGGTAAGTGTTCTTAACTAAATCTTGGTTAGATTACCTAAATGCATCACTGTTTTTATCAGTTAATTGGTGAATTAAGTTAAAATATTTTGAAAACCCTCTTGGATAAATTTGAGGATTTGAGGGTCGAATTTTTATTGGAATTTAGTCATTTTGGTATGGTTAGACTCGTGGTTGAATGAGCGTTCATATTTCGTAACTTTTGCCGGATTCCGATATGTGGGCCTCGCGGGCAATTTTTGAGTTAATTTTAGATTTTATTGAAAAATATAGTATTTTCTTATGGAATTGATTCTATAATTTTTGTTGACTGTATCGAATTAATTAAGACTAGATACGAGTCGATCGGAGTCGGAAAGTCGAGGAAAAGGCATACTACTTGGTTAAATTGGAGCAAGTCGAGGTAAGTGACTTGTCTAACCTTATGTGGTGGAAGTTTCCCCTAGGATTGGTATTAATGTGATAATTGTAATATGATGAAAGTCGTGTACACGAGGTGACGGGTGTGTACACAGGCTAAATGTGAAAGATTATGTCTTTAAATTGTGTAAATCGATGTTGCATATCAATTAAATAATTTTACCTTGTTATATTCTTCATCATTGATTTAAATGTTTATACTTTAAATTTGCTTGACCTTTTCTTGCTAATTGTTTTACATGTTTAATAGAAACTTGGTTTCTTTTATTCTGTGCATTATTTGAAGGTTAATTTTCTTTAAATTAAATATTATTAATATGAATTATTGGATATTTTAAATTTGGTATTGAAGCAACGTATTAAAATTTTGAAATATTATTTTGTTGCGTTATTTATTCCCGAATATTTTTGGTGAGATTTTCGTACTCATTGTGATGGAGTCGTGAGCTATTTATTGTGGAAAAATATTATTATTGAATTATTTTGGCATGAGGCGTGAGCTCTTTATTATGGAAAAATATTGTTGTTGATTTATTTTGGCAAATTAAAATATTTGGGTACTTGAGGTGTAAATTGTGATATATCATGATATTGATACGCATGCGGTGGTATAAGGATTGGGTGTTGAAATGCATGCTGTGAGATAAGCGTGTCTTGATACGCGTGGCTAGTAGGAAAAACTACTAGAAGTCATGCGGTGTGATAAGGATGGCTAAAACGCAGGACGCTATTTCGGAAAAAATATTTTCTTTAAAATAAATTGTGAAGGCTCCCGCAGTGATATAAGGGAATGAGATATAATGAATTTATTTATGATTTGGGACTACGAGTCGGTACCTCGGGAGTGCCCTTGTTGATATTGATTTATGGCCGCAGTTGCCTTTGATTATTGTTGTGATTTTCTTAAGGTTGAAAATAATTCTATTTCTTTTTCACGAGGTATTAATTGCCATTATTTGGTGTAATTAAATGGTGACATACTACTTGATTCATTTTCATTGTCATTTTATCTTATTATATTGTTAAATATTTTACCATGCTATTATTTATTTTCCAGTAGGGCCTGACCTGACCTCGTCACTACTCTACCGAGGTTAGGCTTGGCACTTACTGGGTACCGCTGTGGTGTACTCATACTATGCTTCTGCACATCTTTTGTGCAGATCCAGGTACATCTTATCAGACCAGGCATTAGTAAACTAGCTGTACGAGGAGAGTTCGAGGTATATCTGCCAGCGTCTGCAGACTCCGGAGTCCCCTTCAATCTTACTATGTTGTCTTCCTTATTTGCTTTAGACTCTGATGTATAGAGACATGGAGAATAAATTCTTAGAAGCTTGTGACTTATTTCTACTGGGTTTTGGGAGTTGTAATTATTTGAATTGTAGTTTATTTATTTAGATATCTATTATTATTCCGCATTGATAGGCTTACCTAGTATTAGAGACTAAGTGCCATCACGACCTCCTACAGAGGGAATTTGGGGTCGTGACACTGGGCCACACTCCCCTTAAGGCCCTCTAAGCGGGCTAGGAGTCCTGAAGTACGGGAGTAGTTTATTTATTTCAGATATCTATTATTATTCCGCATTGATAGACTTACCTAGTCTTAGAGACTAGGTGCCATCACGACCTCCTATGGAGGGAATTTGGGTTCGTGACAAGTTGGTATCAGAGCTCTAGGTTCGTAAGTGTTATGAGTCACAAACAGGTTTTGTAGAGTCTTGCGGATCGGTACAGAGACATCTGTACTTATCATCAAGAGGCTATGGAACTGTTTGGAAAATATTCACTTCTTTGATTCCTTGTCGTGCGTAATTGTTGAATTCAAAGTTCTAAACCATTATCTTTCTATTCTCTCACAGATGGTGAGGACACACACAACTGGATCCGATGATCAGACACCCGTGCCCTCTGTTGGAGCCGCAAGAGGCCGGGGTCGGGGCAGTGGCCGAGCCAGAGGTCGAGGAAGACCATGTGTTGCAGCCAGAGCACCTGCACGAGCTGCTGCACCAGAGCCACCAGTAGTTCCAGTTAGAGAACAGGCACCCGAGATGCCCATTACTACTCCTGCACTTCAGGAGACTCTTGCCCAGTTTTTGAGCATGTTTGGCACTCTAGCTCAAGCAGGGTTAATTCCACTCGCTCCTGCCACATCTCAGGCCGGGGAAAGAGCACAGACTCCTGCTACCCGTACTCCAGAGCCACGGGCCCAAGTTGACCATGCCCCATAGGTTATACCTGTGCAGCCAGTTGTCCTAATTCGGCCTGAGATTAGGACAGCAGTTTCAGAAGGGGAGCAGCTCAGGCCCGAGAGGTACAAAAAGTACCACCCTCCCACAAGTACCACCCTCCCACTTTCAGCGGTTTAGCTTCAGAGGATGCTCAGGGTTTTCTGGAGGAATGTCACTGTATCCTTCGTTCTATGGGTATTGTGGATTCCAGTAGAGTTTCTTTTACGGAATTCCAGTTTAGAGGAGAAGCCTACCAGTGGTGGCGGGCATATGAGTTGGATAGTCTCGCTGAGGCATCTTCACTCACTTGGGCTCAATTTTCAGATATATTCTTAAGGGAGTATGTTCCTCAGAGTCTTAGAGATGCATGGCGCATAGAGTTTGAGCAGCTGCGCCAGGGTTCTATGATCGTGTCAAAGTATGCGGTCCGATTTAGTGAGTTGGCTAGGCATGCACCAACCTTAGTTGCTACTATTCGAGAGTGGGTTCGCAGATTTATTGAGGGTCTCCACCCTAGTATCAGATTCAGTATGGCTCGAGAGCTAGAGACGGACATCACATACCAACATGTGGTGTCAATTGCTAGGAGATTGGAAGGTATGCGGACTAGGGAGAGGGAAGAGAGGGAAGCTAAGAGACCCCGAGATTCTGGCACATATAATAATTCTCGTACCCCAGTTGCAGCCCGTTATGGTAGAGGTTATGTGAGCCGTCCTATTCATTCAGCACTTCAAGCTTCCAGTGGTATTTCGGCTACTCCCAGACCTCAGGTTCCATATTATGCACCGCCAGTGTCTACTATACCTCCTGTACGGGGTGCTTTCAGTGGGCAGTCTAATCGATCAGGCCCGAGCAAGTCCCAGTAGCCATGTCCTCCAAGGGCTTATTTTGAATGTGGTGACACTCGTCATATTATGAGAGATTGCCCCAGATTTAGGAGGGGTGCACCTCCACATATTTGTCAGGCCCCACCTATTCCACAGGGTCCTTAGGCTTTTCAAGCCATGATTACTGCACTAGTTTCCACTCCACCTGCACAGCCAGCTAGAGGTGGAGGTCGGACAGGTAGAGGTCATCCTAGAGGGGGAGACCAGGCCAAATATTATGCCCTTTCTGCTAGGACAGAGGCCGTTGTATCTGATTCTGTTATCACAGGTATTATTCCAGTATGTTATAGAGATGCATCAATCTTATTTGATTCGGGCTCCACTTATTCTTATGTGTCATCTTATTTTGCCCCGTATTTGGGCGTATCACGTGATTCCTTGAGCTCTTCTGTATATGTATCTACACCCGTGGGTGAATCTATTATTGTGGACCACGTGTATCGGTCGTGTTTAATTAGTATCAGTGGTTTTGAGACCAGAGCTGATTTATTATTGCTCAGTATGGTGGATTTCGATATTATTTTGGGCATGGACTGGTTGTCGCCCTATCACGCTATTCTTGATTGTTACGCCAACACGGCGACGTTGGCTATACCAGGTCTACCGTGGCTAGTGTGGAGAGGTACCTCGAATCATATTCCTAGAAGGGCTGTTTCATTTCTTAAAGCTCAATGAATGGTTGAGAAGGGGTATGAAGCGTATCTGGACTATGTGAGAGATGTTAGTGTTGATACTCCTACCATGGGGTCAGTTCCTATAGTAAGGGATTTTCCTGATGTATTTCCAGCAGATCTCCTGGGTATGCCACCCGACAGGGATATTGATTTTGGCATTGATTTGTTATCGGGCACTCAGCCTATTTCTATTCCACCATATTATATGGCCCCAGCAGAGTTGAAAGAATTAAAAGAACAATTACAAGAATTGCTTGATAAGGGCTTTATTCGGCCCAGTGTATCACCTTGGGGTGCTCCTGTCTTATTTGAAAAGGAAAAGGATGGTTCTATGTGGATGTGTATTGATTACCACCAGTTGAACAAGGTTACAGTGAAGAACATGTATCCATTGCCATGTATTGATGACCTATTTGATCAGCTTCAGGGTGCCAAAGTGTTCTCTAAGATCGACTTACGTTCAGGTTATCATCAGTTGAAGATTCGGGAGCCAGATATCCTGAAGACTGCTATTAGGACTCGGTACGGTCATTACGAGTTCCTTGTGATGTATTTTGGGGTGACCAACGCCCCAGCAACATTTATGCACTTAATGAATAGTGTATTTCAGCCATATCTTGATTCTTTTGTTATTGTGTTTGTTGATGACATTCTGGTGTATTCTCGGAGTCGGGAAGATCATGAACAACACCTGAGGACTGTGCTTCAGACTTTGAGAGAAAATAAGTTATATGCAAAATTTTCAAAGTGTGAATTCTGGCTTGATTCAGTGGGATTTTTGGGTCATTTAGTTTCGTGCAAGGGGATCAAGGTAGATCCGAAGAAGATTGAGGCAGTGCAGAGTTGGTCCAGACCGATCTCAGCTACGGAGATCCGGAGTTTCCTTGGTTTGGCAGGGTATTATCGTCGATTTGTAGAGGGTTTCTCTTCTATTGCTGCACCTATGACCAAATTGACCCAGAAGGGTGCTCCGTTCAGGTGGACAGAGGAATGTGAGGAGAGCTTCCAAAAGCTCAAGACAGCTTTGACTACAGCCCCAGTATTGGTATTACCTACAGGTTCAGGGTCTTATACTGTGTATTGTGATGCATCGCGTATTGGTCTTGGCACAGTGTTGATGCAAGATGGTAGGGTGATTTCCTACGCGTCCAGACAGTTAAAGGTACATGAGAAGAATTATCCGGTCCATGACCTTGAGTTAGCAGCGATTATTCATGCCTTGAAAATTTGGCGGCATTATTTATACGGTGTCTATTGTGAGGTCTACACCGATCACCGGAGTCTACAACATCTGTTTAAACAGAAGGATCTTAATTTGCGGGAGCAGAGATGGTTGGAGATGCTTAAGGATTATGATATCACCATTCTCTATCATCTCGGGAAGGCCAATGTAGTGGCTGATGCCTTGAGTCATAAGGCAGAGAGTTTGGGCAGCTTAGCATATTTACCGGTAGCAGAGAGGCCTTTAGCCTTGGATGTTCAAGCCTTGGCCAACCAGTTTTTCAGGTTGGATATTTCCAAGCCGAGCCGAGTTTTGGCTTGTGTGATTTCTCAGTCTTCTCTTTACAATCGTATCAGAGAGCGTCAGTACGATGACCCCCATCTACTTGTCCTTAAGGATACAGTTCAACACGGTGATGCCAAGGACTTCACTGTTGGAGCTGACGATGTATTACGGATGCAGGGCAAGCTATGTGTGCCTAATGTAGATGGTTTGCGGGAGTTGATTCTCCAGGAGGTTCACAGTTTGTGGTACTCCATTCATCCGGGTGCTACAAATATGTATCAGGACTTGAGACAGCACTATTGGTGGAGGCAGATGAAGAAAGACATAGTGGAGTATGTAGCTCGGTGTCTAAATTGTCAACATGTGAAATATGAGCATCAGCAACCGGGTGGATTGCTTCAGAAGTTAGAGATTCCAGAATGGAAATGGGAGCGGATCACTATGGATTTCATTGTTGGGCTCCCACGGACTCAGAGAAAGTTTGATGCAGTTTGGGTGATTGTGGATAGGTTGACCAAGTCAGCTCATTTCGTTCCTGTGATGACTACCTACTCTTCTGAGCAGTTGGCTCGAATCTATATTCGCGAGATTGTCAGACTTCATGGCATACCGGTATCTATCATCTCTGACCGGGGTACACAGTTTACCTCACGGTTTTGGAGGGCTGTACAGCGAGAGTTGGGTACTCCTGTAGAGTTGAGTACATCATTTCACCCTCAGACATACGGGCAATCCGAACGCACTATTCAGATATTGAAAGATATGCTTCGTGCGTGTGTGATAGATTTTGGGAGTGTTTGGGATCAGTTCTTACCACTTGCGGAGTTTGCTTACAACAACAGTTATCAGTCGAGCATTCAGATGGCTCCGTATGAGGCCTTGCATGGTAGGCGGTGCCGTCTCCAGTGGATTGGTTCGAACCAGGCTAGGCTAGGCTATTGGTTACAGACTTGGTTCAGGATGCCTTGGAAAAGGCTAAATTGATTCAGGATCGACTTCGTACCGCCCAATCTAGACAGAAGAGTTATGCGGATCGGAAGGTTCGTGATGTTGCATTCATGGTTGGTAAGAGGGTCTTGCTCCGGGCTTCGCCTATGAAGGGTGTGATGAACAAGCAGGTTCGAAAGCTGAGGTCAAAGAACATTGCTTCCATGAAGGTTCAGTAGAGGGGTCATCTGGTCGAGGAGGCGACTTGGGAGACCGAACATGATATGCGCAGCTGTTATCCTCATCTTTTCACCACTCTAGGTATAATTCTAAACCAGTTCGAGGACGAACGTTTGTTTAAGAGGGGGAGAATATAATGACCCAATCGGTCATTTTGACTTTTAGAACCCCGTTCCCCTAAATAAAACTCCCCGTATGTGTGTTTATTAATTTATGACTTGCGGGGATGCTTGGTTCGGGATTTGGAAGTGTTCGGGTTGAAATCGAAATACTTGGTTCCTTAAGTTGGCCTTAAAATGCTAAGTTTGACTTCGGTCAACATTTTGAGAAAATGACTCCACAATAGAATTTTGATGATTCCAACAGCTCTGTATAGTGATTTTGGACATGGGAGCGTGTTCGGAATTTTATTTGGAAGTCCGTAGTTAAATTAGGTTTGAAATGGCTAAAATAGGAATTTAAGCTTGGAAGTTTGACCGGGGAGTTGACTTTTTGATATCGGGGTCGGAATCCAGTTCTGAAAATTTTCATAGCTCCGTTAGGTCATTTATGACCTGTATGCAAACTTTGAGGTCAGTCGGACTTAATTTGATAGATTCCGGCGTCGTTTGTAAAAATTAAAAGTTTCAAATTTTATTAGGCTTGAATCTATGTGTGATTCGTATTTTTAGTGTTGTTGGATGTGATTTGAAGACTCGACTAAGTCCGTATGATATTTTAGGACTTGTTGGTATATTTGGTTGAGGTCCCGAGGGGCTCGGGTGAGTTTTGGATGCTTAACGGATCATTTTTGGACTTGGCTTGATAGCTGAAGTTCTGGTTTTCTTCTACCCGATCGCGTGAGAAGGTATGCGATCGCGTAGGGTTAATTGGGCAGCTGAAATTTTGTGCTATGCGATCGCGTGGGCGAGTCCGCGATCGCGTAGGTTTGATATACCTTGTTATGCGAACGCGTGGCTAAGACCGCGTTCTCGAAGAGGAAATGAAGAATAACTTGGTCCACGCGCTTAACCCTTCGCGATCGCGTGGATGAGTATGCGATCGTGTAGGTCTAGGAATGCTGTGTTTCGCGATCGCGTGGAGTTATCCGCGATCACATAAGCTTAATTCTGGGAAACCTTATTTTGTTCTTCGCGATCGCATGCCTTTGGCCGCGATCGCATAGAAGAAATCACTGGACAGAATGTTTAAGTTCTGCCCATTTTCTATTTTTAAAGAATTGGAGCTCGGATTGAGGCGATTTTTGGGAGATTTTCAGACAAAACATCGGGATAAGTGTTCTTAACTAAATCTTGGCTAGATTACCCGAATCCATCACTGTTTTTATTAGTTAATTGGTGAATTAAATTGAAAACTTTTGAAAACCCTCTTGGATAGATTTGAGGATTTGAGGTTCGAATTATTATTGGAATTTAGTTATTTTGGTATGGTTAGACTCGTGGTTTAATGGACGTTCATATTTCATAAATTTCACCGGATTTCGAGACGTGGGCCCCGCCGCGGGTAATTTTTGAGTTAATTTTGGATTTTATTGAAAAATGTAGCATTTTCTTATGGAATTGATTCTATAATTTTTGTTGACTGTATCAAATTAATTATGACTAGATACGAGTCGATCGGAGTCGAAAAGTCGAGGAAAAGGCATACTACTTGGTTAAATTGGAGCAAGTCGAGGTAAGTGACTTGTCTAACCTTGTGTGTGGGAATTTTCCCCTAGGATTGGTATTAATGTGATAATTGTAATGTGATGAAAGTCGTGTACACGAGGTGACGAGTGTGTACACGGGCTAAATGTGAAATATTATGTCTTTAAATTGTGTGGATCGATGTTGCATATCAGTTAAATAATTTTACCTTGTTATATTCTTCATCATTGATTTAAATGTTTATACTTTAAATTTGCTTGACCTTTTCCTGCTAATTGTTTTACCTGTTTAATTGAAACTTGGTTTCTTTTATTCTGTGCATTATTTGAAGGTTGATTTTCTTTAAATTAAATATTATTAATATGAATTATTGGATATTTTAAATTTGGTATTGAAGCAAAGTATTAAAATTTTGAAATATTATTTTGTTGAGTTATTTATTCCCGAATATTTTTGGTGAGATTTTTGTACTCATTGTGATGGAGCCGTGAGCTATTTATTGTGGAAGAATATTATTGTTGAAATATTTTGGCATGAGCCATGAGCTCTTTATTATGGAAAAATATTGTTGTTGATTTATTTTGGCAAAATAAAATATTTGGGTACTTGAGGTGCAAATTGTAATATATTGTGATATTGATTCGCATGTGGTGGTATAAGGATTGGGTGTTGAAACGCATGCGGTGAGATAAGGGTGGCTTGATATGCGTGGCTAGTAGGGGAAACTACTAGAAATCATGTGGTGTGATAAGGATGGCTAAAACGCATGATGCTATTTCGGAAAAATATTTTCTTTAAAATAAATTGTGAAGGCTCCCGCGGTGATATAAGGGAATGAGATATTGTGAATTTATTTATGATTTGGGACTACGAGGCGGTACCTCGGGAGTGCGCTTGTTGATATTGATTGATGGCCGTAGTTGCCTTTGATTATTGTTGTAATTTTCTTAAAGTTGAAAAGAATTCTATTTTGTTTCCACGAGGTACTAAAAGCCATTATTTGGTGTAATTAAATGGTGACATACTACTTGATTCATTTTCATTGTCATTTTATCTTATTATATTGTTAAATATTTTACCATGCCATTATTTATTTTCTAGTAGGGCCTGATCTGACCTCGTCACTACTCTACCGAGGTTAGGCTTGGCACTTACTGGGTACCTCTGTGGTGTACTCATACTACGCTTCTGCACATCTTTTGTGCAGATCCAGGTACATCTTATCAGACCGGACATCAGTAAACTAGCTATATGAGGAGACTTCGAGGTGTATCTGCCAGCGTGCGCAGACTCAGGAGTCCCCTTCTATCTTACTATGCTGTCTTCCTTATTTGCTTTAGACTCTGATGTATAGAGACATAGAGAATAAATTCTTAGAAACTTGTGACTTATTTCTACCGGTTTTTGGGAGTTGTAATTATTTGAATTGTAGTTTATTTATTTCAGATATCTATTATTATTCCGCATTTATAGGCTTACCTAGTCTTAGAGACTAGGTGCCATCACGACCTCCTACGAAGGGAATTTGGGGTCGTGACACTGGGCCACACTCTCCCTAAGGCCCACTAAGCGGACTAGGAGTCCTGAAGTACGGGAGTGGCTATGAACCCCTCCGGGACCTGTTCTAGTCCAACTGGCACGATTTGAACAAGGATCTCCTCCTCCTGCTCGATCTAAGGCTCTTCAATAGGTGCTGCTGCACGTGCTCTAGGGTGAGCTCTGCCTCTGCCTCGGCCCCTACCCCTAATAGTGGCTGCAACATGGGGCTCCGGCTCTTGCTCGCTGTGGATATTATATGTGTCCTCACCATCTGTGAGAGAACAAGAATAGAATTATTCAAACTTAATGAAATAAAATCCCACGATAGAGAAGGAAAGAAGCGAAATTTTCCTAAAGCTCTATAGCCTCTAGAAGATAAGTAAAGACAGTCTTTGTACCAATCCTCTAGACTCTACTAAGCTTGCTCATGACTCGTGAGGCCTAGGCAACCTAGTACTCTGAGACCAACTTGACACAACCCAAATCCCAATTGTGGAGTCGTGATGGCGCCTAACATCCACTTGCTAGGAAAGCCAACATTAGCTAGTTAATTAACCATTTTCAGCAATTTAAAAACATAACCTTAACTATACGAAACTGAAATAATCTGAAATAGAGGTTACAAATACAATAGTGTAGTCTAAACATATCCCAGAAATCTGGAGCCACAAATACATGAGCAACTAAAATACTACAAATATGGTATGAAATAAAGTACAACTGTCTGAAATTAGATAAACAGTAAAACATGATAGAAGGGGACTTCAGGGACTGCGAACATCGAGCAGCTCTACCTCAAGTCTCCTGTAGCAGTTGGATCCGAGCAGTCTCCGCTACGTGCCTCTAGGACCAACACCGGGATCCGCACAAGAAGTGCAGAAGTGTAGTATGAGTACAACCGACTCTATGTACTCTGTAAGTACCGAGCCTAACCTATACGAAGTAGTGACGAGGCTATGACAAGGCATTCACAATAAACTTGTACGAATAATAATAACAGAATACGAAAATATAGATAAAGCAGAATACTCATATAAACGAACCTGATGGTCAACTACCAGGCCCCAAAATAACATGATCTCAAATCTCATATCATAATGCTGAGATAAAACTTTACAACTGCAACAATACATCAACTCTGTTGGGGCGTTCAACCTGATCATAACACTTAAAAAAATAATTGTTGCAGCGTGCAATCCGATCCCAACACTTAATACAATAACTGTTGCGACGTACAACCCGATCCCAATATCATATCATATCATTATCTGTTATAGCATGCAACCCGATCCCAATATCAACTCATTAACATAAACAACTCAACACAACTAGTAACGGATATCTCAACACAAAAAGAGAATAAAGCGTACAGAACATCAAAGAACAACCAGTACAACAAAGGATAGCCAATACCTCGTATTTATAATTTTTTACTAATAACCAATACAAGAATAGCTAAAGAACTCACAGAAATCGGAATAACATAGTAAAGTGCAACAAGTGATGTAAAATCAACGAAAGCAAGTTAAACATGAAGCAATGAAGTTATACAATTAATACAAGTAGGAACATATAGCAGCTAAGCAGATATTAAGCGAGGAATGAATAAATCTAAATAAGTAACAAGTAAATAACAGGTAGCAAGTAAAGCATGGATAGTAAGATCATGTAGTAATAAAAGCATA
Source organism: Nicotiana tomentosiformis (assembly GCF_000390325.3). Classification (NCBI taxonomy): domain Eukaryota; kingdom Viridiplantae; phylum Streptophyta; class Magnoliopsida; order Solanales; family Solanaceae; genus Nicotiana; species Nicotiana tomentosiformis. The sequence continues at coordinate 81,216,349 of NC_090816.1, read as the reverse complement.
TAAAAAGAGATAACATGGAATAAGTGATGACATAAAGGTAAATAATCCAATACCCCATTCTTTAACACATGACGGCGCACATACACTCGTCACCTCGTATATACGCCATTTTCCCACATAATTCATATAACAAATAGACCAATAAGTCCTAATTCCCTCAAGTTAGACACGACACTTACCTCTTTGCGCAACCAACTCAACAACCAATCACGGATTTTCCTTTCGAACAAGCTACCAAACCAATTAAATCTAGAAAAATATCGTTCAAACAAAAGCTTTAGAAACTAACCACGAATGAAAAGGTTCAATCTTTGATGAAATTAAAAAAGTCAACAAAATTCAACCCCGGGCTCGCTTGGTCAAAATACGAGATTCTGACCAAAATTCAATTACCCATTCACCACCGAGCCCGGATATGTGATTCATTTCGAAATCTGACCTCAATTTGAGGTCTAAATTTTAATTTTACAAAATCCCTAAATTCTACTCAAATCCCTAATTTGTACCATGGAAATCCTAGATTTGATGTTAAAAACTCATGAAAAGTAATGGGGAATTGAAAGAAAGTGGATTAGAGTTTCTTACCAATGATTTTAGGAAGAAAAAGTCTCAAGAAAATCACCTCTAGAGTGTTTGGGGTTGAGAAATGGTGTAAAATGGCTAAGTCCCATTTTTTTTCTATTTTACCCAGCTGCAGACATCGCATTTGCGAAGTCTTATTCGCAAATGCGATGTCCGCAAATGCGAGACTCTGATCGTATTTGTGATCACTGTCACTGTGCATGAAATGTCGCAAATGTGACTAAATGTTCGCATATGCAAACTACTAATCCATCGCAAATGTGGCCCCTTCTTCGCATTTGCGAAGACCTCTAGTCCAGGACCTGAATCGTAAAAGCGACAAAATTGTCGCAAAATGGAAACTCAGGATCGCATTTACGACATGTTCTTCGCATTTGCGAAGAGCACCACCCCCAGCAAATAATCGCATTTGCGAGTCCAACTTCGTAAAAGCGGGACGCAATTGCGAACAGGTCCTTGCAATTGCCAGACCTGCAATCAGACACTAGCAGTTCCAAATCATTCTGCAACGCATCCGAAAATCACCTGAGCCCCTGGGGCTCCAAACCAAACATGCATACAAGTGTAATAACATCCTACAAACTTGCTCACTACCTCAAATCTTCAAAATAACATCAGATAATATGAATCGATCATCAAAACTCATGATTTTTAACTTGAAAACTCATTTTCATAATTTTTCACATAACGCACCGAAATACGTTCAGGTCACCACGAACCCCAATCAAAAGTGCGTACAAGTCCAATAATATCATACGAACCTACCGGAATTGTCAAAACACCGATCTGAGGTCGTTTACCAAGAATGTTGGCCGTGGTCAACTCAAGTCCCATTTTAAGCCTAAAATCACTTTTCTTCAAATTTTTACGTAAAAACTTTCTGGAAAACGACACGGACAAAGCACGTAAATCAAGAAACATGAAATAGTGCTAATAGAAGGCTCGGAATACCAAATTCAAGGCTAGTACTCAAAACGACCTATTGGGACGTCACAGTGAGACTGCACACCATGGTATCATAGAACTTCTAAAGCGCATTGCTGCTTCTGATGACGATTAAAATATCCAAAGCAAGAAAATACAATCTTTCTCTAAAAACAAAGTATCTATTGTACTTTCTTTAGTGGCAAGTGGCAACTATAAATCCCATTTTTCACAAACATATGATCTTCATTCTCTGTCGCCTATCCATCAGCGATTCAGAGTAGAGAACTTATTTCAGTTACATTTAATTACCAATCTTTTAAATCGTTAAAATTCTCTGATTTGGTCCCAAAGAGCCTCCGTACTTGGCATCTTGATGACATGTTTGGAGCTCCAAGCTTTGCGAATCAAGGAAGTAATGCCAACAGAAGCCCGATTGCAAGTAATTTCTAATTCTCGCCTTAAGGAGATGTTGATTGAATAATAACAGCAAGAAGCCTACATCTTGAAATAAAATAAGCTTATGTTCTTTACCAACTACTACAATGTAACTACAGGTTATATAGGGCAGACCATATACTTTGGGACCACTTTTCACAGCTTTTGGTGAGAAAAAGTAAGCGATAAACTGCTGCAACAGGCTGCTAAACTTTCAATTTCTTGTCATGTTCGAGCCCCGAGGGCATCAAATTCCAGTAGTTTGGGAAAAAAGCTGCTTTTTCTAGCACAGTTATATGTTTATACAATCATGGCAAATTTAATTGAGCTAGATAGGATAAGATTTAAAGACTGATTCATCTTCTTTATCTTATTAGACCTGGATAAAGAGGAACCTTTTATCCAATATTGTGTTGTTAAATATGCACTCAGAAGTTTGTAGCATAACCTAATAGACATCTACCATGCTGGAAAATGACAGAGTACTATACACTTGGGTTCATCACAGTGGCAACAAGGATCAGATGTCCACTTCACCACGAGCACAACATCGAATTTTTTTCCGATGGATCTTGACCCTTCATTTCCCTAAATCATTAACAATGGCAAGGATCTACATCCTAAACCATCTGCATCGCATTGCATGCGTAAGATGGAAGCAGGGTGGTTGTCATACAGTAGAACAACTCCCACTTCCATTCGCTACCACTCTGCTACTACTAGAATTAATATACATACATCCATAAGTATATTATCTATCTTCCCTTCAATATCTAGCACATGCTTCTCGATGTTATAGAAAAAAATATGAGAAGAGAGATTACTGAATGCCAGGACAATTGATGAAGCAAGGCTGTTTTATTTGTTGATGAATGTCCCACATGTTTAAAATGGCTCAGTTTATGCAGCAGAAAAAGACCATAAATTTTTATCTGTAGAAAGGGAGTATGTAGTGCCACAAAAGAGGCGAATATAGTTACGCCTCCCAACCTCTTAATGTTGTCGCACGTGCAACACGATTCACGCCAAGTGTGAAGGCACCCATCCGAAGATTGCAATTGTGCAACTGACACATGTTTTTCAGGTTATGGAAGGCTTTTGTCATGTATTTTCTAAGCTCCCTGTTAACCTTCTCCTCATCCCACATAAAACCTTGAATATTCTGCACATGAAAAAAGAATATATTCAGAACAATTAAAATGCACAGTTGAACTAAATTGATATTGAGATTTCAATTTTCTTCTCAACTTTCAGACACAAGAAAAGAGTTGCCAAAGTACATTTTTAATAGCTATTAAGATAGGACTGAGTTTAAGAAAATTGCATGCGCCTTCTGGAGGCAGTGTAGAAGAACTTGTGAAGACATTGACCAGAAAATTTCAACCTAGATACTTACAATAATCCAATCTACACGAATTCGAGGTTTGTCTTATGTCTTCAGAAACTGATTTCAGAGGAAAACTATATGGCATGATGAAGGCTGAAGAACTCAAAAACTTATTTATTCTTCAGAAAATTGCACTTAACTTAAAACGATGGTCAGAATAAAACCTTTATGATCTTTCCAATGTAATGAAAATAGATATATGGGGTGTCAATGTCAAAGATATATGATATTACCTGAACCCACTCAAAATAACTGACTGTCACACCTCCAGCATTGGCATATATGTCGGGAAGTATTACAATTCCCTTTTTAGACAAAATCTGCAGAAGACAGTTATCTGTCAAAAAACGGTAATCCTAGTAGTCAAATGGCTAGAAAACCTGGAAAAGTGGTTACCTCATCAGCTTCTGGATCAGTAGGATGATTTGCTGCTTCTATGATGAACTTAGCCTTGACATTATCAGCATTTTCTCTTCAGAGAAAGAAACAGATTCACACAGGACAAAATTAGACGTATGTATAATAAATAGCTATATATGGTTTAGTAATAAAGACAGAATATAGGAAAAAATTCACACAGTAAAGACTTTCTTCTCCACATAATCTCATAACAGAAAATAAGAGAAGGTTTATTATTGGTGCTCACGTGTATCATGTAAATTGAACACAGGAAAAAATTAATCATCTTTTCCATAGTAACAAAAAGTTAAAAAATAAAACCTATTAAGGGCTTATACAATCAATTACTTTTGTGAACTTTACTTTATATTCGCAGCATATAAGGACCAAAAATTTCAAATGTAATTTAAGGGTCTAAACCTGTTCAAAACTCCTCCCAAAGCGCAAGGTATGAGAACATCACATTCATGTGTAAGCACTTCATCTGAATTCATCACATCCCCACCACAAAAGTCGATCAGCTTCCCTGTTGCTTCTTTGTGATTAAGCAAAGCGGGTATATCAAGCCCATTGGGATTCTTGACTGCTCCAGTTATATCACTCACTGCAATTACCTTGCCACCTCTCTCATGAATAAGCTTTGCTGCCCATGCTCCCACGTTTCCAAAACCCTAAGAAATACAAATATAAGATTATAACAGTCATTTTGAGTGAATTTTGTGAAATAGCGAGCAGACGAACACAATGGAGTGTGCTGGAATTGAACAAGTCCGAAATTTTACCTGAATTGCAAAAGTCAAATCCTTAATATTCTTTCCATATTCAGCAAGTAAAGCTTCTGTAGCATAAACGACACCACGCCCAGTTGCAGCTTCCCTACCCAATGAACCGCCAAGATCCTATGACAGAAGATGAAACAGGGTACTTCAGTGAATTGAACGAAAACTCATAATTTTAACCAAATTGGATAAGTCCAAAATGTAGCAGATAGGACTTTAAAAATATGTTGCAAGAACTTACAATCGGTTTTCCAGTCACAATTGCAGGTGAGTGACCATGAAACTTTGAATACTCATCCAAAATCCAGGCCATAGTCTGTATATACAAAGTACCAATAAGCCTATTTGTTCGCAACTACTCTGTAGTTCCACAGAGAAGAATATTTGAGATAATGACCTATATTACTAACCTGGGCATTAGTGCCCATATCAGGTGCAGGGACATCCGTATTAATTCCAATAAGATCATGAATTTTCTGCGTGAAAACACGTGTAAGGCGCTCCAACTCACTCTTGCTTAGATCTTTTGGTTTGCAGCCAATTCCACCCTTAGCTCCTCCATATGGAATATCTGCTACAGCAGTCTTCCAAGTCATTAGTTGAGCAAGGGCATTTACTTCGTCAAGGTCAACCTTGCAAAAGAAATTAACAATATATCTCAGTACCAAGTCCAGTGCCAGAAGCAGCAAACACTTGAATATACAGTACCAGCAAATTTAGGAGAATTGAATAATTAAGACCATGTTATGAAATTTTAGCATTGAGATACAAGAATTGGATAGAAAAAGACTAGTGAAGATCTAGTCATATAACAATGGAAAACTTGACCGTGATCTAGCAGATCGTACACATAAAGTAATTCCTTGAGCAGAAAAATTTGTCCATAGATGTTAAACAAATACATGAAAGCTAAATAAGGTAGGTATACAAACCTACTCGTGTTCGTCAATAGTTAAATAACCCAGATGCTATAAAATCTAAAAGGATGAGTTGAAACCTCCAAACAATAAATTTCTATCTAAATATATAAGGCCAATGCTTTCTTCTTTTTCTATCTTTATTATGGACAAAGCCAATATTTCATGCTTGAAACACCTGAAGGATTTGACCTGACACATTATGTAAAAAGTTTCGTGGAATTACAGATCTCTTATGCTATGATCATGGATAACATGCACATGAATGGTCGATGCATCATAATATTCTTTCAAACGACACATATATACATTTTTGGCGAGGCTTAACAGAACAGATTTTGGTTAAAAGATGAGTACTAATTGGAATTAATTTGATCGGAATCTGGTACTCATTTAATACCACCGTTTTAGCTATCCTGATCTTGGGTAATTTGTACTGTACGGTAGGCGCCAAAAGAAGTCTACTCACCCTTGTTAAATTACATATAAGCGCGGGAACCTAACGTCATTGACTTTCCAGTCCCCCCAAAAAGACAATCCAACAGTTTTATAAACTGAATTAAGACTCCCTAAAACACGGAACGGCTCTTTAATGCACAACCAAAGAAATAATACAATCTTATACCACTAGTCTATGTTACATAACTGATGATTACAGTGGAACATCTATTCGTCTTAGCATGCATTGAAACCTCTAGGTTGGCATCTGATATCTTTCTCAGAATACCAGTCTTTACCAAGCAAAAGCAAAGAGTTTATACAACCTCAGTTTTGACATAACTGAAAGCTTTTAAAAGTGAAATTATTGAATTGCTATCTACACGAAGACATAAATTACAAAAAGACCAAATATCAAAAGCAAATAAAAATAACCTCAGGATGGTATCTGATTCCCCCTTTCATAGGACCCCGAGCATTATCATGTTGCACTCTGAATCCAACATAGGACACTAATGTTCCATCATCCTTGGGAATTGTGCATTCCACCTGATCAAACACACACAAAATAATAATAATCAACCTCTCATGAAAATTCAGAGAGAAAAAGAAAAATTGCTAGCCGTCTTAAAAAGAATCAATAGTAACATGAAATCGATCGCACAAGAAAGATAGAAAATTTATAAATAATGATCAGTAACCTTAATTTCTCTGAAAGGGATTAAAAGACTCTTCTCAAGTTTGGAGTCCAATCCAAGAATGCGAGCTGCCTGGCGAAAGTTACGGTTGGTGGCTGCAAGAGCATTCATGGCCAACACCCAGAAAGCAAAAAGTAGTACTCCAATAGATCAAGATAATAATAGTCTAAACAGAAACGAAAACAAAAATGGGAACTACTACTTGATTGAGAATTGAGATACTATATAATAATGTCACGGTGGGTTAGAAGTGAAGATTTTGACTAGGACGTGACGATCTATAAACGATCATTTTGACGATCTATATATGAGTCAGTGACAGCTGATTTGGCAATTCGGGAAAGCTGGGATTCCCTTCTATTGTATTATTTTCCTTATTTTAAGTCACAAGTTTATGAGGGAGTATAATATACCAAAATTATACTCCATAAAATAGGAAATAATTTGAGAGACCTTTATTCAAATTTGTTTTGTAACACTTGGTTTCCTTATAGTTTGAGATATTATATTTAACTCACTTATTTTAATATTTTTTTATAATCAAACAAGTCTTAAATTCAACTCAGCTACTGCATTTGAGGGGAAATTTGGTTAAAGATTTACAATATTTCGTAATGAATGTCACTAAAGAGAAACTTTGGAATGTTACAAGAAAAGCAAAAGATGGGAGGTGAAATGCAATATCTCTAACTACCGGGCAAATTACCGTTATAAAGACAAAAATGAAGGGAGGTGCTTGAAACTATTATTTCCTACTAGAGTAGTTCAAAAGGTTAGCAAATTAGGAGTGTGACCAAAAGAAAAAAAGAGAAAAATTAAGATTGCCAGAATATTACTTGCTAGAGCATTTTTTAAAAAGTTTATAGTGTATTTGTCGGAGACGAAAAGAAATCTTAAAGAAGTAAGATAATAAAAATGCATAAAAACCCCAATTCAACTTGTCGGAGAAAATTATTTACACACCTAAATTTTACTGGTGTCCTAACACCCTACTATTATTAAAATAATTGTATTTATTTACTCCCTCCTAAGCTCCGGCCCAACTATTAATTTGAGTGGGAAACACACGCTTTATTAGTAAGCCACATAATAAAAATATCTAGTAAATAAAAATAATAGTCTCTAAACGAGCCTTATTCACCCCATCAGTTAAAAATTCTCAAATTGAAGAACCCTAATGCCCAAACATTGAAAATTCTTCTTGCCACACCAAAATCGATTTGCCTGAACAAAATTGAAGTGACCGGTTGCAAAATCCTTCGATTTCATTGTTATTTAAAGTTCCTGACGAGTTGGAGGAAGACCCGTTCGAAGCCGAAGTTCTTTGAAGATTCAAGCTCAAACATTGAAGTTGAATTATCTGTGGAAACATTACTACGTTTGGAGGTAAATCCGTCAACCTTATCCTTTTCTCTCATCAACACGAAACTTGTATCTCTATTTTTATTTGTTTAATATCGTCCGTAACTAGGATTTTGAACTTGCTTCAAATTTCTTCACTGTAACTTTTGCATTGTAAAATCCAGTAACAGAAATACAATTTTAAGGCATAATAATAACCAAATTCAGTTTTTTCTTGTTGCATGTGTTCTCACTTGTTATGTCGGGGTCTAATATTAACTGTTAATCCTTAATTAGTTTATTTTATTCTATATTCAGGTATTTCAATGTCTTTTGTACTTGTTACACTAAGGTTTTTTCATGGTGAAAAAATCTCCATGGATAAGTTACATTCCTTTTCAATGGAGGATTATGTTGGTGGGATGATTATTGATTGTGTTGATGTCGATGTTGATATGTTCTCGTATTTTGAGTTTCTAGGTTATGTGAAAGAGTTTGGTTCCAATAGTTCTTCTGCTGTTATTTATGTCAGAGCAACTAATTGTCCTGGTTTAGTAGTAATTAAGGTTGATAGGGACCTTATGGGTATTTGTGAAGAGTTAAAAGTGGGGATATTTTGGAGGTATATGTAGATCACATGGTTGATGATATTGTAGTGATCCCCCCTTAGTGGTCCCCCTCTATTAGATATGTCAACCAAGTGGGGGTGATAGTAATGTTACTTTTGAGAAGTAATCTGGTCAAGATTTGGGGGGCTGTGAGGGTTTGAGAACTTCTTAAAAGGCATCCAATGTTGCTGAAAATAGTGCCAATAACAGTGTGCCTACAACTGTTACTACTGATATAGTTCAAACTCCTCATCTGAATCTAGCAGCAGTACTGATAATAGCTCAGATTCAGAGTATGAGGAATTATTTGAAGAAGGAGAAGTTAATTATGGCAGTGATACACATGAGGAGTATAGGGCATTTAGGGAAGAAAAAAGGATTGTAAAGAGAAGGAAGAGGGAAAAAAATACTCCTGAACAAGAACATATTAAACTAGGTAAGAGATGGCCAAATGTGGGGTATGATGAATATGAATCTAGGAAAAAGAAGAGTTTGGAAGGTAAGATAGGTGGTGGTGAGCCTTATTACCATTCAGATGAAGCTGTTAGCTTTGAGACAGATCCAGATGATGTTGATGATGAAGGTGAAGGGGATGCTCAATAGAAAGTTAAATCTAGAAGAAGAAAGACTAAAAGAAGAGTAATCTTTGACAAGACTGGCAAGAAAATAATTTGGAAAACTGGACTTACATTTGTAAGTGGGAGAGATTTCAGAGAAGCTGTAACTAAATATGCTGTTCAACAAAAGGTTTCTATATAAAAATATGTAAATGAGCCTACAAGGGTGAGGGTTAAGTGCAAGAAGGCATCCTGTCTTTGGTTTCTAGTTGCTAGTTATGATTCTAGGACTAAGGATTTTATAATCAAGAACTACAATCCAGTTCATAAATGTGACCCTACTAGCAGAAACAAGCTATGTAATTCAAAGTTCTTAGCCAAAAGGTTCAATGAGAGGATAAAATAATAACCTAACATTAGAATTTTCAAGTTTCAGGAGTTGATTAGAAAATAACTTGGGATTGTATGTTGGGAGGACTATTTGTAGGAGGGCAAAAAATAGTATATTGAATGAGATAATGGGTGATCATAAACTGGAGTATGGCAGAATATTAGATTATAGGGATGAGTTTCTTAGATCTATTCTAGGGAGTACATGTGTAGTGAAGCTTAGTGATAAAACTTTTGAAGGTGGGAAAAAAATATTTGTTGGGTTCTATATTTGTTTTGATGCAATGAAGAAGTTATACTTGGCTGGTTGTAGGCCATGCATTGGGTTGGATGGATATTTTTTAAAAGGGGTATGTAGAGGCCAACTACTTGTAGCAGTTTGCAAAGATGAAAATAATCAGATGCTTCCACTTGCTTTGGATGTTGTTGAGACTGAAAATATGCACACTTGGAGGTGATGTTTCAACCTTTTAAAGGACGTTCTTCAACTTGGAGATGGTACAAATCTGTCCATTATAACAGACATGCAAAAGGTAAGTACTTGTAGTTTATTGTTATTTTTCTACTGCTATTTAACTTAAAACTAACTATCATTGTTCATTTTGCAGGGGCATGAGAATGCTATAATATATCTACTTCTAAATTCTGAGTATATGATGTGTGCAAAGCACATCCTAGCTAACTGGTCTAAGAAATTTAAGGGCATAGAGAGAAGGAACTGCTTCTGGAGGTGTGCAAGGTCTACCTATGAGTGGGAGTTAAAGAAAATCTGGATAAAATGAAGAAATTAGGTAATAAGATAGTTGATGAACTGTTGTACTACCATAGAAAGATGGAGCAAGGTGTATTTCAACACATTCTGCAAGTGTGACAGTGTTGACAATAATATGACAGTATATTTCAATGCTTGGATTTTCGCAGCAAGGCAGAAGACTATAGTGACAATGCTTGAAGAAATAAGGGTGAAGATGATGAACAAAATAGGTCAACTTAGACAGTTTGAAAATACTTGGATTACTGATTTTTCACCAATGACCATGAAAGTCTTGGAAGAGAACACAGAAAGATCAATGAAATGTAACATTTTATGGAATAATGAGTTTGGATTTGAAGTGAAGCAAGGATCAGGTGCAAGTGAAGTGAAGTAAAGCATCTAGTGGACATCAACATGCAATCATACACCTACAGAGCTTGGATGTTAAAAGGCATACCATGTGCTCATGCAGTTGCTTCCCTGCATTATAAATATTTGGAGCCTTTGAACTATATTTCTTACTGGTACAGTAATGCCACTTACACGAAAATATACAGTTACTTTCTTCAGCCTATTTTGGGTATGAATATGTGGCCAGAGTCACAAAACCCAACTATTATACCACCTCATGTCAAGAAGATGCCAGGCAGGCCAAAAAAGGTTAGAAGAAAAGAGCTAGGTGAAAATAAGACAGGAAAATTGTCCAAAAGTGGAGTGGAAATGACATGTATCAATTGTCATAACAAGGGTCATAACAAGAGGGGATGCCATAAAGCCGCTGGAAGTAATACTATTGCTACTTCAGCAAGTTTTGTACCTGCATGTATTGGTAGTTCAAAACCACCAAAGCAAAGTACTAGAAGAGAAAGGGGTATGCCAAAATGTTCTAAAGAAAAAGGTGAATTTCTTCCCTTTAATGTCATCTTTCTCTTTTTTAAATCATTAACAGATTCTTACTTTTAATTGGTTGATGTAGGATGTTGGTACTAGCAGTGATGTAAGAACACAATATAACATGCCAAGGATGGTTGGGATGGGAGTTTTACTCACTCAAAGTGGCTTTAAAATTCAAAATGTAAGTTTTAACACTACCTCTCATATTTAGGCGAATCCATTCTCTGATTTTCTGTTGGATTTTGGCAGCCTAGAATGCCATCTACAAACTTTAAGAATGTGAGGTCTTCAGCAAAAGTAACTGAAGATCTATGCCATCAACCAACAATAGATGTTAAATGGAAAGGCAAAGAAGCTGTGAGATCAAGGCAACTTCAACAATTGAGAGGCAAGAAACTCATTCAAATAAGGGCTTGGGCTGCTAAGTTTAGCCAGGAAAGCACCACTGCAAAACTACCCAATTGATCAAGATACTGTTTTGTGGATGACTGCAATAGACTGCATTATGATAAAATCTTAGGAAGCTATAGACTGAAATTTTGTATTATGATAAGGATTTTTAGGCAGCTATAGACTGCATTTCTCATTTTGTTATCTTATGGTATCTGTTTTGCTATTGTTACAATGAGAACAAATAGATGTTTTGTTATCTCATTTTGTGACTGTTTATTAGGTCTGTTTCTTTTAGGTCAATGAGATCAAATATGTATTTTTATACAGTTTATGGAGCTGCCGTATTAAGTCTCTTGTCTGTCTATTATTGTGATTAAACACTAAAAATAGATGTATGAAGATACACGCTTGATTGATTGCCAAGTTCTGGGCATACAAAGAAACAACAAGAACATACCTACAATATTTCAAAATGTAAAAACAACACTTCATTACATTCCATTGGAAGGTTCATTACATTCAAATGAAAGGTCCATTACAAACATACAAAATGATACCTACAAGCAACAACTACATACGTATTGAGATGACAAAATTAGATTCAAAATGGCAACCTTATTGCATCTTCTTTCAATGACATTCCTGGATACCTACAAGCAACAAGTATAATACACATCCCCAATATAATGAACCAAAGTATATTTTTCCTAGCCTTGGACCTAGCCAGTTTGCTCTTCCACTTCTTTTCCTTCTCTTTCATCTTCTCCATATCAACTTGCAATTTCACCAATTGAGCCTCAATCTTCTTCATCTTTTCCCCTTCTATGGTGTTTTCAACCTTTAAAGCTGACCTCGGCTTGGCAAGATTTTCAAAACCTTCTAATGTAGTCTCAAATTCACCCATTTTGTCAAGCAGTTTTGGAATAACAAATTTGGACCTGGGATCAATTTCGGAATCCTTTCAAACCCAAAAATCACAAGATCGTGGACCCTAAGATGAATAATAAAAGAAAATTAATCAATGATAAATTCTCACAACTTAATTATCAAAAGAATTTTTACTATTATTTACCCTATAGTATGGACAAACCCAATATCTTCTTCCTGGGTTCCGAGGGATCCAAGTTGTTAACAAATGCAGCACATAGCCATGGTTGCATCAAATTTCTCCACTTGACTCATTTTCTTCCTCTTCCGTACAAAGCCTTGTCAAATTCAAGCCTTTTGAAGGCATTGCAACAACTACAACACAAGCAGACGATACCAAAGTCAGATAATTTGCCGACGAAAAAAATTAGAAACATCAGCCACATTACAATGTTTACGAAAGAAATTGGATTTTAGGAGAAAGACATAACAATAATAAAAGAAAGAAATTTGTCTTGGAATATATTTTTACTCCTCTGCATATATTTATATATATTAGAGTTATCATTTTTTTTAAAATTAAAATCTGTAAAAAAAAAAAATATTTTTAACACAATATTTATTTTAAAATCTGTTGAAAAAAGGAGCAAAATTCTTCTTAAAATTTTTAAATTTAGTTTAAAGTTACAATTATCTCAATTATTCAACTAATATTTCTCATATTTGATTCAATGTTAGTTGAATAATGTGGATGCACTTCAAAACAAAAATGATAATAATAGTAGGCCAAGAAAGTACTCTAAGTAATAGAGTTACTTGAGAATAGTGACATCCTTTCATATAAAAAAAAAAAGTGATGAAGATGGGACGTTGGTTTAGGGCTTAAGCTATAGATGCCGGAAGCCGTGGAGGAGGGCCAACGGAATGTGGAATGTGTTATATCATTTTTCCTTTTTTATCTCCACATTAATTGAAAACCCACTAAAAGACAAGTATAATTCCAACAAAAAGAGGCCTATTTATTTGCACTTAATAGAGGTCTGAATCTTAATCATTCAGATCTCATACATTAAGTGTATTTATTTTTAAAGTCTGAATTTTAATCATTCAGATCTTAATCATTAAGTGTGTTAGTTTTTTTATTTCACAACCACTTAATGGGTCTGAATAGGTCCGTATAATTAAGATCTATAATAAAGACTTAATTTCATTAAGATGCTATCATCCACATTCATTACTAACTGCTGCAACCGTCTACCATTATCAACTACAACCACCACCATCCTCAATCATAGCCGCCACCACTACCACTACCCATCACCCCCACCACCCCACCATCATCCACAACCACAACCATACACTCACCCACCTCAACTACCACAACCATCAATAACCATAGCTGGCACTGTCCACCATTATAAACTATCACTACCACTATCACCTTCCTCAATCACAACCACAACTACAACCACCACCACCACCCATCATTATTAACTATCACCACCCACCACCACCATCCTGAACCATAATCGCTATCGCTACCAATCACCATTAGCTACTACCCAGAACCACCACCATCAACCAAAATCACCACCAACCACCGCCTCTGGTCAACACTCACAAACACCTCTGTTAGTCATCACAATCACCAATTATCTCTCTCTCTCTCTCTCTCTCTCTCTCTCACACACACACACACACAAAAACATATATATATATATATATATATATATATATATATATATATATATATATATATATATATATATATTATTTTGGTGGTGATTTTGGTTACTAGATTAATTAGTATTTTATTTGAATTTATATTTATTAATTTTTAAATAAAAATAAATTCTATATATTCAGATGTGTGTGTGTGTGTGTGTGTATATATATATATATATAATTTACGTTTATTAATTTTTAAATAAAGATAAATTCTATATATTCAGATGTTTAAAAAACAAACAGTCTTAATCATTTAGTATTCAGATCTTAAAACATATTTTAATGTTCAGATGTCTTAATCTTAATACACATCTTGATATTCAGATGCTTAATACATATCTTGATATTCAGATGTGTATTCAGATTCAGATGTCTTAATCTTAAAAAAAATAAATGAGGTAGTCTCTTGAGTAAAAAGTATTTTTCTCACATTATTGGAAATTAAGTTCCAAATACTATTACTCCTTTGGATCCATTTTATTTGTCGTAGTTATTAAAGATTATATAGGGTAAAATCGGTTCATATTAAATACTCGAGTAATAGAGCGATACGTTGAACCGGAGACAGACGAAAAATGAGATAAGTGAAAACCAAGACCGGGAACAACAGATTCAGTTGGCACCGGGCAGACCCCGAAAGGAATAATGCTAACGAGGACAAACGAATATTTGCCACCCGATGACATTCAATGAAGAATATTCCTCAGTATTAAATACACAATCCGTTACAGAGAATTTTGGCATTCATAGCCTGTCGTTACACATTCATCAATGGCCTCCATAACTGTTATTTAAGAGGGGTTTGATCCGAGGACCTTGTTCCCTAGATGTAGCTATAAATAGTGACTTCAACAGCCATTGTAAGACAGGAAATTTTTGACAAACTTATGCTACACATATTTCTAAGCTCAATAATACTTTATTTTCAGCCTATTGATATTTTTATTGTTGTCTTCGGAAGCCTTGCTCCCGGAACCAAGCTGTTTGCTATCTTATCTCGATTTCAACGTTAAGTCTTATATTTTATTTAATTTATTTATTATTTTGGGATCAAATCAATTCGCTTGTCTATAAACCACGTTATAAATTCAACTGTACTGTTTTACGGGTAAACAGTTTGGCGCCCACCGTAGGGATTATATAGTTGCGTAATTGAGTTGATCCTTGCATCTATTACTAATCTGTTTAATTCTTTGTTTCTTAGCAAAAAAATCGTAAAATATGGCAGATAACGATGTCAACATCGCACACAATATTGAGGCACAAGGAAATCTGCCTCAAGATGAAGATTTGATCAGTGACACCCGATACGAGGAGGACATAGCCACACTGGTCCTGGCGGGTAATATCCATGACACATACGTTAGGCGACTCCTAATGATATCGAAGACGAGCATATTGCAGAAACAATAAGGATCTTAATAGAACAACAAAATGCCATCACGGGCCATCTCTCACGACAAGACCAAGTTATGACAGAATTGAGGCAATCATTGTCGGGTGCCTGCAACAATGCGAATGGAAGAGGTCCAGTTCCTACTGGCGCTCCTGCAAATCAAACAACACAAAGGGTTGATAACAGCAACCCGAGGGGTGAAGTCAGCTTCGACGAGGCTAGAGGAAACGACAGCGGATCTGGTAACAACAACGGGAATGATCCCTTTAAAATCGAGCTCATGCGGTTTATGAGGTAAATAAATGCCTGAATGGACCAAATTTCGGGCGCACTGCCAGTGTTGAAAGGACCGAACTCAAAGAAATACACCTAGTTGCCGTTTAAACAGAGCGCGACACCAGAGTTAATCACAAAGTGGATCAAAATGCCAGATGTACCAAAATATGATGGGACTTCGGATCCTTAGGAGCACATCACCACCTACACAATGGTGGTGAAAAGAAACGACCTAGCTCGGCACGAGATTAAGTCAGTCCTGCTGAAGAAGTTCTGGGAAACCCTCATGAAGGGGGACCTAACATGGTATTCACTTATACCTGAGCACTCAATAGATTCCTTTGAGATGCTCGCGAATTCTTTCATCAAGGCCCATGCCGAGCCAGGAAAGTACAGGCCTGAAATGGAAATATATTCAAAATTGCGCAAGGAGAGTCTGAATTGCTATGAGAGTTCATGACCAGGTTTCATAAGGAAAGGATACTGCTACCTACAGTGCCAGATGAATGGGCAGCTGAGGAATTTACTAAGGGGCTGAACCCAAGGAGCTCTGACACTTCCCAAAAATTGAAAGAAAGCTTGCTCGAGTACCAGGAAACTACATGAGTAGATGTCCACAATCACTATGAATTAAATATAATAATAGAAGACGACCATCTTGGTTTCCCTGCATCAACCAAAGGTCGGGATAGAGAAAAGAATAAGGAGAAGTCGAAGGATGATTACGACAAAAATCGACGATCTTCTAAGGGCTGATTTTTGCCCTACGAAAGGGCCGAAGAATGTGGAAGAGGTTTCCAGTCAGCGGACAGGTTTACTACCGACAAGAGAGCTAACTATGGTCAAAATAACAGATCATTGCAAGACAAAGAGATATCAAGATCTCGGGATTCCACCTACCAAGACTATCCGACTATAATTTCAATATCAGCATGGTGGAGCTGGTATCGACAATTAGGAATATTAAGGAAGCACAATTTTTGAGGCCGATGAGATCCGATCCCAGTTAGAGGGATCCTAATCTATTGTGTGAGTATTATGGAACTAACGGCCACCGGACTGAGAACTGCTGACATCTGCATGAGGAGGTGGCAACATTGCTAAAAAACGACCATCTTAGAGAATTCTTAAGCGACGGGGCTAAAAATAACTATGGCCGCAACCGGGATAACGCAGAACCCTCAAATATAGGACAAGATCCTCCTCGACTAACGATCAACATAATTTTTTGGGGGAATGAGATTAATGGTGTAACTTTTTCAGCAGCAAAAAAGACAAAGGTACCGGTGACTCATAGAAAAATACCCCCACCTATTTCAAACTGAAGATATGGTTCGAGATGGGACGCTACAACATAGCTCTATGTAGGCTAGCAGGTCATCAGGTAAGCTTTTATTTTTCACTTTCAATATTTATGATTTACGGTCGGTGAGGCAAATTGCTGCTATTTATAAAGATTGGCCATATGTGGCATGCATAGTATGTTTCTGGCTACGTGCAGGTTGGTTTTAACCTAGTGTACGAAGGATACTTTGGCAAAATTTTCCAAAGTCTCTAAGAGTAAACATTCGAGGACGAATGTTCCCAAGGGGGGAGTGATGTTACACCCTATATTTTCGTACGTAAAAATGCGTCGTAAGCAAACTAATGTAGGACCAAAAATGAGATAATATTTAAAAGTATATAAAGTAAGTTAATCATGTTACCTCTGAGGTTACAAATATTGAAGATCATGAACAACAAGTACAAAGAGGGTTGGACAGTTCAGAAGCTAAAGCAATTAAATAAAATAATGTTTCGTCGAAAGTCGACAAGTTGGGAATGTTATAACATGTACCTTTGGGGTGAGACTAGGGTGATTAACATGATAAGGAGATTATGTTATGATTTATATTAGTCGTATGACATCCGTGTGTTATGTTTTGAAGTCAAGCGAGTTGTGGAACAAAAGTTGATGAAAGTCATCACAAGTTACATTCATAAGTTTTACTGAAACTTTGGGTCCAATATAACTGAAATTTTCTCCCAATATACTTAGAGTTATGGGGTGTTCTACCAATAAAATTAAAGATCTATGAGTCTATTTTCCAACGCATTAAACTGTTTGTCAATACGACATCGGAGTAGAGAGATATAGTTATTGTTGCGATACTGCGCAAGCTGCTAGGTGACAAGTAGTTGTGTCACCTACTTGCTTAAATGAGAGCCCAAAAATGGGCCATTTCGGGTCGTCCAAAGAGGAATTTTAAAGGACTATTTTTTTCATATATTAGACTTAAAATAGAGCATAATAACCAGACATAAGATCTGCAAAATTCCTCCCAAAACTTTCCCACAAACCCTAATTGATTTTCTCTCCATTTCAAGTTCTAATTGGAGGTAAAACCTAGAGTTTGAAGAACCAAGATAGGAGCTGAGTTATCCAACAAATAAGGTGAGTTTACTGCTCTCTTTCATCCATTTTTTCTGCTTTAAATTCATGGTAAGTCGTTCTATACTTGTAAGAACTCACGGGACGGTGATCGGAAGCCGTGAGTTCGAGTTATTCACTTGTAGCGGACTGTTTTGTGAACTGTTTTGTGTTGCTGTTGGGCTGCGTGTTTTACTACTATTTTGTGGAGTTTTGGAGGTGTAATGGGGTGTAGAAACACCATATAAATATAGGGTGTTAGGCTGTTCGTTCGTCATAATATTTTCGGGTCGTTTGACACTACTACGGTGGTCGTTTTGTGTATGAAGAGATTGGGGTGTGTTGGGCTGTTTTGTAGTATTTGATGGCGTATATAGAGCTGGAAAATGATGTATATATGTTGTTATTGTTCTGTTCTTGTATTATTGGTGTTATCTTGAATTTGGAGGAAGTAAGGATTATAGGGGAGATGCTGCCCGTTTTAATACAAAATAAGCTTGTCTTTCGTTGTGCGATAGTTGTACCTTTTGTAACTTAACGATAGCATTATTATCATTCTTGTAGATTAAGGTTCAAAGAGGTGAGTTCAACTTGGTTATTGGAAAGATTGTCATAACGTATGTTAAGGCTAAACCTTTCTTCATTTTGGCATGATCTCGTAACTACATGAGTTTGATAACGAAGCATAAAGAGAAGTTTGTATTCCTGAATTTATTCACATTATCCTAGTCTCAGAAGTTATAGTATTCTCCCTTATCGGGACTTCATATTCAGTTTAGTATTGGTTTATTTCAGCCAATAGATCATAGAATGTATATATATACAGTGTTACAATATTTTTACCACCATCGAGCTATAATCGGTGGGCAGGCCCCTATTGGGCAACCTCTAATCAGATGGTAAGTTATATACAGAGCCTACTGTGGCCGAGCGCCTATGAGCGAGCCCAGAATGGCCGAGATACAGAGCCTAGTATGGCCGAGCGCCTATGAGCGAGCCTACTACTGCAGGGCAGTTACACATACCGAGCCTTATAGGGCCGGACAACTATTTTACATACTATATGGAGAGAGTTGAGTCAGTATCAACAGGTAAGCATATCTTCATATTATTTTTGACTCCCAGTAACATTCAGTTATTATATCATCAGTTCAGTTTTAGCTTTCAGTTATTCTGTTGCCTTACATACTCAGTACATTATTTGTACTGACGTCCCTTTGCTGGGGACGCTGCATTTCATGCCTGCAGGTCCTGATAGACAGCTGGATAGACCTTCCTAGTAGACAGAGCTAAATGACAGCTTGGTTGGTAAGCTCCACTTCCCCGGAGTTACCAGGTCTAGACCTTGGAGTCTGTTTTATATATACAGGTTTGATGGGTAGGTCGAGGCCCTGTCCCGACCATGATACAGTTCAACTATCTCTAGAGGCTTGTAGACAAGTCCTGTATAGTTTGTATATCAGTAGATATTCATGGCGGCCTCGTCAGCCTGCACATTTATATATAGATATATATATTTAAATTTAAATATATATGAGTTTTTGGGTATGTTTACCCCTCAGATGAGAGAGACGATATTTTCAGTTGATTCAGAATATGGCCTTATCGACCTAGGTTGAGGGTTACCCCTCTAGAGTTCATAGTTACAGAGTGGTACGCTCGGGTCGAGTATGGTACCGGGTGCCGGCCACGTCTCTTCAGGTTTGGGGCGTGACAAAGACTACCTTGTTTGAAGTAGTAGACGGCGACATGGGCTATAACATTATTCTTGGCAGACCATGGCTACACGAGATAAAGGCTGCGCCATCAACATACCATCAACTCCTGAAATTCCCAACTCTCGAGGGAATTAAACAAATAAGAGGAGATCAACCGGCGGCAAGGTAGATGAATGCGATCTCGGTTTCCAGAAGCAAAGGGAAGGAACATACGACATAGTAATTATAGGAACCGACGCCTGCTCCCAAATCAAACAAAGTCGACAAAAGGGAGGAGCCGTGTGAATCCTATCAGGTACCAAGGCATTTTTAGGTACCGAAATATATGGACGCAACCAAATCCACGACGGAAGAACTCGAACAAGTTGCATTGTTCAAGAAGTTCTTAGAGAGAAAGTTTCACTTGGGGACAGGATTAAACCTCGAGCTCAGGTCAGGATTTATAGAGTTTCTTAAAATTAATGTTGATTATTTTATGTCGCATACGAATATGACATGTATTCTGCTAGAGGTGGTCGTGTACAAGTTAAGCCTGGACCCTAACATCCCTCCGGTAAGGCAGAAGAAGAGCCTGATTGCCGAGATCAGAATTAAGTTTGTCAAAGAATAGGTAACTCGATTGATTGATATCGGTTCAATTCGGGAGGTAAAGTATCCCGAATGATTGTCTAACGTAGTGGTAGTTCCAAAAAAGAATAATAAGTTTCGCATGTGCGTATACTATAAGGATCTGAATAAGGCGTGCCCAAAAGACTCGTTGCCATTGCCAAACATTAATCAAATGATTGATACAACGACCAGGCACGAGTTGATGAGTTTCCTCGATGCCTATTCTGGGTACAACCAAATCAAAATGAACCCGGAGGATCAGGAAAAGACTTCGTTCATAACGAACTTTGGCACATATTTCTACAATGTGATGTCTTTCGGGCTTAAAAATGCTGGAGGCACTTATCAGAGGCTCGTGAACAAAATGTTCGAAAAGCAAATAGGGAAAACAATGGAAGTTTACACAGATTATATGTTGGTTAAGTATTTGAATGCAGGTGACCATTTGAAACACATTCAAGAAATATTTAACATCCTAAGGAAGCATAACATGAAGCTTAACCCCGAAAAGTGTGCATTCAGAGTCAACTGTGGTAAATTTTTGGGTTTCCAGGTGTCACAAAGGGGGATCGAAGTCAATCCCGATAAAATTAAAACCATCAAGGACATTCCTGACCAGCTGACAAATGTGAAAGAAGTCCAAAGGTTAACTGGAAGACTGGCCACTCTAAGTAGGTTCATTTTCGGGTCTTCGAAAAAATACCATCAATTCTTCTCACTTATGAAGAAAAAGAACAACTTTGAATGGACTCCAAAATGCCATCAGGCCCTAAAAGACTTGAAAAGGTATTTATCAAGCCCTCTGTTACTATCGATACTAGTGAACAATTGCTAATTTACTTAGTAGTCTCGGAGGTAGCGGTAAGTGTCGTTCTAGTCCGAGAAGATGAAGGTGGGAAATATCCTACCTATTACGTTAGCAAAATTTTAACGGGAGCTGAAACTCACTACCCGCACCTCAAAAAATTAGCCTTAGCTCTCATAGTCGCCGCTTGAAAGCTTATGCCTTATTTTCAATGCCACCCGATAGCTGTGGTGACAACATTTCCCTTGCAGAATATCCTTCACAAACCTGAATTGTCAGGTTGACTGACCAAGTGGGCAGTCAAAATGAGTGAATTTGACATCAAGTATAAACCCAGGACTGTGATCAAATCACAAGTTTTGGCCGACTTCGTGGACGATTTCAGTCTCAGACTGCTGCCTTTGGTCACGAAAGAAGCGGTGGTAGTGTCGGAAATGACATAAGGAGTTTGAACCTTGTTCACGGATGGGGCTTCCAACGTGAAAGGGTCCGGGCTCGGGGTAGTATTAATTACGCCCTCGGGATAAACCCTGAGGCAGGCCATAAAAATTATTCCCTTGACTAATAATGAAGCCGGGTATGAGGCTTTGATTTCATGACTCGAACCGGCCCGGGGACTAGACTCTGAGGTCATTGAAATCAAATGTGATTCCTAACTGGTAGTAAATTAGGTATACGGGATCTTTGACACCAAAGAGGAATGCATGCAACGATATGTGGTTAAAGTCCAGACTTTGCTCGCACGGTTCAGGGAATGGTCAATCACCCACATCCCGAGAGATGAAAATGCAGAAGCAGATGCACTGGCCAATCTGGGCTCATCCACGAAAATGAAGGGATCAGATTCTGGTACGGTCGTACAACTTATGCATTCGATATTGAATGTTGACCGTTATTATGAAGTAAATGTGACCAACTTAGTCTGGGACTGGAGAAATGAAATCATGACTACCTTGAGCACGTTAAATTGCCCGAAGACCCGGAGGCATTCTGGGCACTCTGCGCCAAAGCAGCTCGCTATAGCTTCTGGGGAGGCCAGTTGTATAGAAAGTCATTCCAAGGCCCGTTGGCCCGATGCTTAGAAGCCCCCAAGGCCAATTACATCATGAGAGAAGTTCAGGAAGTAATCTGTGGATATCACTCAGGTGTGGACTCGTTAGCATTAAAATTAGTTAGGGCAGGTTACTACTGGCCCCGGATGGAACAAGACACTAAGGCGTTTGTTCAAAAATTTGACAAGTGTCAACGCCATGCGTCGTTAGTACACCAACCGGCAAAACTACTGCACTCGATATTAACCCCATGGCCATTCATGAAATGGGGGATGGATATAGGCGGTCCGCTGCCATCGGCTCCCGACAAGGTAAGGTTCATTTTGATTTTAACTGATTACTTCTCTAAGTGGGTTGAAGCAGGTCCTTATCAGAAGATCCGCGAGTGCGAAGTAGTCAATTTCTCATGGGAGAACATAATTTGTAGATTCGGAAAACCAAAGGAGATAGTCTGTGATACCGGGCCATAGGTCATAGGTGCAAAGGTCACAAAATTCCTTGAGAATTTAAAAATCAAAATAATCACATCTTCACCATACTATCCGAGCGCGAATGGACATGCGGAGTCGACAAACAAGGTGATCATTCAAAACCTCAAAAAGAGATTGAAAGCATCCAAAGGCAAATGGCCAGAAGAGCTACCAGGAGTTCTATGGGCATACCGGACAACGGCCAAGTCAAGCACGGGAAAGACACCTTTCTCTTTTGTATACGGAGCAGAAGCTCTGATCCCAATGGAAGTGGGAGAACCTACCATGAGATACTTCCGGGCGGACAAAGAAACAAACAACGAAGCATTGCTAGTCAAATTGGAGCTGCTTAACGAACACATGGACTTGGCGGACATAAGGATGGTGGCCCAGAAACAAAGAATGGAAAGATACTATAATCGAAGAGACAATCTCTATTATTTCACAGTGGGAGACTTGGTATTAAGAAAAGTGACTCAAAACACCTGAGAGCTCAATGTAGGGAAGCTGGGTCCGACGTGGGAAGGCCCCTACCGGGTTTCAGCTGTCATTAGGAAAGGATCATATGAACTGGAAAATTGAGACGGAGTAAAATTGCCGAGCAACTGGAATGTGGCACAACTCAAAAGGTATTATTGCTGATGAGCACCGCTTATACTGAAAGTATGTGCTGCACTCTTTTTTCCTTCATTTAGTTTTGTCCCAATTGGATTTTTCTAGCAAGGTTTTTAACAAGGCAGCAACGGTAAGCATACTACGAAGGAAATGCCATTAGCAGAAATAAGACCTTTAAATAACAAGGCATGGAAACAACAAACCACTACGGGATGGTTAGATAGTCTTTGTCTCGATAGCAAAGTTCCTAACGGGAAAAAAAGCTTGCTATCGGACCAAAAGCTATTCGACCGTTCACGAGTGACCCTTCACTACAAGCCACTGGGGGTGGTTAGATAATCTTTGGCTCGGTAGAAAAGTTCCTAACGGGAAACGAAGCTTGCTATTGGACCAAAGATTATCCAACCATTCTCTAGTGGAATCTTCAAAGGAGCAACACTTCCATTATTCCAATTTGCATTATTTGCATTCGAACACTAGGGGGGGTGATATGAGAATACGGCAACCTGGTTGCCATAGAAACCGAGACTACAAAATTCGGGAACAAAAATGTATCATCGGGAATAGGGACTGCGCCGCTAGCCCCGTAGAATCAAGTTGTACAAATTAGCCACAAGTAATAAAAATTTCTTTTCAGCAAAATGAAAGCTTATGCACTTTTTAAGATAGAAGGAATAAAATAAAGTTCTTTTTTTATCTTGTTTCTTGTCCAAACGATGAATTAATTTTATCATTTGAAAGTTAATCTAGTACTTCAAATGTTAGTGCCAGAATGAACAGGAGGTGTCCTCTTTAAGAGCACCATAAACATAAGAGGGCCCTCTCTTATGAAACCCTCACGGTAAAAGGTTGGTTCCGTAAGAGTTTATCCTCGGAACCCAAATGCTATCGGGGAAAAATATACCTGGAGCCTTGCATAATTCGACGCAAAAAAGTAAACTTTGCACAATGCTTAAACGAAAATCACTTTTATATAAAAACGTGCCAAGCAACATAAGTACAAAAATATGAGAAGAAAACAACAAAGGGAAAAGAAAGCAAAAAATTAAACTACTGCATCCCCAGAACTCGGGGGAAGAGAAGTATCTCCCCCCAAGAGAAGTAAGCAGATTTGCCACCGGCTCGGGATCTTGGCCTTTATCATTATCCTATTCAAATTCCTCCTCAGTACCTGAGAACTTAGAACCGGAACTAGAAGAGTCAATTACATCGGGCCGAGCCAGGAGGCACCTTCGGGCGATTGATTCCAGCTCTCGGGCCTTGGCGATTTTGGCATCAAAATCTTTGATGCCTGCTTTGGCCTCTTCTAAGGTTTTTCTCCTCATGCTATACATAGTATGTGTTTTCTCAATAATGAGGGAATCTGCTCGGCACTGGAGTTCTGATTTAAGTTGATCAACCTCGGTCGAAAGTCTATCCCGCTCGGATCTGGTAGCCCTAAAGCTGAGATCAAGGTCACGAATAGTAGAGATATAAACCTTATTGTGTTCCATGACCCTTTTATACTTCTCTATCTAGGCTAGCTTCTCCTCAGCAACAACATCTTCTTTATCGTTAAAGTTCAAGGCTACCTCCATGTTATTCAATCTCTCAGTAGAGGTAACATCGTGCACGGCAGCAGCAAGAACAACATTTTGGACATCATATCATTTAGCCTTGGCTTCTTGAAATTGTACACTTAACTGGGAGGTTTCTTGGCTAAGGGCCATCATTTACTGGTCGCTCTGCTGCAACCGAGCCTCCAACTCACCGGCTTCAGCAGCTTGTGCTTCCAGTGCCGGGAGGCGAGCAACAACTTGGTCCCTCTCAGCCAATAGTTGATCCCGCTTGGACGTAAGCTTTTCTTTATCAAGGTTCAAATTTTGAAGACCCTCGAAAGCAAGGAAGTTGGCCTGCAAAGCAAAAACCCAAGTTAGAAATCCTGTCACAACAAATCAAGAGAAACGGACATAAAATAGAACGAGTACCATACCGCTACTGTGTGCATGTCATTATTTATCATACACTTCCATGAAATTGAGTATATTTTCTTCTTGTCTTTCTCTGAATCCTGCGGCTTTAGGTAATTGGCGAGTTCCACCAGCCAGGACAGTAGATGTCACTCGGTAGAGACTGAGAGGGAGGCACTCCTCTTCCTCTGGGGATCTGCAAAGGGGGGCGAATAGTTGTGCCCAAAATTCCCATGATCTGGGGATAAGGGACATCATTCTCTCTAGTGTCCGCGGCCGGAGGGGGTGATGTAGCAGTTGCTGGTGACGAAGGTATGACCGGCGTGGAAGGAGATGAAGCTGATAGTATTATGGGTTGAGAAGTAGCTGCGGCAAAGGCAGTGCTGGTTGTAGGTTGTTTATCAACCTTAGACGGAAGAGGCCCGGTACTCAACCTCATAGTACCGAGAGTAGCAACTAGGACTGGAAAGGGAGAATTGATTTTCTCCACTAAGTCATGCTCTCCCCAGAGTGTTTGGGCATCATCCTCGGTTGGGGTTATAAGATTTTTAGATTGAGCATTCTGTTGAGCTGATGAAGGCCGTTGTCTCCTTTGTAGGGAAGCCCCTTCATAACTGGCTTCCCCATCATCATCAATCACCATAGTGATAGTGGTTGGCTCGGGTACGTCTTTCTTCCCCTTCTTATTTTTTACCTCGACCGAGGAAGAGCGCGGCCTTTTTGGTTGCTTGCTCTCCGGTCGGGGACTCCGAGAAGAAGCACTTGCACCGGAAGCGGATCAGGTGGCGCCTGTTCGGGTGAAGGCCTCCTTCAGCAACCTTGCAGCCTTTGCGGGATCAGCCAAAACATACTCATCAGGGATGGTAACAGAGACCTGCGGGAGACCTAAATTCAATGGAAAAAGAAGTTAACCAATTCTCTTATACACAAAAATGAGATAAATACAAGATTGGTTTCGCGAGTTAACTTACCATGATTTTTGGCCTCCCACTTGTATTTAGGGCCAGTTCTTTCCACCGACGGGTCTCAGACGTGGTAATTTCAAGAATTTTTAGAACCCACTGGTCCAAACCTTCATCTCTTAGTGGTATCCACCGAGTTGCTGAAATAATAAAAAGAGAAGGATCAGTAACAACATGAAACAACCTTTTTTCAAGAGAAAAGACAGGCTTTAAACTTACGTTTACAAGTCTATGACTCAGGGAAAAATGGAGTTATGGCCGAGATGATATCTGATATTTGGCATATTTTCATATGCTTAGATATTAATTTATTCTCATTTTTACCATTTTTTGGTTATATTTGATATTTATTATACCCAGTTTAATTTGATTATTGAATTTTACACTTATTTGAGTGTTAATGATTAATGTAGGTACTTTGGATAAGAAAATTGGAGCAAATATGTAACGACCCAGCCAGTTGTATCGAGAGTTATAGCCTCGTTTTCCCCATTTCTACTTATTTTTGTGTTATTCAGCTATATTATGTTATATCGGGTTAGTTGGTTCGGGACCAGAGTGGTTTCAGAGTGAATTGAGACACTTAGTCTCTTAAGTAGAAACTTAAGTTGGAAAGGTCAACCGAATGTTGACATATGTGTAAACGATCTCAGATTTGAATTCTGATGGATATGTTAGCTCCGTTAGGTGATTTTAGACTTGGGAGTCCATCCGGAAGGTGATTTGGAGGTCCGTGATAGAATTAGGCTTGAATTGGCGAAATTGGAAATTTGGCGATTTCGGTCGGCAGTGGAAAATTTGATATCGGGGTCGGAATGGAATTATGGAAGTTGGAGTAGGTTCGTGGTGTCATTTGTGATATATGTGCACAATTTGAGGTCATTCGGACGTGGTTTGGTTGGTTTCGGCATCGGTTGCCGAATTTGAAAATTTAGAAGTTCTTAGGCTTGAATCCGAGGGTAATTTGATGAATTGATGTTGTTTTGAGTGATTCGAAGGTTCGACTAAGTTGGTATGTTGATATATGACTTATTGGTATTTTTGGCTGAGGTCCCAAGGGCCTCGGGGTGATTCCGGGTGGTTAACGGATTTGTGGAAGTTGGAATTTGCAGCTAGAGCTGCTGCTTCTACTATTTCCGCACCTGCAGAAGGAAGAGTCGCAGGTGCGAGGCCGCTGGTGCACGTGGGGAGTGCGCAGGTGCGGGCAACGCTGGGCTAGGCAAGATGCGCAGGTGCGATTTGGAGGTTGCATCTGCGAGCCCGCAGGTGCGAAACCTGGGGCGCAGATGCGAAAAAGGGCAATACTGGGCAGGCTTCGCAGAAGCGGAAGAAATGTGCAGGTGCGACGGGTTTGCCGCAGATGCGGAGTCTGGGTGCGTAAGTGAGTTGCGCAGGT
This sequence comes from Nicotiana tomentosiformis, assembly GCF_000390325.3. Lineage (NCBI taxonomy): Eukaryota > Viridiplantae > Streptophyta > Magnoliopsida > Solanales > Solanaceae > Nicotiana > Nicotiana tomentosiformis. The sequence continues at coordinate 81,188,597 of NC_090816.1, read as the reverse complement.
GCGCCTCCTTGGACCACAGGTGCGGTCGCGCGGGTTCGAGAAAATGGCCGCAGGTGCGAGACGCCTAGGTAGACGGTACATATTGCACAATTCGCGAATTTTGGTGCATTCTTCACCTTTTTTATTCGGTTTTGGAGCTTTTGGGAGAGATTTGAAGAGGGAATCAAGGCGGTTTCATTGAGGTAAATTACTTGAGCCCTAATACTTGTATATATGCTGATTCTTCGTTGTTTAATTATTGTAATTTGTGAAAATGAGGGGTTAGGGCTTGGAATTGTTGGAGAGTAATTTAAGGATTTGAAGGACCAAACGATGTCGGATTTTGATGAATTTGGTATGGTTAGACTCGTGAGTGAATGATCTTTCCAGTTTTGTGAATTTTTTTGGATTTTGAGACATGGGCCCGGGGGCCGGGTTTGAGCCAATTTCGGGTTTTGGTCTAATTTTGTAGCTTTTCTTGTGGAATTCATTCCATTATTGCGTATTGATGGTGTTGTACTAATTGTGAATAGATTTGGAGCATCTGGAGTCCAAGTCGAGAGGCAAGAGCATTGTGGGTTAGAGATTTGACCAGTCTGAGGTAAGTAACGATTATAAATCTAGTCCTGAGGGTATGAAACCCCGAATTTTGTATCATTCTACTATTTTTAGTGACGCACATGCTAGGTGACAGGCGTGTTGGGGATTGTGACTTGGTCCATCCTGTAGCAACTGTAAAGTTACATACTTTGTTGAAACTATATGATACTTATATGTTTTAGAAAGAGTTTCTGTAAATTGGGCTGAATGCCATGTTTGGGCCTTGCACTAGTGCTGTTTGGACCCTTAGGGGCTTTTTCTTACTATCCTCTCATTGTTTTCGATTGAAAATCTATACTCAGTCATGTTTATACTTGTTTACCGCATAACTCAATTTTATGACTCTATTTTGATGCATATAAATATTTTGGGCCGAATGCCCTGTTTTACTGAAATACCCGAGTGGCTTGAGAGGTTTATGACTGAGTGAGGCCGAGGGCCTGATTTGTGAGGATATTTATGGGATCGGGTTGCACGCTGCAGCATGTTGATATCGGCCGAGGGCCTGATTGTAAGGATGAGTGTGGATCGGGGCTGCCCGCCTGCAGCATACTTTATTATTATAGCACGTGAGTTGTCCGTGCAACACGTAAGTTGTCCGTGTAGATTATAGCACTTGGGTTGAGGGAGCCCCTCCGGAGTCTGTACACACCCCCAGTGAGCGAAGGTACCTACTGAGTGCGAGTGCCGAGTGCCAAGTGCCAAGTGTTGAGTGACTGGGAGGCATGAGTGATTGTAAGGTATGCCCGAGTGGCAAGAGTGATTGTGAGGTATGCCCGAGTGGCAAGAGTGATTGTGAGGTATGCCCGAGTGGCACGAGTGACTGTGAGGTTTGCCCGAGGGGCTGTATATGAGTGATGTTTTACCCGAGGGGCTGTTTATGATTTCATCATTTTGCTCACCTTTGCATTTTGTTTCCTCTATTTGAAAACTGTTGAAAAATATCTTTAATTGATTTTTATTGGAACTGGGTTAAACGAGATGTTTTGATTCAAATCCTGATTTTAAAAGCATGTGGTATTTTACTGAGATTTCCCGATATGAATGTTATATGCTTTATTGCTCGTCACTACTGCTCAGTCTTTATTTATTGTTGTTACTTACTGAGTTGGCGTACTCACGCTACTCCCTGCACCTTGTGTGCAGATTCAGGTGTAGCTGGACACAATAGCGGTTATTGATTATTCTGGTTGCAGATTTTCTTGGAGATAACAAGGTAACTGTCTGGCGATCGCAGCCCCTGCTCTTCCCCCTCTTATCTTCCTCTAGTTATATTTAGCTATTTTCCAGGCTGAGTTAGCCTCGATATTGTTAGACAAATTATAGTACATGATCATGACTAGTGACACCCCGATGTCGGGCTTTTCTTTCTGTACTTTTATTTTGATTTGAACTCATTTACGAAGGTTTTTATGTTAAATGACATTGAAATTATCTTTGAAATGAAAATATCGGTTTGTTTTGGAAATGAGTCGGCTTACCTAGTTCCACGATAGGTGCCATCACGACAGGGGTTAGTTTGGGTCGTGACAAAATATGATAAGTTGGAATCAAAAGCTATGCATCACGTCCACTGCAATGCTGAACTTAGGTAATCATGACAAGCATTGATATTTGTTAAGAATACAAAGTAGAATGAAGACAAATACATGAGAGGACAAAAGGAAAATAATCCATGAATTTAAAAGGTGAAGACATTACCTTAAGTGAAGATTGGAACAGAGGACACCTGGAAGGAATTAAAGACTATTGAAGTAAATGTTAGGTAGAATTTACTTAAGCCTAAAGAGCTAAGAGAGTGACGACAAGAATTGAAAAACGCTAATGCCTCCAGCGCCAGGGCCAGCGTGTCGTGCTGCTCTGGACGCTGGGTAATAGGGTACTTTCCTACTTCGCTAGGGATAAGGTTATTTCGGCCTTACACAGTTTCAAGTCGTATAAAAGGGGTCTTAAACCTAATTTGGAGGATATCTAACATACTTTCAAGGAGAATTCACGTGGGGGAACACACACCACATGTGGAGGAGGCTTCTAACTAGTTTTTCTTCTCTTCTCTTCCTTTAATCTCATAGTTTATTAGTTATAGAGTTTTGGGTTCTACATGAACGTTGTAGTTTGAAGCTTGAATTGTTCTTATTATTTTATCATATTGGTTTATTTATTCAATCGTGCACTTAATTAGTTGATTGCTTGTTCATCAATTGAATACTATCTACAAATATAAGATTGAACCCGGGAGAGGGAATTCTAGATTGCATATAAGATAGAGTAGAGCAAGATCTTGAACTCGAGCATCGGGAATGGATTTGCGGTTAGGATAGGGATATACCTAATCGCCTTGCTTGGATATTATACGAGAATTATTAATGCGTTATTGTTAATCGTAATTCCATAGGAATATAGGCGTTAGGTTAGCTTGAATAGGCGAGTAGTACTTCGGGAGAAGGATACGAGCAATATTAACCCTGTCAATCAATAAACCAGATAAATTAATTAGACTATTTAAGTGAAAAACTCAACTGGATTGTTAGCTAACCCATAGCTCCGGAATATTTTCTCCCATTGAATTCATCTCTAAGATTGCAGACTTGTTTCCTTTAATTTCATAGTTTACAATTCTAGATTAGTTTTAGTTAAATATTCATACTTTAGAAAACTTGCTTGAATAGATTAATTGTCTTAGTTTAATATAGTTGATAGTTAATCACAAGTCCCTGTGGGTATAATATCTGGACTTACAATCCTATATTACTTGTCGACCACGTATACTTGTGTATGCATTTAGGAGCAACAATATCCCTGGCAACAACAACGAACCATTCCATCCATCCACGGTCGTTGTCGTCATCCATGCTGGTGACCAAAGCATGGTGTCCACGTTTGCTAAAGTTTATTACTCCCCTACGAAAAATCTTAGGGGAGTAGAGGTTCATCATGCGAGCCAAGGTGAGCTCTTCATTCGTCTCCTGGCACATCCGCCATAGACATGCTACCGTTCGCCACACCGAAGGGCCCACTTGTACCAAACAAATATGGTATTTGTGGCATAGCTCCAAAATCACGGGGTCAATTCCCCCGCTCAAAGAAAATGCACCCATAGTAAATGGGTACGTATAAACGTATATAAAGCCTTTCTCAGGGAAGGTTACTCGCTCCACCAGTTCGGAGCGATGATGTTCATATCATGGCAATCACAATCCTACTTCACAACAGGAATGCTAGAAGGACGGATGAAAGAAGGGTACACGCCAACAACCCATGTACGAGAATTCGTAGAAGGAAACTTCTCTTCGAATTCCTTGGTTGTGTTGAGTCTTCTGGGAATGATAGTGCTCACTGTAGGGGGGGGGGGTATCATCATTGGTGTTTCTTTGTTTTTAAGAGAACTTGAGTTCTTGGAGGAGGAAGCCATGGTTAGCAGAAGGTAATAAGAGTTATTTGAAGAAGAAGATTAAAGAAGAGTGAAAGCAAGAAAGAGTTGAATGCTAAGAAGTTGAGAGAGTTTGAAGAACTGTGAAGTGTTAAAGAAAAAGAATGAGGCGTATAAGTAAAGAAATAGGCGGCTAAAATCGCGGCCATAATTACTGATAAGTGGGGATTTTGACAGCTTATTAGCACCTTTTAGCTCCCGTTTTAGTCCAAAAATATTGAATTGTGTTCCCGAAACTAATGAAATTATGTAAAATTGTATGAATGCTGGAAGTTTGGTCTCCTGAGATGAAATCCGACTCAAAAAGGAGTGTTTCGAAGTACAAGGCAATAAAGGGCGGAGAAGCACAAATGTGCGATCCGTAGAAGGATTTTTTCGACCGTAGAAGAAATTGCGGACCGCAGAATTCCATCTGCAGACGCAAACCAAGAAGAAATATTTAGCAGAACTTTGCACAAAATGCAGATCGCGATTGAATTGTGCGGCTGGAAAATAAGGCTAAGAGTCGAAGATCAAAAAGTATGCAAAAATACCAAGTCCAGGAGCCTCTTTGAATTGCGGACCATACAAGAATTGTGCGGCCGCAGAACAGTTTCAATGCGGCCGTAGTCCAAAAATGTGCGGTCGCAGAAGATTGCCACGCGGACGCAGTTCAGAAATGTACGGCCGCAGAACTCCACTCCCTGCCAGATGAAGAAATCTGCGGATCGCACATGGAATTGTGCGGTCGCAGAACCTCCCGAGGGGCATTTTTGTCCGAGATTTTTAGCCTTGTATAAATAGACGAGTTTCACAAAATTAGGTCAAGTTTGAACATTTGAAGTTGCTGTAGCCGGTTTTCTTTACTACTTTAGGAAGTTTCATATTATTTTGGTGTATTTACATTAGATTAAATCATTTTAAGCTTCCATTATGAGTTTAATTAGTTTTTCTTCATTATTTTCTTCAAATCCTATTATGAGTAGCTAGACTTGTTTATGATTGAGTGTTGATTATTTAGCTTAGTTCATGATTTAATCATAGAATTAATGGTTGCAAATATTATTTCATGCCTATTTGACTTAGTCTCTACTTGAGAAAGAGGTATCTAATCTAGGATAGCTTAGCTAATAAGGAATTGGGTCAATTGAGAGATTGATTACCCCAATTAAAAGGTTCAGCCTAGAGATAATAATAACCCGACTTGAGCTCTTATTAACTGTTTTGGGTGATATCCATTTTGGTCTTGAGAAAGCCAAATTGGGCAAAACCACTCTCTGACCAAGAGGTATTGAGTGGGTAATGTAGAGTTCAACTATAATACACTGTAATCAACAAAACAAGTATTAACGTCTTTATCCCATTAGGCAAATAGCTAGGTTATGGTCACAGCCCTAGGCTTTTTACCCATTTGGAAAAAAAACTTAAAATAATTATCTCTAGTCTTCTTTCTTTATCTTGCAATCATTAGATTAACAGTAGAAATAGAAAACAAATCCTTGTTGTGGAAGTGCAATCTAGATAATCCAATTGCTCATTTGAAATATATACCCCTAACTCCCATCCTAGCTCCCAGTGGATTTGACTCCGACTCCTAGTTGGGTATTTATTATTGCATATGACCGTTTCATATCTCTATTGAGGTGTGCTTTGGACGTGATCAAATTTTGGCGTCGTTACCGGGGAGTTAAAAATAGTGTTAGCTATATATTTGGGTATGTTTTTGGAATATCTTCTTTTCCTTCCATGTTACTAACTTGTCTGAGGAATCGTAGGTATGACCATGGCAAACAATGAGCTCGAAAATTTGCCTTTGGACAATGTAGACGTCGAGGATGAGCAAGTTGATGAGGTTCCTCTTGAACCTCAAGACAATAGAAGAGGTCGAGTGCCTCCTGGAAATGTCCCCACTCCACCCCCACTCTACCACGAGCGGCTCCACACCGGGTGTTACAAAATGAAGGATATGCTAGTGCAATAGTCCCTCCCCGTATTAGGGCGGTCAACTTTCAAATCACCAATATGATGCTCACTTTGCTAGAGCAACGAGGTTTCTTCGTTGGTGCTCCAAGACAAAATGCTTATAAATATTTGATGGGGTTTGTGGACACTTGTTGGGGGAGAAAACAAACAAATGTATCCGAGGATGCATCGCGGCTAAGGCTTTTTCCCTTCTCTCTATGAGGGAAAGCTTTAGATTGGTTGGAATGTTTGCTGAACCATTCCATTCATACTTGGGATGAGTTGGCGGAAAGGTTTATCTCTAAGTTCTTCTCTCCGGGGCACAAGGCTACACTTCGGGATGAGATTTTGGCATTCAAGCAAAAGTCAAATGAACCACTACACAAGATATGGGAACATTATAGAACAATAGTAAAAGAATGTCCCAACAATGATATGACGGAGAATATGATTCAACAAACTTTCTATCGTGGGATTAACACAACCAACCAATGTGTAGTGAATCAACTTGCCAGTGGGAACTTCATGACTACGCCTTATGCAGAGGCATGTGAGATTTTGGATGAAATGGCAGAAACATCATCGGCGTGGCAATCCTGGGCTAATGTTCCATAAGGTGATCTGAACATGATCCACCTTTACAAAGAGTTGCATGACCATGGGCAATCCATTGCCGAATTAACTACCACCATGAATCAATTAGAAAAGGCTCAACTTCAACAAGTGCAAAATCCTAAGGAAGTCAATGCCATGGACGGAGTGAACATTATTGTGAACAAAAGAAGGACCAAGGGTCCACAAGTGCAACATCGAGTGGAGAATTATGTGCAAGAGGATAGTGGTTTTGATCAAGGTGATTCTTACAATGAACAAGAAGAGGAGGTGCAATATGTGAACAACTTTCAAGGGCAATGAAACAATTTCCAAGGCCCAAACTAATAATAATGGCGACCTCAAAACAATCAAGGTAATTGAAATTCTAACAACTAAGGAAATTGGAGTGGTGGCAACAATAAAGGTAATTGGCATAACAACAACAATCAAGGAAATTAGAATGGCAATAATCAAGGAATTTTTTTTTTGGGGGGGGGGGGGGGATAACAATCAAGATGGATGGAACAATAATCAAGGAAATCGGGGATCGAGTTTTCAAAGGCCCCCGATGTATCAACAATCGAGCAACACACCTCCTTATCCTTCCCATGGTCCAAGTTCTTCAAACAATGAGATGGGGCGTATTGATAACATGTTCAAGCAAATGATGGAAAAGAATGCCGATTCAGATGCCCAACTTGCCTCACACAATATATCGATCTGCAACTTAGAAGTTCAAATGGGGCAAATCTCTTACGCTCTAAATTCTCATCCTAAGGGGGAACTACCAAGTGGCACGGTGGTAAACCCAAAGGGTGGAAACAACACGGGGCATGCCATGTCTGTTACTACAAGAAGTGGAAGAGGTAGGAATGCACCTATCTCAAGTCAAAAGCAACTTGTGGATGATGAGCAGGTATTACAAGTAGAAGAGGTCTCGAACAATGTGGTGTAATCAAATGATGAAGTTCAGATTGAAATTGATGATAGTGTGGAAGAGACTCAAGAGGAGGTGAACCCGTCTAGGGATCACATTATTGACATATCAGATCCGGTAGTGCAAAAGGCTAAGGCACAATTGCCTAAGCCTCCACCTCCATACCCTCAAAGACTTTCCAAGCGAAATGATGAGAATCAATTGAAGAAGTTCATTCAAATGATGAAGAGTCTCTCAATCAATATTCCATTAGTTGAAGCTTTGGAACAAATGCTCGGTTATGCAAAGTTTATGAAGGATCTCATGACAAAGAAGCGGTCAATGAAATTTGAAACTATCAAAGTCACTCATCAAGTGAGTGCAATTGTGCATTTAATGGTTCCTAAGTTAGAGGATCCAGTGCTTTCACGATTCCTTGTACAAGTGGAAGTGTCGAGTTTGCTAAAGCTCTTTGTGATCTTGGGGCAAGTATCAATTTGATGCCCTATTCGGTTTTCAAGACCTTGGGAATTGGGCAACCAAGACCCACCTCTATGAGATTGCAAATTACAGATCGTACTATGAAGAGACCTTTGGGAGTGATTGAAGATGTCTTGATTCGTGTTGATAAATTCATTCTTCCGTCGGATTTTGTCATTCTAGATTGTGAAGTTGATTATGATGTGCCGATTATTTTTGGAAGACCTTTCCTTGCTATGGGGAAGGCTTTTTATGATGTTGAAGCCGGAGAACTCACCTTCCGAGTGGGTGATGAACAAGTGGTTTTTCATGTGTGTAAGTCCATGCGGCAAACAAATAGCAATGAGGTGTGCTCTTTTGTCAACTTGGTGATCGATGTTATTGTTGATGACATAAGTGCTATGATCAATGTTGGTTATATGTTGGAGGCTGTCTTGCTCAACTTTGATGATGATGATATGGATGGATTCATAGAATGCGTGAACTCTTTGCAAGGAATGGGATCGTATAATTATGCACCCCGAAAATTATCTTTGGATCTTGAAAATAGGACAACTCCTCCTACAAAGCCTTCCATTGAAGAGCCTCCTACCTTGGAGTTGATGCCATTGACTCCACATCTTTGGTATGAATTTCTTGGCCCTTGTTCTACTCTACCAGTTATTCTTTCCTCTTGTTTGACTAATGTGAAGGTAGATTCCACATTTGCGGTGCTACAAAAGAGGAAGAAGGCTATTGGGTGGACATTGGCGGATATTCAGGGAATAAGCCCTGCATTTTGCATGCATAAGATCAACTTGGAGGAAGGCGCCAAACTATCTATTGAACATCAAAGGAGACTCAATGAGGCTATGCAAGAAGTTGTCAAAAAGGAGATTATCAAGTGGTTGGATGTTGGGGTTGTCTACCCCATCTCCGATAGTTCGTGGACTTCTCCGGTTCAATGTGTCCCGAAGAAGGAGGCATGACGGTGGTCATCAATGACAAGAACGAGGTGATTCCTACAAGAACGGTGACCGGATGGAGGGTGTGTATGGACTATCGCAAGCTCAACAAAGTCACAAGGAAGGATCATTTTTCACTTCCTTTCTTAGATAAAATGCTTGACATATTGGCCGTACATGCTTTCTATTGCTTTCTTGATGGGTATTTGGGCTACAACCAAATTCTTATTGCTCTGGAGGATCAAACAGCCTTTACATGTCCCTATGGTACTTTCACCTTCAAGGGATGCCATTTGGTTTGTGCAATGCACCAGCGACATTTCAAAGGTGTATGATGGCAATCTTCACGGACATGGTGGAGGACTACCTTGAAGCTTTCATGAATGACTTCTCGGTGGTTGGAGATTGTTTTGATGATTGTCAATGGCTAACCTGAGTCCTAAGATATAGGCACATGATTGTTCAGGAATTGCTGGTGATGGGAGATTTTGACCTTTTGGTACATCAAGTTTTAGGAGAATGGGCTACAAAGAATACCAAAATATTGCCATATTTGTATTGTGTACAAGAGCTTCTCAAGAGGTTCACGAAGATAGAATTCAAACATGTTCCGAGGGTCCAGAATGAGTTCACAGATGCATTGGCCACTTTATCTTCCATTATACAACACCCAGACAAGAATTTCATCGATCCTATCCCAATAGGAATGCATAAGAAGCCAGCTTATTATTCTCATGTTGAAGAAGAAAGTGATGGAAATCCATGGTTCCATGACATAAAAGAATACTTGGAAAAAGGAGAGTACCCGGAGCACGCAAATCACACTCAAAAACGCACACTCCGAAGGTTAACCAACCATTTCTTTCAAAGCGGAGGAATTCTGTATAGAAGGACTCCAAGCCTAGGGTTGTTGCGATGTGTCGATGCCAAGGAAGCATCCATATTGCTCAAGGAAATACATGCCGGAACTTGCATACCACACATGAACGACTTTGTATTAGCCAAGAAAATACTAAGAGCAGATTGCGTGAAGTATGTCCAGATGTGTCACTAATGCCAGATACATGCTGATATGATACGAATGCCACCCAATGAACTCAATGCAACAAGTGCACCCTGGCCTTTCTCCGCTTGGGGGATGGATGTCATCGGTCCAATCGAACCCGCTGCTTCAAATGGGCATAAGTTCATTCTAGTGGCCATAGACTATTTCACAAAATGGGTTGAAGCCGTATCTTACAAGGCTGTAACTAAAAAGGTGGTTGCAGATTTTGTTCTGGATCACATTGTTTGTCGATTCGGGGTACCAGAATCTATCATCAACGACAATGCCGCCAACCTTAACAGTGATCTGATGAAGGCTATGTGTGAGACCTTCAAGATCAAGCATAAGAATTCCACAACATACAGGACGCAAATGAATGGAGTTGTAGAAGCCTCCAACAAGAACATCAAGAATATATTGAGTAAAATGGTAGATAATTACAAACAATGGCACGAGAGGCTACCATTTGCTTTGCTTGGATATCGTACCACGATTCGCACATCAACAGGGGAAACTCCTTACCTGCTCATCTATGGTACTGAAGCTGTTATTCCCGCCGCAGTGGAAATTCCTTCTTTGAGAATCATACAAGAAGTTGAGCTTAGTGATGCAGAATGGGTACAAAACCGCTATGAGCAACTGGCCCTCATTGATGGAAAGAGGATGAACGCAGTATGTCATGGTCAACTCTACCAGAACAGAATGGCAAGAGCTTTTAACAAAAAGGTCAAACCAAGGCAATTCACACTGGGGCAGTTGGTGCTAAAGCGAATTTTCCCGCATCAAGATGAAGCTAAAGGAAAATTTTCACCCAATTGGCAAGGTCCTTACATGGTTCATCGAGTATTAACAGGAGGAGCACTTATACTTGCAGAAATGGACAGAGAGATTTGGCCAAAACCTATCAACTCAGACGCATTCAAGAGATACTATGTTTAGGATTGTTTACATTTCTTCATTTGATGTAACTGAATTACGATTGACCTGATTCCCGTTTAAGAGGGGATACGTAGGCAGCCTTGTGGGTTCGATCACATCTTAATAAAATCTTCATTTTCACCATGATCAGAAACTGGGGCAGAATTTTGAGAAAGGCCCTCAAAAGTCTAAAGCAAGTCCAGCCAACTTCGTCATACGCGGAACCGTCAAAGGGTTGCATTTAAACTGGGGCAGAATTTTGAGGGGGACCCTCAAAGTTCTAAAGCAAGGAGGTTGCAATGTCTCTAAAATATGTCACACTGATCGGTTCATCTAAATTACTTGATATTGCATAATACTATATTTCAAATAACTAAATTCATCAAATGCATGCATATGTTTTTGAAAACTTTATTTCTATAACAGCCAGATGTTACCCAAGGTAACTCAAACAGGATCTCAAGGCAGGAGCAAAGATAGAACAAGAAAACAAAAGCGCGAACCAACCTTTCCCCACAGAACTCATGATTTTTCTTTGGATGCAGGCATAATAAGACAACGATATCCGCAGACACATCAAGTCACTACCTTCAAGACAACAAATTATCTAGAGCAAGCATCTCAAGCTAAGAAATACTTTACTTCCTCACTATCACTCATCGTTTTCTTGCATGAGGCTAAGCACTGTCTCCCTTCTTGCATAAGGCTAAGCACTGCCTTTCCCTGCACGAGACTAAGCATTGTCTCCTCTTTGCATGGGGCTAAGCATTGCCTCCCTTCTTGCATAAGGCTAAGCATTGCCCCTCCCTGCATGAGAGTAAGCATTGTCTCTTCTTTTCCCAAGGCTAAGCACTGCCTCCCTTCTTGCATAAAGCTAAGCACTGCCTTTCCCACATGAGACTAAGCATTGTCTATTTCTTTGCATGAGGCTAAGCACTGCCTCCATTCTTGCATAAGGCTAAGCACTGCCTTTCTCTCATGAGACTAAGCATTATCTCTTTCTTTGCATGAGGCTAAGCACTGCCCTTCCCTACATGAGACTAATCATTGTCTCCCTCTTTGCATGAGGTTAAGTACTGCTTCCCTTCTTGCATAAGGCTAAGCACTGCCTTTCCCTGCATGAGCCTAAGCATTGTCTCCCTCTTTGTATGAGGCTAAGCAATGCCTCCCTAATTGCATAAGGCTAAGCATTGCATTTCCCGCACGAGACTAAGGATTGTCTCTTTCTTTGCATGAGGCTAAGCACTACCTCCCTTCTTGCATAAGGCTAAGCACTGCATTTTACTCAAGATTAAATACTATCTCCACTACGCTACCTAAGACCTAGCACTATCCCTCTCTTTGCCTAGGGCTAAGCACTGCCCTCATCTTACACAAGACTAAGCCTTGTTTTGTCTCACCTTCGCATGTGACCAAGCGTCATATTTTTGCATTTCATGGGCTGAAACATTGCCATTTTGTCCAAAGGCGTCATAGTCCGAAGGCATCATCCTCATAGCCGGAAGACACCATTCCATGGCCTGAGGATCTCAAAGTGCACATCATCATTCAAAGGCGTCATAGTCCAAAGGCACCATCCTCATGGCCCGAGGATATCATTTCATGGCCTGTGAATCCCTTGTTACACGATTCATGGCCCAGGACGTCATAGTCTAAGGACATCATCCTCATCGAACAAAGACAACTTTCATTGTCCAAAGGGAATTTGCATCATGTTTAAATTCTCACAATAATCTATATATACTTTCATGCATCGTGTTTTAAGTTTTGCAAGTAATCCGGAAAGTAACCATTCTTCAAACGGGAGCAATCTTCGCTCCGGTTTCCGTCCATAACGTTCATATCCTGCAATTGTTTCAAACACAACCGACCACCATCAATTACTGCCTTTTACTCTATGACCGTTCGGATATTTGCTTTGTGATACATCCATAACGTTTCAAATTCACATTCATGACTCCGCATAAATGCATCTCACACTGTCCTACCCAAAAGAACCCTTTCTAAAACATACGACCATTCCTGTAACAATTTCATTGGTTTCGTTCACTGTTAGATCTAGAACTACACACTGCCTGATTCCCGTAACACCAGGGATACGTAGACAACTCAGGAACCAGGGTTCGAACCCCATTTTTTCAAATCACATCATTCCTCATTTAATTCGGCCAAAATTGGTCATCATTTTCTTTACCCGTCAACTCTTTCATCATTCCCGGGTAAAGAGGGGCAGCTGTTGATACCCAATTTTGCCCTCATATTTTTTAAATAAGTGTATATACTTTCAAAAATATCTTTTTGCATGATTATTTAATGTACAAGATTTATGCAAGCATTTTCTACAATTTTGCATAATTTTAAAGCTTTAAAATCAATTTTCTTGCATTTAAATTGTTCAAATATTTATTAATTACACTTTAAATTATTTTGTGATGACTCAATCATCCAATTTATTATTTTGCACCCATATATATGCTTAATGATATTTTACTTTGTTTTATATAATAATATTTTATATTTTTAGGCTATTTACATAATTTTACAATAATAGCCTATGCGCTATGCACAATTACATTTAATACATTATTTGGGCTAAAATCACATTTTTTTATATTTTCATAATGTTAAGTTATTAATTTTTAATCATTTTATTACACAAGTATTATTTTATTATCTATTAATTATTTTTATAAATTATTTTTGTTAAATAAGTTTTCGTGTATTTAATTTATAGCCCAGTGTAAGGCCAATTCCGGACCAATTCAATGGCCCAAACACCCAAATATCTGGCCCAACCCCCCTAAGCCCAATCCAAATGACCCTTTATCCTTGACCCAGTCCAATAACCTGCCCCAGCCTTTTTTTATCCTGGCCGTTGATCTTAAGAGATCAACGGCCCGCAATAAACCCCTCCTTTTAATTACCCTAAACCTGAAACCCTAACCCCATTATCCCCGAGACGCCGCCTTTGAATCCTCTCTTCTCCTCTCCTCAGGAACCCTAGTCGACCTCTCAATTTTCTCCAAATCTGTCTCAATCATGGATTCTTTCCATGATTTCCTCACCTTTTATTTGTTATCTCGGTACTACTTGCAAAGCTATGGTATCACTTAGTACTTGCCTAAATATGGTAAGTACTATCTCTCAGAATTTGGCCATTCAACTTCAATCGCTTGAATCTGGACAGTATTTAGTCTATATACATCATGACCAGGCTATATGGGTCCGATTAGCCAAGATTTCCGGCCAATTTCTGATTTCTATCAACTAGGGTTTACCTATTTTTTCCCTAATCCATTTTTTATTGATTCTGCATGTTATTACTTCCTTATTTATGTTTGATTTTATAGTGTTTCCTTATTTACTTGTTTGATTTCTTTCACTATATAAACCCTTCCCCATCCCCCTTGGAGAGAGACTAGAATCACTATTGTTTTCCACTAAAAATTGGAGCTTTGTTATGCTATTCCCTCATTCTCTTGTTCTGTATTCTGTTTTTGGCCGGCTGAAAGCCAAGGCCACTAAGATTCTGTTATTCAACCTTATCTTGGTGAGAGCATTGCCCGGGGTTCCTTTGAAGCTTTTGGGAACTTTGACGCATTAAGATTCTGGGTTTTTGCGGAATTTTGTTCTTTAATATTGTCCATTTAACTGGTAAGTCACTTGACCTTTCGCAATTTTGTTTTTATGTGTCTGTGATTTGCATATGTTCTCATTTCTGAAATTCATAGGCTAATGTGTTTCTGGGCTACTCTTGTGTGCAACTCTGCTAGCTTACAGTAGTTTTAAGTCTATTTAGCATAATGTTGCTAGCTCTGAAACATTCTTATGCCTAATTTGAGTAATTTAGATTCTCTTAAGTCCGTTTAGCCAATGTGTTCTAAGCTACTTCTGTGTGTGACCTTTACACTTGTTTGAACCTCTTTAGTATTTAAGTCTACCTAAAACTGTCAATTCTGTTATTTGAATGTGCTTCATCTGAATAATTTAGACTTTCTTTAGTTAATTAGTCTATTGTGTCAATGCCTGAATGCCTACATTTACTATCTGACATGAATCTCTGTAATGGTAATCTTGCATATGTAGTGTGTTCTAATCTGTGTTAAGACCATTTTCTAGCAACCATGATTGTCTCCCTTGTTAATATGTCCAGCAGCATGTTTTTGGCTCATTTGATTCACTATCCCTTCAGTAGTAATTGTCCTAATTTGTGCTTCCCTGCCATGTCTGATGATATTTCTGAATATGAGTTAACATGGCTATCTTGTAACATTAGGATGTATGCTTGGTATAATTTCCAACCATGTTTCAACTTGTTTGGTATCATGCACCTGTGTATGATAATCTTTTGTAATCCTACAATCTTGTTTCTCCCTTAACTCTTTCAATATGATTCTGCCTATGTATTTTTTTCTAAGTGATGAACCTGTTTCTAAACCTTGTTGGCCTTTTGATTAACTGTTCTGTGTTTTAAAATTTGCTATGTATGCTTCCTAAAACTAAGTACATTTTTGTCCCTTAACCATTGTCCACTCTCCCTCACTTGTTACCTATGCTATCTTGAACTTCTCATTCTTAGCCGACTGAAATCCAAGGCTACCAAGGCTCTTACTACTGACCTCCCTAGTGTGAGCACTGCTCGGGGTCCATTTGAGACCCTTGTGAACTCTGACACACTAGGATTTGGGTCTTTAGTCACTCTCTGAAACTTGAACTACCCCGCTCAACCCTTTTTCCCTATTATCTACTGAATATCTAAGCTTGTTGGTTTAAGTGATTCCATGCTTGGCAATATGGTTATATGACTTGGCTTTGGACTCGTCTATGGATTTTGGGTTGTGTTGATGAATAGGGCTCCTTGTCGAAAGACTGGGTATATGCTACATGAAAATTGTTGAAGGCCCAAACAGTGCTGGGTATTCCTTTGGGCCTGCTATGGGCCTACTGCCATTATTTGTATATATTTATAATCATATTCATTATTGAGAATGTAATAACTTTGTATAAATAGTTGGGGTGTTAGTAAAAATGGGGAATGGGTAGATTCTTAATATTTACGTACAAAAGGGTAAACAATATGCCTATAGTACTCAGTGATTTACTTGCTATATATGTTATTCAATCACTATGTGTACTATAGAAATCATGCTATCAGGGGAAGAACACACACACCTACTGTTTTCTAGCAAATGTGAATTCAAAATGCTACAATTATGCTCACTGCTACGTGCTACTAGAAAATCTGCCTATAGGAATAAATGTCACTCATTTTAATTCTCATCAGCACATTCACTAGAAATCATGCCTATAGGATTTTGATTATCCCGTCTGCCACTGTTCACCTAGAAAATATGCTTATAGGGTTAAGCTATGACAATAAAATTGGCTCTAAGTGCTAATCGGTAGAGATCCTGCCTATAGGGTATAATTACTCGCCCTAATTTGTTAATGTTGAACTACTCAAACACTGTTTATTGCTTATTCATGCTATTGTTAGAAAGCATAAGTAATTCTGGGGCTTTTTCTCCAATAGATTTTACTGTCCTTTACTGCATAAATCACCTAGGCATAGCACCTATATTTTTATTAACTTGAAACCTGCTATCTCAATAATCAGCTTGTAACAACTGTATAATCTTGTCTATGAGCAGCACCTTGCATCTGAAACTGCATGTATGTTTTAATTCAAAGTCACCTAGAAATCATATCTATAGGGCCTAAGGTTCTTAATTCTGAACTTCCTAACCTGAACATTTGTTTCGCGTGCATTTGTTGCTTAAGTGTTGAGGCTAACTTGAGCCCTTAACTGCCCATATTTGAAGTCCAATGTGTTTTGTATGTCGCCTAGTTTTAACATTTTGAGCAGCATAGGTAAAGTCTAGAACTACCTAAATAGAGGTCCAAAACTTCCTGGACCATAGGTATGGGACGGGTAATGCACGCATAGGACACGACTTAAAATTGAATTAGAGCGCTTTTAGGTAAACAACTTTAACATAGTAATCGGGTAGTAGGAGATGATAGTCTGTGCCCGCTAAATAATATGAGTAACTCCCTACCTTAAGGGAGTTGAGAAATATTATTTATGTTGAATGGGGTGATCCTTTAGGCTAAAACACTTCGGAAACCCCCCCCCCCCCCCCCCCCCCTTTCCTTTCTATGTTTGCTATTAGAATTGGAATAGTTGTATCTCTATATTCATATTAAGATTTTTATAATAAAATTCTCTAACCTTTATATTCTCTTTGCTTATTTGATCACTTAGCCTAATCCATATAATTTTAAGTTTGATCGGGACCCACAGTTGTAGACCTCGAAGTGTGCCTAACACCTTCTCTTTGAGGTAATTTGAGCCCTTACCCGATCTTTAATAGCGTTGACTAGTCAAACAGAGTTATCAGCACAATAGGTGCCCTAACACACCTTAAAAATTGTTAGGTGACGACTCTTCTTTTAACACTCTATCTCCCACTCTAAAAAAGAGTTGTCACGACGTCGAAACCCACTTTCGTGAGAAAACGGGGCGCGGTAGATAATATTTTTTTTCTTTTCTGATTGTGTATATATTCTCTCTATTTCTCTCATTATATGTATTCAATAGTTTTTGTTTATTGGCTTCTTTATTTTTGTTTCTTTGTTAGTTCTTAGTTTGATTTAGTAGCGTCTTTTTATGTTTTAGTAGATAATAAACCTTAATAAGTCTTTAGTTTTTTTAATGCTACGGTTCTTTCTAAAGGTAGTTGTTTTGTGAATCGGGTGATTCATCCCAACGATGGATGGCGTGATAACCTTCTTAAGGGAATGAGTCCATTTTTGGTGTTTAGATAATAATAGTAGTAGTAATGATTAAAAAGACCTAATTAAGTCATGCTCGAAAAGTCAAACATGCTTCAATTGGTACCAACACACTTAACTACGTGCTTATGGTTAGAAACAAGGTTTCTGAAAGAAATAGCTCTAGTTAGTGACTCTTGTGTTGACTTTGGCAATCATCTAGTGGTTTAATTAGACCATAGTTATTTTTAAACATGAATGTGATCGTTATGGGCCCTCGACTCTGTCCACTTTAACAATCCAGCTGCGTGAGGAGTGAGATGAATTGTTGCTAGTCCAAGTATCCTTGTGAAGGGTCTAGAACTTGCCCTGAATGTGTTTCAAGGCAAAATCCTAAGTTTTGTTTGGTTTGAAAAGTGATTGTAGTCCCTCCTTGACCCATTTGAGTCTTCTATTGCCAACCAATGTCATTATCCCTAGTCAACACCTTTGAGCCTCTAGCCTTTCTAATTTGATAATCACGTTACAAGTATTTACCCATTTTATCGTGACCCTCTCTTGGCACCTGAGCTTTCATTAATACTCTTGTGAAATAAATGGCTAAAAATGTAGGTTTGGGGGAGAGACAAGGAGCTTGAAAAAGGTATCAAGGCACAAAAAGAGAAAAGAAATGATGTGAATGAAAGGCAAGAAAATAAAAGAACAAAAAGAAAAGTGAATAAATGGAAGAGTTGGAGGGATTCAAAGAGAGGTAATGATCCCAAACATGGAGAAATTAAAGAGGGAGAAAAAGAATGTAAGGGTCAAGAAAGAGTGATGTTAAGTCTCTCTAATCCCTCAAGGAAAAGAAAAGTGCCTCAAAGAATTGGCAAAGTGTGAGCTGAGAAATGAAAATTGGAGTGCTTAAGGAAAGGTGTAACCACTCACCCATACTGTATCTAACCCTAATCCAAAAGCCTTCATTACATCCTGAAAGAAGTCCTACTTGATTTCAAGCCGAGTGAGCTTACATTAGTGGCGATCTACATGAGGGGCAAGCCCATGGTACTTGAAGTCATACTTGCGATATTCTCTTGAGAGAGATGAGTGAACCTTTCATAAATCTTTGGATTGAGTGCTAAACTTCTTAAGTGAGCTATGCAAATGGAAAGTAGAGGAGGAAGAGTTTGGAGTCCACCATGACCTACATGATAGAGCAAGAGTCCTTGATGAGTAAAGTCAAATCTTGAAGCTCGAATATCACATTAGAACTATATGTGCATGAATGTTTAACTTGTCGCCTTGTTGATAATACATGAGTAGTGTGGGTAATTCTTGGTCCCAACTGATGTATGGATAACTCACCTTTGATTCGCTGAAATGACCCTTAACTTTTGGAAGTGGGAATTAATTTATTTGCTTGAGGACAAGCAAATAATTAAGTTTTGGGAGTTAATAAGTAGGGATTTTGACTGCTTATTAGCGCCTTTTAGCTTCTGTTTTAGTCCAAAAGCATTGAATTATGTTCCCAAAACTGAAATTATGCAAATTATAGGAATGCTGGAAGTTTGGTCTCCCAAGATAAAATCCGACTCAAAAAGGAGTGTTCCGAAGCACAAGGCAATAAAGGGCACAGAAGCACAAATGTGCGGTCAGCAGAAGAAATTCTGCGGCTGCAGAAGAAATTACAGACCGTAGAATTCCATCTGCGGCCGCAAACCAAGAAAATAGTTTAGCTGAACTTTGCAAAAAATACGGACCGCACTTGAATTATGTGGCCGCAAAACTGGGCTAAGGTTCGAAGATCAGAGAGTATGCAAAAAGACCAAGTCCAGGAGCCTCTTTGAATTGCGGACAACACAAGAATTGTGCGGCCCCAATCCAGCAATGTACGGCCGCAGAAGATTGCCTCGCGGCCGCAGTTCAGAAATGTGCGGTCGCAGAACTCCACTCCCTGTTAGATGAAGAAATCTGCGGACCGCACATGGAATTGTGCGGCCGCAGAACCTCCTGAGGGGCATTTTTGTCCGAGATTTTTAGCCTTGTATAAATAGACGAGTTTCACAAAATTAGGTCAAGTTTGAACATTTGAAGTTGTTGTAGCTGTTTTTCTTTACTATTTTAGGAAGTTTCAAATTACTTGGTGTATTTACATTAGATTAAATCATTTTAAGCTTTCATTATGAGTTTAATTAGTTTTTCTTCCTTATTTTCTTCAAATTCCATTATGAGCAGCTAGAGGGTATCTAATTTAGTGCTGGTTTATGATTGGGTGTTGATTATTTAACTTAGTTCATGATTTAATCGTAGAATTAATGGTTGCAAAATATTATTTCATGCATATTTGACTTAGTCTCTACTTGAGAAAGATAGATCTAGTCTAAGATAACTTAGCTAACAAGAAATTGAGTCAATTGTGAGATTGATTACCTCAATTAAAGGGTTCAACCTATAGATAGTAATAACCTATAGATAGTAATAGTTGAGCTCTTATCAACTATTTTGGGTGATACCCATTTGGTCTTGAGAAAGCCAAATTGGGCAAAACCACTCTCTGATCGAGAGGTATTGAGTGGGTAATGTAGAGTTGAGAGATATAATATACTCGAATCAACAAAACAAGCATTAACGTCTTTATCCTATTACGCAAACACCTAGGTTATGGTCACAGCCCTAGGCCTTTTACCCATTTGAAAAACCCTTAAAAAATAATTATCTCTAGTCTACTTTCTTTATCTTGCAATTATTAGATTAACAGTAAAAATATAAAATAAATCATTATTTTGGAAGTATAATCTAGATAATCCAATTGCTCATTTGAAATATATACCCCTAACTCCCATCCTAGCTCCCAGTGGATTCGACCCCAACTTCTAGTTGGGTATTTATTATTGCATACGACCGTTTCATATCTCTATTGAGGTGTGCTTTGAACGTGATCAATTACCTCGAGAACCGGCAAAAATATTGCTAAATTGTGAAGTGATGCGTGTTCGGAGTATTAAATGCGGAGAGATGTGTGTCTAATCAAGCGTCAGAAACTTTTCAGAAGGGATTCGAAAGTTTTCTGCCAAGAAAGGAATCTTCACCAACTTCCTAATGACACAAAGATGTGCCACCGGAAAGTAGAGGGACTATCCGTATAGGGTAAAATTAATTCATATTAAATACTCGAGTAATAGAGCGACACGTGAAATCGGAGACAGATAAAAAATATGGCAAGTGAAAATCAAGACCAGGAACAGCAACTTCGGTTGGCACTAGGCATAACCTGAAAGGAATATTGCTAACAAAGACAAACGAATATTTGCCACCGATAACATTCAATGAAGAATATTTCGCAGTTATTTCGCAGTATTAAATACACAATCCGTTATAGAGGATTTTGACATTCATAGCCTGCCGTTACACATTTCAATGGGCCGCATAATTGTCATTTAAGAGGGGCTTGATCCTAGGGCCTTGTTCCCTAGATGTAGCAATAGTGACTTCAACAACCATTGTAAGACTAGAAATTTCTAACAAACTTATGCTACACATATTTCTAAGCTCAATAATACTTTATTTTCAGTCTATTGATATTCTTATTGCTGTCTTCGGAAGCCTTACTCTCGGAACCAAGCTGTTTGTTATCTTATCTAGATTTCAACGCTAAGTCTTATATTTTATTTGGTTTATTTATCATTTTGGGATCAAATCGATTCGCTTGTCTATAAACAAAGTTATAAATTAAACTGTACCGTTTTACGGGTAAACAAAAATAATTGGTTCAAAATATTTATCTTTTTCTAAATTTAAGATAGGTTTAAATATTCTTTTCCACCTCTACCTTTATTCTAATAAATGTGGAGAGAGATTAACGTGGTAAAATTAAAAATAGTATTAAATTGAGATCAAGAATAAATAAAAATAGTTTAGCTATTTGGTGTTTGGCACTATTTCTTGAGGATATTAGAACAAATATGTTAAGTGTAGTCTCTCGATAATTAAATGGTAATAGATTTTCTTTTTCTTTAGATATACATAATATTAAACAGTTGAAAATTCGCATAGAAGACCAGGAAGAATAAATTAATAAATTAGCAAAGGAAGGAGCTTCTTTCTTCAACAAAGGGTAATACTTATTCTTTTCCTTCCTAGTACTCTTAAATAAGGTTGTTTATTGATAATTAAAAAACATGGAATATTATAATTTAGTGTTCTGAGGATATTCTAACTTTAAAATGAAAAACGTGAACATTGACAAATTAAAAGACGATATACTCCTTTGTATCCCAGTTGGTGATTGGTCACTGTCATAGAAAATCGGTATTCTAGTTGTTTATGATGAATAACACCACTCGCGTGCCTCAATTTAATAATAAGAATTAGTGTACAATTTTAGGTGGGGTATAGTTGAATTCCTCCTTGTCGTGCAAAGATTAAATGCCATAAGTTATCTCTTATTTAATCGATATATTACTTTAATGTTGCTTGCGTTCTTTTTCTTACGTTTAGATTTTTTATTTATCAATTGTTGCATATTTGATCATTGACTTGTAAGGAATATCTAAAAGATATAGAGGCGACGAACTAATAGAGTAGAGTTATCAACATTCCGTGTTTAGTATTGGAATGTTAATATACATTATTCAAATATTACGTCAGTTCATTATATTAAAAATATATTTTTATTTTTATTTGCCCATTTTAATAAATTAAGAGAAAAATAATTTTTTTTCTTAATTTATCCTCTTCATTAACTATTTATTTTTCAAATTATTTTTTCAAATTATTTTTTCAAATTTTTTAAAATACTATCATTATTATAGATATTATGCTAAAGATGTATTATATTTATTATTTTTTAAAGGATATATAAAGTCCATTATTGACAAGTAAAAGCGAATAAAGGGAATATTTCACATGACATAAACAAAATAAAATGCCTCCTCGTTCTAGAAACTAAAGGTAAAAATCACTTGACAGTCATCGCTATGACCAATATTAAAAATATCTTTTTATTAAGAACAGGGGCGGCCCAACCCTAAAGCAAGTGAAATACTTGCTTTAGGCCCCAAAAATTTAAAGACCCCAAAATTACTAGTATTCTTTATATATATTAGTATATTATTTATATAATTATCTTTTATTATTGATAAATTTATTTCTTTATTGTCATATTAATTTTTAATAATTCAATTTCTTCCTCTAATTAATATAACTAAAATAATTTTCTGTCAATCTTATTTTACTTTTTAACTTAATTATATTTCTCTATTCATTAGTTGGTCACCTAACTATATCTAATAATCTAACTTATTATTTATTTTTCTTACATAAATTATACTCTCTCCGTCCCAATTTATATGAAAGTGTTTGACTGGACATGAATTTTATGAAATAAAGGAAAGCTTTTGAAACTTGTAATCTTAAATAAATCATAGAAGTTTTTTGGGCTAGAAATCATCTCAATAATGGTAAAAAGAAAAATCTAAAGTTGAATTGTTACCAAATATAGAAAGGGACTTACTAAAAAAAAGGAGTCACTTATATTTTCTGGATTCTCCCATTTCAGTTGTGATACAATCAACGTTAAATTCATTTAATTTTCTGTATTTTATAAAACTAAGTTCTCATTTTTTTAAATTATATATCCTCACTTGTCTAATTTTTTTTAAAACAATGTTCATTATATATATATATATATATATATATATATATATATATATATATATATATATATATATATATATATATATATATATGTCTCTTGGCCAAGATTTT
The DNA here is from genome assembly GCF_000390325.3 of Nicotiana tomentosiformis. NCBI lineage: Eukaryota > Viridiplantae > Streptophyta > Magnoliopsida > Solanales > Solanaceae > Nicotiana > Nicotiana tomentosiformis. Next base: position 81,165,231 of record NC_090816.1, on the reverse strand, counting down.
GCTTTAGGCCTTCGATGAGGTTGGGCCGCCCCTGATTAAGAACAACAAAAGAAGATCCAGGGAAAGCAGAATTGGCTTTTGGAAATAATGGACGAGCTTCAAGTTCCATAAAACATCTTTTCAGCATAGTATTTTTTCTCTTTCCCTTTTTTTTCCCTCGTGTTTTAATGATAGACAAGCTGCAATAACTGGCAGGTGGCTTCGTAAAACCTATGACTTGTCACTGTAAAAGTCAAAAGTTTTAATCCCCTCCTGGAAAACAGCCACAATATTTGAAGATTTTAGAGAAAATGTATTGAAGAATTTTGGAAGCTTTTATTTTACGGTGTATATTTTCATTGTTATATATACAAATAGCGTAACAAACTTGTAGCAAACTCTAGATATGTAGAGAATAATCAATAACAATAGTAACTATGCCTAAGTCTCAAACTAATTGAGGTTGACGATATGAATCTTCATTTCTTTCATTAGTAATAGTACTTCTCAATTTTAACCATCTGGTTTTAATTCTGTGGGGAGTATCTTTATTTATCTTTTCATTCTCTTGAAATAACGAGCCTAGATATCTAAATTATTTGTATTTTGGCACCGCAAATCCATCGAGTCTCAACTCAACTCCGTTCTTGCTAGCCCAAGTGAAGGTTAGTTTTGAAGATTGACAAAGGAAACTCAGGCATAAACCAGGTCCATCCCTTGTGTGCATAGACACGGGCAGATTCGAGCATGTGAGATGCACGTGAAGGAGATACGCTTAACTTGGTATAATTGATTTTCCTGATCGAAAAGGTTGCACAATTAATAAGGAGAAGGACTCCTTAATCAAAGAGAACACTATCCAAGATAAGGGAGGAGTTAGAAGTTGAGATCAACTAGAACTCTTCCACCAAGGAAGAGTAGCATTAGAACTCTAGTTATTTTCTACTCTACTAACTCTATAAATCGCAGGATGTTCTCATTCTACAGGTATGCACAAAAATAAAAGTTAAACGTGAATTAAGAGCAAAATATCAAGACATTTTGCAAGCAATTCGTGTGTGATTCAAGTGTGCAAACCTGAAGTTACATGAACCAGATAGAAGAACCAGCTCCAAGTGTCTGTCTTTTATTCTAGTTCAATTGTAGTAGGTGTTTTTATATTGTACCTTTCAGCTTTATCTAGAGGCAATTGTAATAGGTACTCAGAGTATTCAAGTTAGAGTTAACTTGAAGTTGTCGTAGTAGTTAGAGGCTGGTTGCCACAACAGGATTAGAGTTAATCCTAGGTTTACAAAAGTATTTTGTAAATGCAGTTTTTGGCTTAGTGATTTAGTGAAAGAGTTTGGAAAAATCCTACTGGGAAGTAGGTCGTGTTTTTTTCACCTTTTAAGCCAGGTGTTTTTCACGTAAAATACTTGTGTTCTTTACTTTCCGTTTTTGCTATTTCAGCAATAGTAGGTTAAGGAACACATAGAAGAACCCGGTCCTTCTATAATCAGTTTAGGCAAAAAATTGGGTACCACACAAATCACCCCCCTCTTGTATGATATTGAAGTTAAAAATATCAATTAGTATCAGAGCGGGTTATCCTTGAAGAGGCAAACACCTTAGGAGAAGATCAAGATGAGTGCACCACCTGGAAACTGGGAAGGGCAATCCACTGCTAGGTCATCACTTTTCAACAGCCAGTATTACTCTTGGTGGAAAAACAGGATGAGAGATCACATCATAGGAGAAGACTATGAGCTATGGGACATTGTCACAGATGGACCATTGGCTACCATGAATATAAATGCCGAAGGAGAAGAGGTGGCAAAGACAAGAGCTGACTGCAATGCTGACGACTTGCAGAAATGGGAGAAGAATGCTAAAGCGAAGAAATGGCATGTTTGTGGACTCGGTCCAGATGAGTACAGTAGAATCCAAAGCTATACCACTGCTAAGGAAATCTGGGACACTTTACAAGTGGCTCATGAAGGAACACCTCAAGTGAAAAGGTCCAGAAGAACACTATTATATTCTCAATATGAGAATTTTACCATGAAGGAAGGGAAAACCATCCAAGAGATGTATACAAGGTTCACCACATTGACAAATGAACTTAAGTCTCTTGGAAGAATTATTTCTGAAGAAGACAGAGTTGAGAAGACTTTGACAAGGGTTCTGGCAGTTACTTGGGAGCAAAATCACTGCCATTCAAGAATCAAAGAACATTTCCAGTCTTAAGTTGGATGAGCTAATTGGAAATCTCACTTCTTATGAACTTAGAAGGCAAACCATGAAGATGGATGTACCCAAGAAGGAAAGGGACCTGGTACTCAGAATCACTGAAGGTTCTTATCTAGAAGACGATGAAATGGCTATGATCACAAAGGACTTCAAGAAGTACCTAAAGAGAGGAAATGGTTCCTTCAAGAAGTGGAAACTACAAAAAACCAAAGGCTCACGAAAGGCAAACCAATGAGGGATGCTACAAGTATGGTAAGACTGATCACCATATCAAGAACTGCCCTCAATGGGAAATTGAATGGAAGAAGGAAAGAGCTGAACGAAGAAACAGGAAGAAGGAACAGGTTCAACCCAAGAAGAACAAAGGATCAACAAAGGCAATGGTTGCTGCTTGGGGAGAAAACTCAGATGAAAGCTCAGATGATGAAGATGGAGATGAACAAGCATTTATGGCCATTGGAGAATCTGATGAGGAATCTGAGGTAAGTGTAATTCATCTCAAAGACAAGATTAAATTTTTGTCTAAAGAAAGGCTATCTGAATTACTTCTAGATTTCATTGACGAATCTGAGGATGTAAACAATGGAAATGAACAGTTGTCTAAGGAATGTGTGATTTTGAAAGCAAAGTGTAAGAACCTGGAACTTAGGGTTAGTGAGACTATAAGTGAAAATACTGCATTAAAGAACCAGGTTCATGCATTTGAATCAAATGTCCTAGAACTTAGATCTGAAAACCTAAAACTGAAATTAGGAACAAGTAAGAAAGACAGTTGATTGCACACAACTCACTCTAGAAGAAAATGTAGGTAAACTAAAAGATGAGTTGTATAAGAAGGATGAGCAAGTTAGAATTTTGAAGGAGGATCTAGGCAAAGTCAAGCATGAACTAGACAGAACTTGTAAATGGAACAGGTCCTCCGATGCACTTTCATGGCTACAGGAACATCATAGTAGCAATAGAAGAGGACTTAGATTTGGGAATCTGCCACCTAAATAGAATCCCAAAATAAAGTACCTTACACTTCCTGAGAACAAGATTTGTACTCACTGTGGTAAAACAGTTCACTATAAAAGTGAATGCAATGCAAAAGATAAGGCAAGCCAAAAGAACAAAGAATTTGTTCAAGGGAAGAATAGGCTACCAAGTTGGGCTAAAAAGAATCTGATTTATCCTTTTGCCTATAGAAAGGGACCCAAACTGGTTTGGGTTCCTAAGACTAACCCCTGATTTCCTTTTGCAGGTCCAAGTGAAGGGAAGCAGCCAAATATGGTACATGGATAGTGGCTGCTCAAAGCACATGACAGGAAGCAAGAACAAGTTCCTTTCACTTGAGGACCTCAAAGGAGGTAATGTATCCTTTGAAAATGGGAAGAAAGGTGAGATCATTGGAGTTGGAAAGGTAGATAAGACTGATTCTCACTCTATTGAGAATGTCTACTTGATAGATGGCTTAAAATACAGTCTAATCAGTGTATCACAATTGTGTGATAGAGGTAACTTGGTAGCATTCACCTCTACCAAATGTTTTGTGATTAATCTTACCACTGACAAGATTGTTTTGCAGGGAAAAATAGTGAACAATATATATATATATATATATATATATATATATATATTGTAAATCTGTCCACACTTTAATAAAATGAACTCACTTTCTTAAGTGTGTTGGACAATGATCCCCTCCTTTGGCACAAGAGACTTGGACATGCAAGTCTGAGTCAACTCAACAAATTAGTTTCCAAGGACCTGGTGATAGGGTTGCCTAACATCAAGTTCAAGGAAGACAAAGTTTGTGAGGCTTGTGCAAGGGTGAAACAAGTAAGATCCTCTTTTAAATGCAAGAAAGCGGTAAAAGATATGTGATGGTACTTGTTGATGATTACTCTAGGTTTACTTGGACATTGTTTTTAACATCTAAAGATGAAACATTTGACATGTTCACTTCTTTTGTTAGAAAAACTCAGAAACAACTAGGTAATCAACTTGCATCAATTAGGTCTGATCATGGCGCTAAATTTGAAAATGCTAAATTTGCTGAATTTTGTGATGAGCATGGCATAGATTATAATTTTTCTGCTCCTAGGACTCCACAACAAAATGGAGTAGTTGAAAGAAAGAATAGGACACTTGAAGATATGGCTAGGACTATGCTTCTTTCTAGTAAACTGCCCCATAGCTTTTGGGCAGAAGTTGTAAATACTACATGCTACATCATAAATAGGTACATGACTAGACCTCTTGTAGAGAAGACTCCCTATGAGTTACTTAAAGGGAGAAAACCAAACATATCCCATCTTAAGGAATTTGGATGCAAGTGCTTTGTGCACAATAATGGTAAAGACTCCCTAGGTAAGTTTGATCCCAAAAGTGACGAGGGAGTATTCTTGGGATAGTTTTCAAATAGCAAAGCTTATAAGGTCTATAACAAAAGAACTATGTGTGTAGAAGAAAGTGTTCATATGGTTTTTGATGAAACTAATATTCTTTCTGAGAGGCAGGAACATGATGATGAAGCAATTGGGCTGGTAAGAAACTCAAATGAAACGACAGCCACTGAAGCTATACTAGAGGAAGGATCAAGTGATAGAACAGGTTCTTCCACCCAGGGCAACATGATAGGGGGAATAGAACAAAGAGGAAATGATTCTCAAACCTCAAGGGAACCTGTCCATGAACCTGTTCCATAACAACAAAGCATTGAAGGAACATCAAGGGGAAATCAGTTGGTTGTAAAATCTTACAAGTATCACAATTCTCATCCCATTGAGAACATAATCACTGATCCAACCTCTGGAATCAAATCCAGATCTTCATTAAAAAGTCTTTGCACTTTTGATGCCTTCTTATCTCTTATTGAACTTAAAAATGTTGCTGAGGCTTTGCAAGAGGAGGGCATAGACTATGATGAAACCTTTGCTCAAGTTACAAGGTTGGAAGCAATAAGACTCCCCATAGCCTTTGCTGCTTACATGGAATTCACCCTTCACCAGATGGATATCAAGAGTGCCTTCCTCAATGGTTATCTAAAGGAAGAAGTGTTTGTCAAGCAACCTACGGGGTTTGAAAGCAAGGAAAGTCCTGATCATGTGTACAAACTTGACAAAGCACTTTATGGGCTCAAGCAGGCTCCAAGAGCATGGTATGAAAGATTATCAAAGTTTTTGCTTGAGCATGACTACAAGAGAGGTAAAATTGATAATACTTTTTTATTGAAAGAAAAAAGTAAAGATCTCTTGGTAGTTCAGATATATGTTGATGATATAATCTTTGGAGCAACTACTGATAAGTTAAGTAAAGAATTTGCTAAACTAATGGGGAGTGAATTTGAAATGAGCATGATGGGTGAGCTTAATTTGTTCTTAGGCTTACAAATTAAACAAAATTAAAATGGAACTATGATCCATCAGCAAAAGTATGTAAAAGAGTTGCTTAAAAGTTTTAAAATGGAAGATTCCAAAGAAATTGACACTCCTATTGCAACAGCTACAAAGTTGGATATAGATGAACGTGGTTCATCTGTTGATCAGAAGTTGTATATGGGAATTATTGGCTCATTGTTGTATCTCACTACTAGTAGACCTGACATTGTTTTCAGTGTAGGACTTTGTGCAAGATTTCAGGCAAATCCAAAGGAGTCTTACTTGATTGCTGTCAAGCGAATTTTGAGATATCTAAAAGGCACCACTGATCTCTGTCTATGGTATCCAAAAGGTAGTAATTTCAATCTAGTGGGATATGCTGATGCTGATTATGCAGGTTTTCTAGTGGATAGAAAGAGCACCTCAGGTATGGCACACTTTCTTGGCTCATGTCTTGGGCTACCAAAAAGCAAAATTCAGTGGCCTTATCTACTGCTGAAGCTGAGTATGTTGCTGCTGCTTCATGTTATGCTCAATTGTTGTGGATCAAACAACAATTAATGAACTTTGGATTTGATGTTGGTTATATTCCCATTTTTTGTGATAACACAAGTGCTATTAGTATGACCAAGAACCCGGTTCATCACAAGAAAACTAAGCACATAGATGTTAGGCATCACTTTTTGAGGGATAACTATGAAAAAGGGTTGATCACTGTGGAATTTTGTGCTACTGACAAGCAAATAACTGACATCTTCACAAAACTCTTAAGTAGAGATCAGTTTGAAAGGAACATGTTAGAATTAGGGATGATTAAGATTACCTAAAATGACCAGTTCAGAATTCACAAGGGAAAAAAAAAATTTTAAAAAAAATTTTAAAAAATTATTTTTGGTTAGAAAATCTGAAAATGTGTATATAATTAGATTAATTTTTGCTCAGACTCTTACTTTCAATAGTGTACTCTTGTGCCATGTGTTAAAATAACTCATTAATCTCTAATGATATTTTCTCTATTTTGGCAAATTTAGACTTACACAAGAGAATTATCAGTGAAGAACCTGGTTCATCAAGATTACTCGGTATTTTTTCTACACTCTACATAATATGAAATAATAATATTTGGATCATGAGCAGAGTCCTACCTAATTCCAAACTCCTTTTGGACTTATCCGTTATAAGTGAACTAGTTCCGTTCAAAAGAGTCTCAACTGAATTGAAGTACCTAGATTCTAGGGATATACTCCAAAGTCTTTTCAAAACTTAAATTCAGTTTGATTAGACTTCTAAAAGTCTGAAAAGCTATCGTTACCCCATTAATTACTCCTCTTTAAATTGATTAGCATTATTGTTTTCTTCACTCCATCTTTTCAAACCGTCAAATACTCTCCATCTTCTCTCATCTTCCAAACACAATCCAATTCTCTTCTCTTCCATACCCAAGCAGAGAAATGGCTAACATTCCTGAAAATCCTTCATCCCCACCCAAGGAAATCACACCCACACCATCTATCACACCTTCAACCACACCTCTGTCTAAGAAAGGAAGAACTAAGATACTTGCTCGCAAGACTGTGGTAGGGAGTGCATTATCCAAGAAATTAGATAAACAATTGAAGGATAGCCAGGTCCAGGAACTACAGAAATCTGAAGACTCATTTAAATCTACTACTGAGGGGGAAGAAACGATTTCTTCCGAAACCGAACAGGTATCTTCTGGCCCTAAAGTTACTCCTGAGATAATTTCTGAAGTTGATACAAATTTGGAAAATAGGTTTGTGCTGGTAGGGTCTATAACATGTGTTGAAACTACAGAGTCTGGAGAAGTTGGTGGTAAAAATAAAAAGGGAAAAGAAAAAGAGAGCAAGGAAGTTAGGAGTGCTGTGAGGGGAAAGGGTAAAAACCTTTTAGTTTAATCAAAGACACAGGTGCAATGGTTGTTTGGGAAGAAAAATCAGTTGGAGTAGAGGAGAGTGTAAAGAAAACAGGGGGAAGTAGATATGGCGAAGTTGCTGAAGGGCTGGTTCAACTTGGGAAAAATAGAGATGAACCTGTTTCATCCTGGTTCATCCAAGAAGGTACCAGTGAATAGCAAGGTGTGAGCCTTGGTACAAGAAAGTGGGGCTAATGATGTTGAGATTGAGAGGCTGAAGAAGAGGTTGGCAGAGGTGGAGACTGAGAGAGATGCTCTCAGAACTGAGCTGGTAAGAGAAAAGGAGAAGAATGATGGCATTCTTCAGGATATGCTGAAACTCCTCCAAGCCAAAGATCAAGAACCTAGTTCTTCCCAGCCTTAAGCCTCTTAGCCTAGTGTAGATCAACCAGTGACCCAGTTCGGGATTTTTTGTTTTTTTTGCTCATATTTCCAGTGTTTTTATTTCTTCTTATGCTTTTGTGGTAGGATCTTATCAATCATCAAATAAATTCACTATCTTTTGCTCTAACTGTTTGTTTATATTTCTTTGATGGTTAAAATTCTTAGCTTAATCTATGATGATTAACCCATGATTGCATTTGAAGTAGCCCCAATGGCCATGAATAAGTTTTAAAATCCGGTTATCTTACTTATTTATGCAACTTTTTGATGATTCCAAAAGGGGAAAAAGGTTGTGCTTTACACTTTGAACAGTGATGTTTATAACCTAATGTACCTGGTCCTTGATGATAAGTGAATAAAAGGAAAAATATTTCTAACATTGTGTTGATGTTGAGCTAAGTTCAAACAAGGCCTAAGCTTATGAAAAGCATAGGGTTTGTCATCATCAAAAAGGGGGAATTTGTTGGCCCAAGTAAAGGTTAATTTTGAAGATTGACAATGAAAGCTCAGGCATAAACCAGGTCCATCCCTTGTGTGCATAGACACGGGCATATTCGAGCATGTGGGATGCACGTGAAGGAGATAAGCTTAACTTGGTATAATTGATATCTCCTGATCGAAAAGGTTGCACAATTGATAAGGAAAAGAACTCCTTAATCAAAGAGAACACTATCCAATATAAGGGAGGAGTTAGAAGTTGAGATCAACTAGAACTCTTCCACCAAGGAAGAGTAGCATTAGAACTCTAGTTATTTTCTACTCTATTAACTCTATAAATCGCAGGATGTTTCCATTCTACATGTATGCACAAAAGCAGAAGTTAAACGTGAATTGAGAGACAAATAGTAAGGTATTTTGCAAGCAATTCGTGTGTGATTCAAGTATGCAAACCTGAAGCTACATGAACCAGATAGAAGAACAAGCTCTAAATGTCTGTCTTTTATTCTAGTTCAATTGTAGTAGGTATTTTCATATTGTACCTTTCATCTCTATGTAGAGGCAATTATAATAGGTACTCAGAGTATTCAAGTTAGAGTTAACTTGAAGTTGTCGCAGTAGTTAGAGGCTGGTTGCCACAACAGGATTAGAGTTAATCCTAGGTTTACAAAAGTGTTTTGTAAATGCAGTTTTTGGCTCAGTGATTTAGTGGAAGAGTTTGGAAAAATCTTATTGGGAAGTAGGTCATGATTTTTTCACATTTTGAGCCAGGTGTTTTCCACGTAAAATACTCGTGTTCTTTACTTTCTGCATTGACTATTTCAGCAATAGTAGGTTAAGGAACACATTGAAGAACTCGGTCCTTCTATAATCAGTTTAGGCAAAAAATTGGGTACCACACAAATCACCCCCCTTCTTGTGTGGTATTGAAGTTAAAAATATCAGTTCTTCTATGGTGACTAAACTTGCAGTGCATGTACTCAGTCTTACTTCTACTTATCTTAAAACCCTCACTCTCTAAGGTACTCTTCTACAACTCAAACTTTTGGTTGACACCCTCGTTAGTATCATTAACTAACAAAATATTATCAGCAAATAGCATACATCATGTGACCTTATCTTATATTTCGTTGCTTAGCTCATCCAAAACTAGGAAAAATAAGTAGGGTCTCAAGGCAAAACCCTAGTGTAAACCCACTATTATGAAAAATTCTCCTATATCTCCTACTACTATTTTTACGCTAGTGACAACTCATTCATACATGTCCTTTATGATATTTATATATTAAATATGAATTCTTTTCTTCTCCATCACCCACCAAAGAACCTTCTGTGATACTCTGTCATATGCTTTCTCTAGGTCAATAAACACCATGTGTAGATCTTTCTTCTTTTCGCGATAAATTTTCATCAATCTTCTTAGAAAGAATATAGCCTATGTTGTAGATCTTCTAGACAAAAATTCAAATTGATTCTTTTTCACTCTTGTCGTGTTCCCAAGTCTACGCTCTATCATACTTTTCCAGAGTTTTATTGTATGACTCATTAGTTTTATGCCACGATAGTCCGCACAACTTTGAATATCTCCGTGTTCTTATTGATTGAAATCAAGGTACTCTTTCATCACACTTCGGGCATTCTACTACAGTCAGACCTCTCTATAACAACATCTCTATATAACAACCATTCACTATAAAAGCCTAGTTTTTCTCAGAACTGATTTTTTATGTTATATTTTACCTCTCTATAACAGCTTTCTACCTATAACAGCAACAACCATCTTTATGACAGTACGGTCTTTATAAAATTACCCCTCTATAACAGCCATATATATTTTCTAAGATTATTATTAATAATAATTCTAAATATTTTAATAAAATATTTTATAACTTTAATATAAAACTTATAATAGAAATATATATCTTAAAGATAATAGTACGTTCCATGAAAATATGCACATTATCGTTATGTTTTTTTGAAGATCTTCAAATGATATATTTTTCATTAGAAAAATGCCAAAAGATACTTAAAAGATTTATTTATACTTTTTGAAGATATGCATATCATTCTCTTTTATTTGAAGATCTACACATGATATATTTTATATTGGACAAATGCCAATAATATGTAAACGTAATATATTCATATTTTTTTTAGATATGCAAATCATAATTTTTTATTTGAAGAGATTTGCACGTGATACTCTTTTGCTGAAAGTTTGGATGCAAATTTTCGTCGATTCAAGCATATACCGCTAGTAAGAGACTGGAATCTACGAAACAAGCTACAATTATGGAGTTCTTCCATCAATCTTGAAAGATTTAATTGTGTGCCTTAGAGATTAAATGTTTGTACGTTTAGTTATGAATTTATTTTAATAATGTATTAGATTTCTTTAGCATTTAATTTGTGAAATATTCATATCTTTTGAGATTTTGAATTTAAATATTTTTTAACCTTTATATGAAATATTAAAAAAGAAAAAAAATTAATTTTTGGATAATTTTTGTCTATAACAG